>NC_050498.2:5331743-5638059 GCF_012460135.2 Molothrus ater | reverse complement strand
AGGGCGAGCCAGGATGCCAAAATGGGGTGCAAAAAAAGCCCTGCAGTGGGACAAGAGCCCTGTTAGTGCTGCTGTGTGCACAACCCTGTCACACTGCTCCCCTGGAAACCCTGCCAGGAAAGCTGCAGCAGTGGAAAAGGAGAGCAGGTGGCAAGTGGAGGAGCTTTGCTGAAGTTGGCTTTCTCTGCCACACTGCAAAGCTCTCGTGCAGGCAGAGTTTGCTCCCTGCAGAACTTCAGTGGCCACCAGGAGCTGAAGTTTCAGGCAGGGTCACTGAAATCTGCCAGCAGAGCTGTGTTTGGCACACTGACTCTGCTTTAAAGCTGCAGCCTTCTGAACCAGCTTTTCCAAGCTGAATTACTCACCTGACATTTGATAAATCTCCGTGAACTCCTTTTTGTTGTAAGGGAGAACCTGTAAAATTCATTCTTCTTTGTTTTACAGAAATTCCCACTGAGCCCTCCTCTGGAAAAGCTGAGCATTGTGTTTATGCTGCAAGAGGGCAGCACAAACAGGGCACCTTCCTGCCCTGACAGATTTTAGACCATCAGTCCTAAATCTGAGATCTGCCTGGTGCATGTTTCTCAGCTTTACCTATCAGTGCTTTGCCTGAAAGAGATTAATCAAAAGATTGTTGGTAAACTCAGCATGGTGTGAGCTTAAGCTCCCAAAATCATTAAGCACTTAGAAAAGGGGCTTTTATAACATTTTATGTAACCAAGTTGCACTTTCTGTGACTGACTCGCAGTGAACAGCTCCCAATATTGTCTCAGCACTTCAGTTTCCAAAATTTCAGTGTTACTGTAACACCTGGCCCCACTAGGTGAGCCAGACACATTCCAGATTGTTCACCAAAAATTCATCTTGATCTGAAGAAAGACACCTCAGTAAGTGATTCTCCAGACATGGCATGAATTCCATTTAAAATTGTGAATTACAGTACCTCACTTTTCTGTCCTTGAAACATTTGTCTGCACATTCCTTTGATGGAATGGGGTGAAAACAGAGAGAAAATAGAATTGTATAGAGGTCATGCATCTTGGAAAGAAAAGAGGGAGGAAAAGAAGCAATTGGGGGAAGGTAGCATGGAAATACAAATGGTTCAAATCTCATTTCTTTGCATAGAAAATAAGAATCAGACAAGTAACATATGTGGTCTGAGCCAAATGCAAACACCCAACGTGCTCCATCTGCGCAAGCAAACAATCCAAGCATATTTGGGATGATAGATGCAGGACTGGCAGGTATTTATCACAGAACTGTCTGGAGATTTGACTAGCAGCTAAACAGGAACACTGCTAAAAAGCACCTGCCTCAGAGCATGGAAATTTAGAAGATCCTACTCAGGAAGCTGCCCAGATTCAAAAGCTGCTGCATTTGATTTTCACACCTGTTTTACTATTACCTAAAAGGCAGCCGGTTCCAAACCACTTGACATTTGCTCTGAGAAGCCTGAGCAAACAGCCAAGGCTGGCTCAGGGTGTCTCTGCAGGGTGAACTAACAAAGAAATGGACAAACACGTCAAGCCAAAAGCCAGAAGCTCTGGGAGGTGCACGGGGAGAGGCTGTAGCTGTTAATAGATGGAGGCAGAGAGGCTGTGAGAGTTTCAGTGGAGCACAGCCCTGGCAGAGGGCTCCTTATCATGGCAGGCAGCTTGGGCTGCTGTTTAAGGCACCTCCCATGTGGGAGGGATGGCTCTGCAGGAAAAAAAAAACTGCAGAAAATTGGAAATTTGGCTGTCCAAAGCATCTACCACTCCTATGAAGATGTGATGTGCACGTCCTCCCAAAGCTGCAGCCTCCCAGCTGCATCAGGCTGTGGAATGGAGAGTGTGGGGTTTATGTTACAGAGCAGAGACTCCTCACAGCTCTGTTAGAAATGCAGCCTGACCTCTGCTCTAAAGCACTTCAGGGAATCTTTGTCCCAGAGCTTGAGGAAAAGGTAGAGCTATAAATTAAAATTGCATTAGCAGTTTCTTCAGTGGTCTGCAGAGCAGGCAGGAGAGGCAGCTGGGAAATTTTCTTTGCATTTATAGGAGTTGTATCTCCAAATTATATACAATGCTTTAGCATGGAAACACAGATCCACTAAAAAAAAATTTAAAATAATGTTTAAACACTGTATTGCTCAACAGAGAAGAAATGGCATTACTGAAAGACCTGGTGCATTAATTGCTCTTTCTAGCGCTCTTGGAATCCTCTGTGTCTTTGATATCTATATAAAAGCATAAAATCCTCCTTCTTTCTGAAATAATTCTTTCAATGCCGTTTCAGATACGTGAAATGTACAAAATTTGGGCACTTTTCCTTGTAGTTGCGCTATTTCCAGGTGATTTCTTGTTCATGCTCAGAGAGCTTTGATGTACTTTTAGTTTAAAATAAAGTTATATTCCAGACATTGGTTTTATACTGAGAGGGTAGTCAGAAATTAATCCACAGACACACTATTTTACTGCTTTTGCACTGTATTTCCAGTTTTAATGCTAGATTGTTTTGATGGAAGGTAGCAATCATTTAAACATTAAGAACAGTCATCTTGGGGACACAGTTGTCAGATTTAAGGATCAGAAATTATATAGGCAGCTCTAAAAGGATAGGAAGTGAATAGATCAATATTACGAGGTCCAGTAATTCTTTGAAGTATTAAAGTGAAATGGGGGAACAGTTTGCAAGAACAACTTGATGATTTCAGTTATGCAGCAGCTCCAGGGACAGGTGAGAAGCAGGTAGGACCTCTGTAGGGTCCTAAAAGGGTAAAGGACACCTTGATCAAACAGGGTTTTGCCCTGAAGCAAGGACAGGCTGAGGAGGACTTGCAGAAGGATCCCCTTGGGGGTGGAAAACAGAACAGCCCTGGCAGCCACTCCATCTGCAGGAGAGTCCCAGGATTTGTAGGGAAAGATCCCTGACATTACAGAGCCCTTTGGGGAGTCCTGGCAGCACCCTCCACGTGTCTATTTACATGCAGGCAGTGAGCAACCCATCAGAGAATGAATTCTCCATTTCCAGCACACAGCTCAGCATGTTTATGAGCAAAGCCCTGAGCAGACAGTGACATTCTGCTCCACACCAGTCCTGAGAGAGCCTGGCACTGCTTGGAAGCATTTGGTCAATGGCTTTTCAGGGCTCACTCTGCATGCAGAGGAGGAGGGAGCAGCCCAACACAGGAACTACAGCACAGGAGAGAGAGAAATGGAACCAGAAACAAGTTTCAAAGGATGGCCTTGCAAATCAGACGAGATACTTTGGAGAAATAGAACTCTGAAAGATGCATTGGAGTAGGACTCATGAGGGGTAATTTTAGATGATTGGCTTTAAGGCATTTACAGCATGGTGTGGCTAAAGCTGATAGGCCAAGAAATGCTTATAATGTACTGTAATTAAAAAACAGTTGCCTTCTGATTGTGATGGCGTGAATTATAACACTTGTATTGTCTCACCCTTCTCATGAGACTGAAAATAGAATAAAAGTTTTTAAAACACCTCTCAGTTGCCCCATCTGTGGGTCAGAAAAGGGCTTAATCCAACATGTGGATATCTGAAAGCAAGCCCAGGATGCCACAACACCACCAGCTTGGAGATCTACTGGGAATTCAAATTAATTCAGAAGGAAGACAGCTCACAGAGAAATGCAGATAGTCAGAACAGACCAAAGCTCAGCTAAAAAAGTTTCCTTTTTTCCTTTTCCAAAGTTTCCTATTCCACTCTGAATTCCAAGCACAGACATGAGAGTGTCACTTGTTGTGTGGGAAGAGTGATCCAATCATTTCATTATTCATCCCAGCCAACTCTAAGCTCACAGTGCAGGTGAGTTAAATTCTTAATCTAAATGACTTTATGCATTTCACAGAGATTTCAAAATCCAACCTGTAGACCTCAGCATTCCAAATGGGTCCAAAAAGAAGTTACTTGGCTTAGTGATTTTTCTAGGACACAGACATTCAAGTATGCAGCATAAAAGTTTAGAATCTTTAATCATTTTGTGGTTTTTTGAACATGACAAAGCAGCTCCCCCTTACTGTGAAAGTCCAAACCAACAATCCAGATTTCTCTCCCAGTCCCACTTGAGGATAAACTTGGCTAGGCACACTTTTTATCTGTCTTTGGAAAGAAACTTCTTATCAGGAAAAAAAAATAGTAAGATTATTTAATGAATTAATAGAACAACTGCTTTTGTTTGATTTTCTTGGTTCTATTATTTCCAAGCCAGTCTTTGTTGACAGCCCATAGCAGGGTCTGCTAAAGCCCTGGATCCTGAATCCAAAGAAATTTTCAGTTCAGAACACTCCTAAAAGAGATGTGAGTTTCCAAAGCTGGTTCAATGATACCAGATAATGGAGAGTACACTGGGAGGTGGAGATCACTTCAGGAACACACTCCTAGGGAAACAGCCATGCTGGTTATCCCAGAGAAGTACCAAGGCAGGATAATTCACCTCACGTGTTTAGGCACTGCCTTTTGGTGCTCCAGAGCCTTGGGCACATCTGAAATTCAAATGGGAAGCCTCTGATTTGAAAGGTTTGTCAAAGCCTTGGTGTGGCTCTCAGCAGTGCCTTAGTCCTGACCAGATTTAAGGCAGCATTTGTAATTCAAAGCATCTCAAAGCAACGACATAATCCTTACAGCGAGGGGTACTGTAATCCTTACAGTACCATTTCCTAGCAGAAAATGGTATCCTAAACTAGCAAAACCAAGGCAAAGTGTGGAAGGGCCCCGTGGGAGAGAGGTTACCCCACTTGTTTCAGGTTTCAGCTGAGAGGTTCCAGCAGCAGGTAACCTCAGCTCTTGTACTTTCTGTGGAGTGAGCACAGCAGCTCCACAGCTGCTTCCAGAGATGATAACTCTCATCATTTTGCATAATGAGGTCCTATCTATAGCCCCAGAAGTTGTTTAACCCCCAACAGTGACTTATTCCAGGCTATCAGCCAAGTGAATGCTTAAGTGGAATATATGTACAATGATCATCACAGGCTGGCATTCATCTTGTCTCAGAAATTGTTTAGGGCAGAGAGGTTAAGAAGAATAGAGTGCAAGCTTAGAAAAGATTTGTTTCTCAGAGACATTTCACTGGATTCATCCAATTTAGCAAAGAAACTAAGGTTAGGGGAGTGCCTTTCAGGAACTATTGTCTCTGTGTAATTTAACACATAGGTTTTCAAAAGAGGACAGCAGTTAAGCAAAGTTGCAGTTCAGTCAGATGAGAAACTCTCATTAGTGTGGAATAGATCCAAGCACCTCAGAGGAGCTGTCAGCCCCTTCACAAGGCAGATCCCATCCCCCTTCCCTCTAGACTCTCCAAGCCTACAGCTTTTCTGGGGTCCTGGCATAGCAGTGACTTACCAACCAGTCTAAAAACACCCCTGGAAGTGAGGAGGGAAAGATCCTGATCTAGATCAGACAATTAGAGCTGGCTTAGAGAAAACTCATTGATCAGACAGGTGTGGTTCCACAACAGCAGCACTCAGCATTCCCATCCTGAGGGAGAAATGTCTTCAGGAACAGAACTCCCTGAGCACAACCACACCCCTCTCTCCAGGCAAAGAACCAGGTGTTTAGAACAGCATGAGCCCCTTAATTGGGTTAATTGGGTTTCACCAGGTGGGTCAGCCAGGAAATGTGACCCTGTGTGTGGAGGGGATGATGCACAAGGAGTGGTTTCCCCAAAACACCAACAGCAGATGCCAACCAAGGCACAAAAGTGTTTTAAATGTATTTGTTTCAATGTGCTGCTGTTTTCACTCGTGTGAATTGCACGATGAATTGCACACGAGAATCCAGATTTGGATTAATGAAGGGGGAAATCTGAGGGAAGGGAAGGGAAGGGAAGGGAAGGGAAGGGAAGGGAAGGGAAGCCTGGGCTTTGCCAAGGGGCCTCAATTCTCTGGAGAAAGGGCCAGCAGGAACCTCCTGAGTTCAGCAAAGCCCCTCTACCTGGAACTGCTGCACCCCATGGACAGGGACAGGCTGGGCCCTGATTTTTCCCCGTGTAGGGAAGGACCTGGTGGTTCTGACTGCAACAGAGTGGATGTGGAGTTATTTGGCTGGAGACACACAGAAGCTGAGTGGCAGCTCCTCAGTTCATCCCCAAAACCCTTCAGAAAAAAATAGGAGCTCCATTTCACTGAAAGAACAGGGATAAGATAACCCAGGCAGCAATAAATCAGCCTCCCCCAACGTGCTCTGAGGAATTACAGAAACAAACAGCCCCAGAAGAAACATTTGCAGATAGGTCAGAGGTTCTGCATTCACTTTGGCTTTGTTTATATCCCATTTCCCATGCCCCGGGGTGACATGAGTGAGACAGAGGCCATGTGACAATGCCTGCACCCTCCCGAGAGGGAAAGGCAGCATTTTGTCATCATTAGGGCTGGCTCCTGCAGGAACCCCAAGCCCTGGCTCCAGCACTGGCATCTCTTTGAGCAGAAGCAACAGCAAATAGCCCATCCCAGGGGAGCTATTCCCTGCATAAATAGCTGCATAAACAGCTCTGCAGTGGCACTCTCAGGCTGGCTCTGGAGACTTTTATGTCTCCAGCTTCTAATGAGGACCGGTTTAATTTTTTTTTAACATCCAGTCTCCCCAATAAAAGTCATCTCCAATGTGGAATTGGCTCAGAGAACTGCAGTTCCTTGATCATAAGCGCTTTCAAGTGATGTGGCAGGGTGATCAACGTGGAGGTTGGATTAAGGTTTAGTCTGCAGCTTTTGGGAGTTGCACAAGTCACTAATTACGCATCCAGCCCTCAGCGCAGCAAAGGGGAACATCACAGAACGACTTCAGGGAAGGTTCAAAGAGAAATAACACAGTTTAGCACTAAAGCAAGAAAGGTCCTGTGACATTAAAAAGCAGAATTTCCCTCCAAGCAGAGGTTTGTCTGTGCCTCCTGAGCTCTGTTAAAACCCAGAGATGACAATTCCAGAATGTGCTGAAGAGCCCAGGCCAGGAGCTGGGGTCTGCAGAAGTCACCTTGTAACTGAATTTCCATTTGCCTTCCAAAACGTGATCTTGGGCTGTGGAAAGCCCAAGAAGTGCTAATATTTAATTTAGCTAATATTTCATTTAGCTAAAAAGATCCCTCAGCTTCCCTGGGCAGGACCAAATGGAGCAGTGTCATTATTGCTCCTCAGGTATCAGGGTGAGATTAGATCTGCAATCAGGCACAGCCCAGCCCCACACCGCAGGCAGCAGGGCACAACCGATATTGGATTTGTGCAGGAGTTTCTTTCATTTCGCTTTGGATGTGTGACACCAGGCCAGAGCAGCTGTGGAGCGCAGATATGACAGATGTGGCTTGAAAGAACCTGGGGGAAAGTGCACAGCAGCCTGGGACTGCTTTGTACTGAAGAACAGAGATTCTCTGGGACACAAAAAGAAGTTAAAGCTGCTCGGCCCTGTCTGTTCTCCAGTCATACCCAGCTGCCACTTAGAACAAGGAACAAACAGAGAGGAAAAATTGGGAATTTGAAGCCTGCAAGATTTCTGGCTGTTAAGAGAATAAACAGTGATTTGCACCCCACAACCAAGCCCAGATCCGAGGGGACAATGCAAGGTAGGCACCGGTTAATTGCATCATTTTCTTCCTGGTCACAAGTGTTTCTTTGCAAGACTGAAAGTGTTTTAATAAAATGCTCTTTGCATTTTAAAATAGCCTTTAAATAGCCTTGAAGTCTTTCCAAAATAAAAACAAAAAACCTTTTATGGTCTGTCTTGAAAACATTGATGATTTTCTGAAATTATTTTGGATGTCTCTAAGAATGGTATCACAATGATCTCTGGTTTTGGCAACAGTCATTGCCTGACAAGGTCACTTAAAAAAAAATCAACTGTGGTTTCAATTTCATTCTAAAGTATTCACAGCTGAAATTTTCAATTAAAATTTTGAAAAAAATCCTCTCCGGGCAAACAGAAATGACAAATTAATTTGGGAAATGCTCTGAAACAAACTCCCCCAAAAAATATCTGCCAAGCTTTTATTTTAAATTTCCTTTGTTTTCCAAAATTAGGTGTCATCTTTCAATCAGCACCACCCCAGAGGATAAGATTTGTGTTCACTACCCTGGCATGTGTAATGATGCCAGGATAATTCGCAGCAGATGTACATTTGGGGAGAAATTATTTTCCTGAGAATCTATTTGTGTGGGAGGATGAAGTATGGTTATAATGAAGGTGCTGTGGGAGCTGAATGACTTTGCATCTCAAGTACAGGTGCACTTGGGTGTAACTTAAACATAGTTTGCAATCTCTCTAAATGGAGCATTCATAGCCAATTACACTTGTCATTCACCTTGCAAATACCTCTATCTAATTTAACAGCATATGCAGCAAGCAGAAAAATAAAGGATATTCTATTAGGTGCCAGCAGAACAGAGGTGGAGGTACCAGCTCTGTGTCTAACACACGTTTGGCAGATTCCTGAACTGAAATAGAATGGATTCAGAGCGTGGCCTCCAATGCCCCTTCTTCTCCCTGCATCAGAAGCCTCCTGTCAAATGTAATTTCCAGCAGGAAGACATGTATCTAGCTGAGATTTTCCAAAACCTGTCCAAGTGATTTGGACACTCACTTCTCATTAGTATTAATAGCAAATGAGCATGAGCATCTCCTCAGTGCCTTTGGAAATATCTGACATATTTTTATTTTGGTGGCTGTTAAATGACTCTTTGGGCAATCCGCACTAGAAATGACAAATTTCCCGTTTGTTTTTCTGCACTCTGATATTCCTAATGTCCATGTAGCAAATGTCAAAATTTTCCCTCAAAAAGACAGCTGAGATGTGGTGAGAGGGAGGGCAGAGAGAGACTTTTGCCATGTTTGGAATAAAGGACAAAGTTCACATTCCAAAACTGTCTCCTCCACAGAGGGCTGCAGAGACCAATTTTAGGATAACACCACATTCATTGTCATCTTTTTGTCACTGCCCTAGGCAGGGATGTCACTGCAATGGGAGCAGGGATGCAGAGGAGCTCCATGGCTCTGTGTCACAGGCGCTGAATCACGGCAGGCCCTGGAGAGCAGAACAGGAGGGAAGGAAAGGTGAATCTCTTTGGGAACACCTGGTCCATGCCCTGCAGCAGGGAACAGCTGTTCCTCTGAGATTCCCTCAGATTTTCACTGTTACACCTTAGATCACATCCAATCCCTCTCACTGTTCCCAGAGCTGGGACCTGAAGAACAGCAAATTGTTTTTTAATCTGACAACTGGTTATATTGTCCCCTTTCCCCACCAAACTGAGGGAGCAGAAAGAGGCTTGTAAGAGATTTAATTCCTGTTATACCCAGCTCCAACTCTCCACCCCCACACAAGGCAGAAGGAAGCCTTGCAAGCCACTTCTCCAACCAAAACAGTGCAAATCCCTTCAGACTGGACCATGGAGCTTCTCCTTTCCAAGCCCTTCCTAAAGTCAGACTTACCAACGAACATAAATGCAAATAAGTGACTAATACTGAGCTCTACAAATCCATTTTACATGACTTCTTGATCTGTTATTTAACTGACATGCCTTCCCTTTTTGCCAAATGTATTTTGTGTATATATGTCTGTTTCCTATAATCTTTTCCATTTCTCTTATCGCTTGTATTTTAATAAAACCACATGTACAGATTCAGTATCTTCTTTAGCAGCCAGAGAAGGAGATATATTTGTTCACTGGGGTTATTAAAATTCTAAATATCTCCCTCCTTTTATTTGATTTTAGTGAGATTCCAGACATTTTCTCAGTACCAAGAAGATTGGATTCATTGGAATATAACTCTGACAGAAGTCTTGCAAGGAAACTTTAATTTTAGTTCAAACTCCATTAATTTAAGATATCCCTAGAAGATGTGGACAAGGTGAACTTTTTTTCATGAACTATTTCCAACCCTAGCTTAAGATGAAGCTACATATGGGTTTTTTGCTTCTTAAAACTGAGGAAAAACCCTAAAAGCAAAACTTGAGACCATTATTTTGCTTTCACATATATCTTAATTCCTGACAGAACTCCTGATGGCCTCTTTACTTAAGCAAGGACAGACTAAAACATTTAAATCTGAATTTTTGGGCATTATCTTCTTGGTATTACTGGAATAAACTACTTAAAACAGAGTTCTGCTTTCCTGGGGGCTCTCTGCTGCTCTGTCACTGCTGCCTTCTACATAGAGAGCACATTATGTTAAGAGGCTCAGCTCAGCAATTCCTGTATTTGCTACCAAGGGAGACTCCAGCAGTGATTTCTCCCTGATTCTTTGCTAAGCAGCAGGGATTTGTCTCCTGGTTTTCCCTCAGTGAACTCAGTGTCCTGTGGTTTTGTGGATATATTCACTGGATATATTGTTCTACTCAGAGCTGTTGGAAGGTACATCTGGCCAAAGGGGGAGTTGGAGGAGTTTATTTCAACAAGACTCTAAAACCCACAGTAATTTTAATTATTCCCCTTGCAAACCTTCCCACCCACAATAAGAAAAGTGGATTCACATTGCAGTTTCAGGGGAAGAAAGTGCTTGCAGGGAACATTTAGGAGCAATGACCAAAATCAGGGCCTGATAGCCATTTGAAACTTTCTTATCACTTCTTAATGCCATCTCAGAGCTGTTAGCCACACAAAAAGATAACAAGATCAAACTGGGAGAGGGTAGATTTACGGCAGATATTGGGAAGAAATTGTTCCCTGTGAGGGTGGGGAGGCCCTGGCACAAGGTGCCCACAGAAGCTGTGGCTGCCCCATCCCTGGAAGCATTCCAGGCTGGGCTGGACAGGGCTTGGAGCAGCCTGGGATGGTGGAAGGTGTCCCTGCCCATGACAGGGGGCAGAACTGCATGAGCTTTAAGGTCCTCTCCAACCCAAACCATTCTGGGATTCTATGAAGAATCAAGGCTCAACTTACCACCAATTCCTTTGGAGCCACATTAGAAAATCAGCAGAATTATTGCTCCAGGCTGCAGAGTCTTCATCTCCTGCTCAAGAGGAGGAGAGCTGGCATTAATAGTGCACCAGCTTTGCTGCTGTTATTCCCAGGCCTCTCCAAAACAACCAAACAGCAGTTGTGTGTGTTTCTCAGAGAGGAAATTTATCTAAAACTCCCGGTTTCTCGTGGCAGCCTTCTGCCACCTGCCTGTGCTCGCTGCATGTCTCACTGCCGGGCCATCAATCTCCGGTCCCTGCACCACTCTGCAGAGGGGCAGCCTCCTACTCCCCTCCTGTCCCTGCTGCCATCCAAACACCCTGCAGGCTGAAAAGAGCCAGGAGCGATTCATCTCACCCTCACTGAGGCCTCTGAAACGTTTCTCTGCTGACTGAAGGCTCTGCCTTTAGTCATCTGCTAAAATGAGTTTGGCTCATTTTGCTGGCTCTTACACAGAGTTAGGGAAGCAGATCCCACCACTGCCAGGTTGCTCAGCTGCCTTATTTGTTATATATTATTATTTATTATATATTGCTATTTATTGTATATTATTGTTCATTATATATTATTTTAACCTGATCGTGATGTGCTGCAGTGTCAGCCCTTGCCTTTATGTCTCTTTCACCAATGAATGGGAGATTTCACCGTGGGGCCATGAACTCTGTGCTCCCAGCAGGCTCTGTCTGAACACTGCACATTACAGCATCTTACACCTCATCTTTACCTGGGTTTTGTTTTCTTCCCCTCTAAAATCCCAGTGTTCATACAAACTGAGGCACCCAGTCACTGCTGGTTCTGTCAATCATTTCTGAAAGTGATTTGAACTACTAAAAATCAAATCACATTAAAATTTTAATCTAAGTCGGCCAAATGCATGGTCTTGGAGCTGAATGCACTCAGCCAAAAATCTGGAGTGTGGTGGTGGTCTGGGTGCCTTCCACATAAAGTCCATAGCAGGAAGACCACTCTGAATCCTTCTGCAATTCCTCTTCTGTGACTCAAAGCTCCCAGTTGGATTTGGTTGGGGGACCCTGTTTGTCTCTTTGGTTTTGGGGTTTCCTCCACTTCTGGGCTGTGTGGGACAGTAAGGTACATTTCCACCCTGAGGTCATGGATTGAATGAATGCATTGTCTGTGAGTAAATATTGCAATGTGAAATATTGCAAATGAATGCAGACTGTCTGTTCACAGCCAGATCCCAGTGATCAGAAATGCCTATGTCAGATTTCATCCCAGTTTTGTGACCAGACACAATTGTTACACTCACTCCCAGCTCCAAACAGTGTGGTTTGTTTGATGTGCTGGGAAGAAGAGAAGACTGCCTGTGGCTTGCTTTGCAACCAGCTGGAGGCCAGCAAAAAGACAGATATGTGGCTGGGGAAGCAAATTCTGTACCTTATTTCTCATACTCTGCCTTTGAGGTACAGCAAAGCAGGTCAGAGACTTGGCCATGTCAACCCACACAGCATCCTCTCCATGGATGAAAGCAGGAATCCAGTGGAGCTGTGGGCTGCATCCATTCCAGCCTCCTCAGCAGCCTCCTGGCACAGCACAACAGCACTTCCATCAGAGGAACAGGGGTGGCTGCCACCAGCAGAGAGCCAGCTGCAGGTGTGTGTTACCTGGACTGGGATGAAGGGCTGTTCTCAGGAGCCTGGGGTGGTGCAGCAGCACCTCAAACCCACACAAACACAGTGCAAAGGACAATTTCAGGAGGTTATAGGGCAGCATTTCAGGCCTGTGCAGGTACTGAGGGCCCAGGGGACATGGCAGTATCGAATTTTCAGGGAACCTCGATGAGGGGAGAGAGAATGATGCATCTGACTCCATTGATATCAGAAGGCTAATTAATTACTTTATTATTCTGTACATCTAAAACTGAATCTATTCTGCACAAAACTGCTCTGAATCTCACGACTGTCAGCCAACAGTCCTGACACACACACACACACACACTTGGCCCTGATAGCCAAGGAAACAAAACACCATGACTTTGGGTAAACAATCTCCATATTGCATTCTACTTTTGCACAAACACAGGCACAGCAAGTGATAAGAATTGTGTTTTCTTTCTCTGAGGTTCAGAGAATGTGAATCCCAGAAATATTCTTGGGAAGAATTGTGCCTTGCTTTTCTCTGTGAAGAGGAATGTGGGGTTACATGGCAGCATCTCAAACCTGCACCAACATGGCACAGCACTCCTGAAGGGGCAGCTTCATGAGGGATGAGGCAGTGGCTCAGTGCACAAACACAGCGTTAGAACTCTTGGAGGGACCATTTCTATGGCCAGGTGATCCAACAGCACCTCAAAGCTGTTGGTGAGCACTCTTGGTGAGCTAGCATGCTTCAGCCAGGAATAGGGCTCACACCTCCCTCAGCTTGGTGCAGTGCTCTGGAAAAGCCAACTTTGGGAGGTTGGGAATACATCATCACCTCAGGGCAGGGCACACTGCTGCAGTGGAGTCACCCCTGTGGTGGGGACCAAGCGTCACCTCAGGGCATGGACCTGGGACTGCCTGAGGGCAGAGACCCTGCATTGCCTCAGGGTGCAGAACCCCCATTGCCCCATGGCACAGACCGGAGCTACTGCAGGGCACAGACCCTCCATCGCCCCAGCTGCTGTCCCGGCGCCGCCTCAGGGCACGGATCCAGTGCCGCCTCAGGGCACGGACCCGGTGCCAACCTTCCCTGGCCCCAGGCGCTGCCCCGGTGCCGCCCTAGGGCACGGATCCTCCCTGACCCCAGGTACGGATCCAGAGCCGCCTCAGGGCACGGACCCTGGCGCGCTCCCGGCGCTGCCTCAGGGCACGGACCCTCCCTGGCCCCGGGCGCGCTCCCGGTGCCACCTCAGCCGCGCCCGAGGCGGGAAAACGCTCCCGGCGCGTGCTGGGGGCGGGACTAGACGGCCCGAGGGGGCGTGGCCTGTGCGCGCCCGCCCCCTCGGCCGCTGTTCGGGCAGGAAAGGGCGGGGCCCGGTGCGCCGCGCACGCGCGCGTGTGGCCTTACGGAAGCCGGGCTGGCGCGCGCGTGTCTCGGCGGTGGCGGCTGAGGCGGCGGCCTCGGCCTGAGGGGCTGGGGTGGGGGGGGGGGTCCCGGCGTCCGGACGGGGCGGGGGACGGGATGGCGGCAACGTGAGGAGCTCGGTGAGCGGCGGAGGGGCGGTCTGGGGCCTGCTGCGGCCTGCTGCGGCCTGCTGCGGCGGGAGGAGCCGGTGGTCGGGCCGGGGCGGGCAGGGCGGGAAAGCGGCCTCGGGGCGAGGCTGGGGCGGGAGCGGGCCTGGGAGCGATGAGGGGGCCGTGAGGGCGCGGGGTGTGGGGCAGCGGAGCGGGGGCGATGGAGGCCGCTGCGGAGCGGGTGCCGGGGGGGGACGCTGAGGGCTGAGGGGGTCCCGGCGGGCGGAGGGTGCTCAGTGTCCCCTGTGTCGCTCGCAGCACCCTCAGCACGGACTGGATGCCCACGGGCGGCAGGACGCTGTCACACGCTGCCCGCGCTCTCGGCAGAGGCACAGCGCTGTTCTGCCCTCGCCCACAGCTTCCCGTGCCCAGGCCGTTGTCCCGCCGTGCCGGAGCCAGGCGCGGGTGCTGGTGCCAGCTGCTGTTCCAGCCCGTCCCTGTGCCATCCCCGCAGCCCGCGTTTCCCCTGTCCCTGCTGTTGGGCAGCTGGCTGCGCTCGGCCTGCGCGGCTGCCGGGGACATGGCGGAGCAGCGGTACTGCGTGGACTATGCCAAGCGAGGCACCGCGGGCTGCAAGAAGTGCAAGGAGAAGATCGTGAAGGGGATGGTGCGCATTGGGAAGATTGTTCCAAATCCTTTCACCGAGTCTGGAGGGGACATGAAGGAGTGGTACCATGTCAAGTGCATCTTTGAGAAGCTGGATAAGGCCCGGGCCACCACTAAGAAAATTGAAGACATCACAGACTTGGAGGGTTGGGAAGAGCTGCAGGATGAGGAGAAAGAAACAATCAACAAGTACATCTCAGGTGAGGCATGAGGCAGTGCCAGAGTCACTTTTCTCCTTATTTTCACGTTATGCCAGAAGCTGTCACCCAGCTGTGCCTTTGTCATGAAATCCTCATGGATTTATTTGTGTGGCTTAGGGACAAAGTGTGTGGTGCTGCTCCAATCCCTGTCTCAGCCCTGTAGGAAAGGGAAGAAATGGTCACTTCTGCAGTGACACTCCTTGATTCTTTTGTCACAACTGATTGTGGACAAGGCCTGGGTGATTTAATTCATGGGCAAATAAAACCCATGACGAAGCATCAGTTATTTTCTATTTCCATCTTTTTCTGTGATCTTCAATAAATTACATATTCTAACTTCTGTTATCTTATAAACATCTGGTTCTTTTTTTTTTCCCTCCAATTCCTATTTCTTGTCAGGCTTTTTGCTTTGTAAGCTACGTAGTATGGTGAGGGATGTATGAGATTATTCCTGACTGCCTCTCTGAACCTTTCTGTTTTCCAGAAGCCAATTCCAAGACTGGAGGTACCCCAAAGAAAAAGGTGATAGTGCAGGCAAAACTCACTGCCACAGGACAGCTGACCACAAAAGATCCACCAAAGAAATTCTCTGGATTCTCTGGTAAGAATTAAGAAACTGGTTCTGGGAAATCAGTTTCTTTTAATCTCTGCATCAAGAGGTGTTATAGCTTGGCTCAGATTGGTAGGTTTTTATCTATAGATGATTTAGGTGTTTTAATTCTGGTTTGTCAAAAGCTGTCAGTGCTTGAAAGAACATCTTGAAAGATGTTTGGATTTCCAGTTTTCCCAAGGAGACAAAGGTTCTGCCATGATCCACATTGTCAGGCTGACTCCATCCCTACATCCATTGGCTCATTGCAGCCAAACTGAAGGTGTAGGCTCAAGTTATCCCACGTGGAGCTCAAAATCTGGAAAAAACTGCTGAGGGATTCTCACTTGTGTTCGTGGAAAGGAAAACTTGTCCTGAGGAGCAGCTGCCAGCAGGACAGTCCATCTGTGAGCTCTGACTGACCTGGCACATACCTGGAGCTCCATACTGCCCAGAGCCACAACACAGCCAAAGACATCAGCTTCTGTAGGGGATTGGTGTTAGGGGACAAAAGGAGGTGGGGATGTATCCCCCAATTTTAGAAATTACCTTGGGGAAATGTCTTGCTTTGAAAGGCAAAAGTCTATAAAGTAGACAGAGGCACCTGCAAGGAGAAATTAATTTTCACCATGGTTTAGTCATATTTTTCTGGTAGAATTAAGATCTAGGAAATTTTGGTGTAATGTGAAGGGTAAAAATAGTTGGAAGGCTTTTACAAAAGTCATAAATTTTAATTCTGAAGCTTTGCCAGCACGCTGGGATTGCTCCCACCTTGCCAGGTAGAGGTAACTTCAACACTTGCTCCGTGCTGTCACAAAAACAACTTGTGATGTGTCTGATGCAGCCAAGCCAAAGAGTTCAGAAGATTCTCCTGCAAAGTGTGCCCAGAAGCCGAGCCTGTCTGCAGCCAGGTGTGACCCCCAGCACAAGGACTGCCTGCTGCGCGAGTTCCGCAAGCTCTGCGCCATGGTGGCCGAGAAACCCAGCTACAATGTCAAAACCCAGATCATCCAGGACTTCCTCAGGAAGGGATCTGCAGGAGGTATGGCTCCAGCTGGGAATTCTCAGCTCTCTCACAAGCAGCTTCAAATGCTGGTCTCAAAAGGAAAGGGGAAATTCAAATCTGGTTGTTGTGTGTGGTCCCAGCCTTGTGCTGTGGTGGTTTCTGAGCTGTGGAGGTAATCTTTGAAAAGTGAACTCTACAAATACCAAATTCAGATAAAAATGCCTCACTTAGGTGTTGTAGATGCCCAATTTAGAGGCAAATTGTGGCTATTTTCCCTAAGAATTCCAAGCCCCACCTGTGGGTTTTATTCCCAGGATTATGCAAATGGACACAACCAACCAGAGCCTGGACACGAAAATAATAAATCCTCACTGTTATAATGTGCTTGTGTTTTTGTTTTTTTTTCCAGATGGTTTTCATGGTGATGTATACCTGACCATTAAGATGCTGTTGCCAGGTGTCATTAAAATAGTTTACAACTTGAATGATAAGCAGATTGTAAAGCTGTTCAGCAGGATTTTTAACTGCAACCAGGAAGAAATGGTCCGGGACCTGGAGCAGGTGAGTGCAGACAGCAGCTCTCTTAATTTCTGCTGTTCAGCTCTTTGCTTATGGAAATTCTGTAATGGTTTAGGTTTTTACTCCTTAGCTTGACTGTTAGAATGGGAGCTGGTGATTTATTTCGGTTTTCCTTGGCTTTAGCAGTTTTCATAGCATTTTCTGCCATCTGGAACCTGTAGAAAATCATGTTTAAATGGAAAGCAGGATAAGAATTCACCTGGCAAAGCTTTAGAAAGCAAGACTAAAATTATCTAGGCGAGGTGGGCTGCATCTGTTTGTCTAAGCTCCTTTGTCTGGCACATTGCTACAGAACTGAGTTATATTACTCTTTTTGTACCATCACACATCAAAACCTGGGATTCAATTAACAGACCTGTCACTGGCAGCTGCAGTTGGTTATTACAATTAAGCTGCTACAATTGCAGGTGCTCAGTTGTGCAGTGAGTCCTTGTGCACAGGAGCTGGTGATTGACTGTGCACCCTCTGATTCACTGCAAGGTGCAGAAAAGGGGTGATTTAGATAATAATGGTAATTTTTTCATCTCTGTTCATTGCCTTGCTGTGTACTGCCTTCTAGTGACATCACTAGCCTGTCCCATGTCCTTGGATTTGCAAGTGGATTTATCCCGAGGAAATAAAGGGTCTGTGCTGCTGAAGCAGTGAAAAATAGAGCCATGAGATGATGCTGGTACTCTTAATTACCTTTCTTGGCAAATTAAACAGCTGAGCAGCTTTATGTGTCGTGGCAGCTTCCTTAAGTGTTTGATTGCAATTTCTTTGTGCAATCCCAGCATCACTCCTGTCCTTTATCCTCACTGGAACCATGCAGAATCCCCAGTGGCAACCCATTCTCTGGCCATGCCTCTCATCCACACCCTGGTTTTGTTTCTGGAGACAGGGAGATGTTTCTGAGACCATACGGATCTTCTTCGAGCAGAGCAAGACCTGTCCTCCAGCAGCCAAGAGCCTCCTGACCATCCAGGAGGTGGATGAGTTCCTCATGCAGCTGTCCAAGCTCACCAAGGAGGATGACCAGCAGAGTGTCCTGCAGCAGATCAGTCGCAGGTGAGGGAAGGAATCAGCCTCTGAAGGTTTGCCCAAACACTGGAGTGGTTCCTGCAAGCTGGAGTAGGTGAAGAATGAATCATGAGCCACTGAAACTGAACTTAATTAGCATCTGTAAGCTGCTCTTAGTGGTGTGATTGAGACACCTTGACAGCAGTAGAGAGCTTTTATGGCTCTTGTTCATGCTAGAGAACATTGTTCCTGCCTGTCAGGACACTTCAATCAAACAGATGATTTGCAACAACACCCTAATGGTGCTTAGCTGTTAATTGAGTTGCTGCTCTTAAGCATGTTGGGAAAAGCCTTCAAGTAATTTAGACAAAGATTTTTGGTCTGGCTCAGTTTGTGTTGATCTGAGGCTGAGGATTTTCCAATCAGTTACTCTTGATGCATTAATGAAGTAAATTTTGGAAGGTACATCAACACTGAGGCAGAGTTAATGTTGGCATCAAGATGCTGGAAAGCTTTTTGGATATTCCCTTGTGTCTCTGAGGTGTCACTGTTAACATGATTGGTTAAACACTCTGCAAAGGGAGGGCCCTTTTTTAAAGAGACTTGGGTGAATTTCTTCTTTTCAGCTGCAAAGTTCAGTTCACACCTTTGCTGAATCTTCTCTCCTTCAGGTGTACAGGCAACGACCTGAAGTGCATCATCAGGCTAATTAAGCATGACTTGAAAATGAATGCTGGAGCAAAGCATGTGTAAGTGACAGGAACCCAGAAATGCTCATTTCCTGAGGCAGCAGCAGCAGCAGCCCTGGGGCTGATCCATGCTCCCCCTCTCTCCATGCCTTGCAGGTTGGACGCTCTGGATCCCAACGCCTACGAGGCGTTCAAGGCCTCGAGGAACCTGCAGGACGTGGTGGAGAGGGTGCTGCAGAACCAGCAGGAGGCAGAGAAGGTGCCAGGGCTGAAGAAGACCCTGAGCGTGCAGGCCTCACTCATGACCCCAGTGCAGCCCATGCTGGTAGGTTGGGCCCCTCCTGACAGCCAGGCATGAACAGAGACCCCACCTGGGAGGCTCAGGAGCAGGGCAGTGGCTGTGCAGTGTGGGCTGGCACTGGCTGTGCAGTGTGGGCTGGCTCTGCAGGGCTCAGGGTTATTTAACCCACACCTGGGAGGGGCAGGAGCAGGGCACTGGCTGTGCAGTGTGAGCTGGTTCTGTGCAGAGCTCAGGGTTGTTTAACCCACACCTGGGAGGGGCAGGAGCAGGGCAGTGGCTGTGCAGTGTGGGCTGGCAGTGGCTGTGCAGTGTGGGCTGGCTCTGCAGGGCTCAGGGTTATTTAATCCACACCTGGGAGGGGCAGGAGCAGGGCAGTGGCTGTGCAGTGTGAGCTGGTTCTGTGCAGAGCTCAGGGTTATTTAATCCACACCTGGGAGGGGCAGGAGCAGGGCAATGGCTGTGCAGTGTGAGCTGGTTCTGTGCAGAGCTCAGGGTTGTTTAATCCCCACCTGGGAGGCTCAGGAGCCAGGGCAGTGGCTGTGCAGTGTTCAGGGTTGCTTAATGCCAGTTTAGAAAGCATCTCCTACCACCAGGCCAAGTATTCAATATACTCAGTAACTGCCAAGCTAAAACCTTGCCTTGGTCTCAGTCTTTTTTATTTGTTTGCTGTCATTGCAGAAGTTGATCCTTTCTCTGGAAAGAGTGTAGGCTTTCCAGTGGATTAGAGATTCAAATAAGTCTGGCTTTTTGTGTGAACAAAGCAGAGTTAAATATTTACTTGTGGGCTGAGCACACTCCTACAGAAGGCACAGTGCACATTTTAAAGCATTTGGAGGGGATAAGCACTGCAAAGCTGTAATTATCTGGGCATATGCAGATATTAGTAAGTGAATAATTAAGGAAAACTTGGACTCACTAATAGAGAATCTGGACAAAAAGCTCTACAAAGGGATTCATTGTAGCCCACTCATGAACTTGGCTAAGAGTAGCTTTATGTTCCATGTGTCCCCTGGGGTTTGGCCCCTCTGTCCCCAGGCTGAGGCCTGCAAGTCCATCGAGTATGCCATGAAGAAGTGTCCCAACGGGATGTACGCCGAGATCAAGTACGACGGCGAGCGCGTGCAGGTGCACAAGAATGGGGATCACTTCAGCTACTTCAGCAGGAGCCTCAAGCCTGTGCTCCCCCACAAAGTAAGCACCTGGGCACTGCCTCCCCCCTTGTGCCAGCTCCTCTGCATTCCCAAGTTTCCTTCTATAGGCAAGGAGATTTCTTTCTCATTCCTAATTTATATAGGTGTGTAGAATGTGGAAAAGCAACACTTAAAACTAATAATTTAATTCTGGTGCACATTAAGAGCTTGGAATTAAATTTCATCTGTCTGCTGTAGAATCCTCTCTATGCACTGCATTTTGGGAGTCTTGCTGCCAGTTGGGTGACTTGGTTCTGTTTATTAAAGCCTCACTTTTCTATTTGTAGACTGCTGTGGGTACCATAGAAGTGCAGATGTGCCCCATGTGCCTTATGTACTTGTGGAGAAAACACCTGCATTGGGGTGAATCCCTCTCTTCAGCCAGTTATTTTCCTTTTTTTTGGTTTTTTTTTTTTCTTTCCCCAAGGTAGCCCATTTTAAGGATTTCATCCCCCAGGCTTTCCCTGGTGGGCAAAGTATGATTCTGGATTCAGAAGTTCTCCTGATTGACAATAAAACTGGCAAGCCACTTCCTTTTGGGACTCTTGGTGTGCACAAGGTAAAAACAAAATTAAATAAAAATGGTTTTTGTGTTTGGAGGCTGTTACACTGCTGACTTAAACACAATCTGTTATCACAGGATAATTTCAGAGCTCTGGTGCTTGTTAGAGCATCTGGGGAAAAAAATAAGATTATTGAGAAGGCTGATATTGAAAAGCTACTGCTCTAATACTTTAGATTTGATATTAACCTGATCCCTGGCAGGACATTAACAGAACTTAATTTCAATAACACTAAAAAAATCTTTGAAAAATGTTACAATTCTGTCATTGTTTCTCATAGCTTGAGCAATGTATGGCAGCCTGGGGGACCACAGGGAGGCAGTGATTATTCCATGCAAATGTTATGTAGTGCTTGTGTCTAGACTGAATGGGGGTGAGGAAAAGGACAGGAAAATGAAAATTAAACTATAAGTGCTTTAGTTAAAAGTAGGCATTAATCTGCTCTCTGTAGAAATGTGGTGGGTTTTTTGCAGCAGCAGTGACAGATGTTGCATTGCCCAAAACCATTAATATTTTTAGCATTATTTTCCATTCCTGGGAAATGAACATTTTTTTTTATGTTCTCAGCTTGTGCTTGGACACATTCAGTGTAAATCTGAATTCTCAGAATGCTTCTTTTAAAAGAGGTATAAGCTTATCATACCTAAAATATTACAGAGATTAAAATCCATCTTTTATTACTTTGCTAAAACTGTTTGCTGTGGCTGCAGAATTGTTTTAATTGTATTTCAGAAAGCTGCTTTCCAGGATGCCAACGTTTGCCTGTTTGTGTTTGACTGCATCTACTTCAATGATATCAGCCTGATGGACAGGTATGGCTGCCAGGGCAGAGTGGCTGGGCTGGTTTCTTGGGATGAACTGCAAAACCTGGGCTGGAAAACCCCACTAATGCAGACAGACCAGTTCACCTGGGCTGTCAGACTGGCCACTCACTGGGAAATCAGGGCAGCATGGGAGGGACCTTGCTGGGCCAAGGAGTTTGTTCTGTGCAGCTCCTCTTGCTCTCCAAAATATTGGGATCAGCTGCATCTCAGCTGCTCATCTCACATCCCCTCAACACACTGTTAACATGGGAGTTTCCATCCTGTCACTTCCTGGAGGAAAGTAAGAACTGGTTGTCCTCTCTGGAGCTCTCCAGGATGATTTAATGACTTCAGCAGCTTTTTTCAATGTTCCTGTTGGGATTGGTGCTTGTCCCTCACTGTCCATGCCCTGCTCTAGGCCCCTCTGTGAACGGCGCAAGTTCCTCCACGACAACATGGTGGAGATCCCCAACAGGATCCTGTTCTCAGAGATGAAACATGTCACAGTGAGTCCAGAGTGCCCCTACCACCCTGCCCCTGCTCCTCCAGCACTTGGCTTTTCTTTTATGATTAACTCTGCAAATTCACCCTGGCACAATGGTTCTCCTTCTGCTCTGTGTGCAAGGCTTCTTGAGCCAACATTGTATTCCCATCTTTTCCTGGCCCCACCCCCTTCAGTATAATCTTAACTTGCATACCTCAGGTTTCCTGGCTTGTTAATGATTTTGCAGCCATTGTCACTCTGACCCTGTTAGGAGGAGTTAAATCCTGCTGTCACTCATTGTGTGCTGTGCAGTGCAGAGCTGTGACTACAGCCTGATTGAAGGGAGCCAGACTGTGCCACTTCCCAAACTGGCATCTCCAAATGCCACACAGCCCTGAGACATTCTGGCTGCTAAAATCTGCATTTAGGCAGCAGCATGCTGGGATTTTCCTTTGATTATGCACAAACCTGATGTCCCATTATTTTTCCCCATTGCTGCTGATTTCTGTGGCACCTTGGCTTTGGTGGAGAAGGCTTTTGGGCAGAAGGTGGTTCATAGGTCCCAAGGCAGTTGGGTGGAGAAGGAAACAGGCACTGCTGGCTGAGCAGATCTGACTTGGGACATACTGGGACACAGCCAGTGGGGCAGCCACATCTCTGAGGGGTATTTTTTAACCAGACAAACCTTTTCTTTTTGGGACATATTCCCAGCTTAGTCACTGGGTGTGCAGCAAAGAGAAGATTTATCCATTTACAGGATCCTCTTTTGAAAACTGTTGTGAAAGTACCTCTTCCTCTCTCTGCAGCTGCTTTGGGTTTGGTGCCCCACTGCTCCAAACACAAAGCCTGAAGAGCTCAGCCCTTTTTAGAGTCCTGAGCTAAGCATGGTCCCTCTCCTTTGCAGAAAGCTTCAGATCTGGCAGACATGATCACCCGGGTCATCCGCGAGGGGCTGGAAGGGCTGGTGCTGAAGGACTTAAAGGCAAGTTCCCCTTCACTCTGTATTGGTGTCACCTGGGAGTTTGGGAATGACAACAGTCAGCTCTGAGGCAGAATCACACACTGAGCATTCCAGAAGCATCTCTGGGTTCCTCTCAGTGCTAACACCCAGTCCAAGCTGCTGCTCCTGCTGTGCTCAGGAGCTGCTGAGCTGGGTAAACGCCAGGGCTGACTGAGGAGGTGCTGCTCACCAGGGGATCTCTCTGAGGGGGCTCTGCCTTCCCTTGCACAGGGTAATTATGAGCCAGGGAAACGCCACTGGCTGAAGGTGAAGAAGGATTATCTCAACGAGGGGGCAATGGCTGACACTGCTGACCTGGTGGTGCTGGGGGCTTTCTATGGACAAGGCAGTAAAGGTAGGTCTGGAGCTGGCTTAAGTCAGAGCTCTCTCTGCTCAAGGAACTCCCAGAGTTTTTCCTGTTCCAGGCCTCCAGCATGAGGGTGGCTGCAGCAGTGATTATCTGCTGCAGCCCATCATGTCCTTGCTGTGGCTCCAGAGCTGGAGGTGTTGGGCTGGACTGTTGCACAGTGCAGGGGCTCTGCTCAGCTTTGTGAGTGGCCCTGCAACCATCACAAGCCCAGGCCCCAAAGCCACAAAAGGGTTTTGGCTCAGAAGAGCTGTGGCTTGTCCTGTGCAAGGTGTGAGCCCTGCTGTCCTGTGCAGGTGGGATGATGTCCATCTTCCTCATGGGCTGCTATGACCCCAAGAGTGAGAAGTGGTGCACAGTGACCAAGTGCTCTGGTGGCCACGATGACGCCACCCTGGCACGTCTGCAGACAGAGCTGGACATGGTGAAGATCAGCAAGGTGAGAGCCAAGGGATGCTCAGCCAAGGGCTCAGCTGCCCTGGAGGTGCTGAGCCAGGAATGAATCAGAGTTAAAGCTCATCAGCCACTTGACACAAGTGAGGTGTCAGAGCAGCCAGCTCCTGCAGGAGGCACTGCTGGGATCTGTACCCAGACACTGAGTGAGAAGCCAGGCACCATCTGTTTCCTGCTAGGACAAGGTTTTGTAGGGAAGATCCCAATTTTTTGTCTGGATTTTTGGGCACGTTGTGATTGGCAAAGGCAGTCACTAGATGGGGCTGTGGGAGGGAAATGCTCAGTCAGACTCTGGTCTGGTGGCTCCATAACCTGGGGTTGGAGTTAAGATTTCTGTCAGTGATTTATCTTGCTTCTCAACACTGGACAAATAAACAGCTGAATTTTAATATTACCTTGACATCCTGAAGGCCATTTGCATCAAGGTTGCAGAATCTTGAAAAAAAAAAAGGTACTTGTACATGAATTACAATTGGAGCAACTGTTCTTGTTTCACACACAAAATGACAGGAATTGAGGGCTGTGTTTCAGGCAATACTTGTGATTTTCTAGATGAGAGAAATGGCTGCAGATCAGTGCAAGTTCCATCCATGCAAAGGCAATGTAATACCTCTGTGCTGATCTACTTCTAGGTTGTGTTTCAGCAGTTTCTGTTGTAAAATTAGGTTTGTATATGATGATAAGTGTCAATAATGTGGATTTTTTGCTTTTAATTAATAGGATCCTAGTAAAATTCCAAGGTGGCTAAAAATTAACAAAATCTACTACCCAGATTTCATTGTCCCAGATCCAAAGGTAAGTGCTCTCATAATCATTTCACATTTCACATTTCCCAGCCCTTATTCTGCAATCTTCTATAAATCCATTAGAAGGACAACTTAGAAGTTGTCTGTGTTACAAAACAAATCTTCATAGTTGGAATGGGAAATTAAGCACAAGTTTTTATCTCTCAATCTTGCAGGTGCATTTGAGGCTAAGAGCTTCATGAAGAAATCACACCTTCAGCAGTTTTGGGAAAAATTCTTGTGCATTAAATCCCTTCCAGAAGTGAGCTTACTTTAAATTTGAGATATGAGAAATCTGCCTTTAAAGCATTGAAACACAACTGCAACCCAAAAGTTGCTGTTGCTGTAGGGAATGTGTCAGTATGCTCTGTATGCCTGAAGGAGAAGGTGTGCTCGGAAATTGGCATTTTGTGTCAGCGAAGGCTTAGAGAAGAAGTAGTTTGAACAGCAAAGGTGACCAGGAAGGTCCCTTTGTGTACATGGAGCTGTGCTGGGGTGGAGACTGAGTGGGGGTGAGGCTCTCTGAGCTGGCCCCTGAGGGAGCACAGGGTGTGCCATGGCTCCTGAGGGAGCACAGGGTGTGCCATGGCTCCTGAGGGAGCACAGGGTGTGCCATGGCTCTCTCAGGTGGCTCTCAGGGAGCACAGGGTGTGCCATGGCTCTCTCAGGTGGCTCTCAGGGAGCACAGGGTGTGCCATGGCTCCTGAGGAAGTACAGGGGTGTGACATGGCTCTCTCAGCTGGCTCTGGGGGAGCACAGGGTGTGTGACATGGCCCCTGAGGGAGCACAGGGTGTGCCATGGCTCCTGAGGGAGCACAGGGTGTGCCATGGCTCCTGAGGGAGCACAGGGTGTGCCATGGCTCCTGAGGGAGCACAGGGTGTGCCATGGCTCCTGA
Organism: Molothrus ater; assembly: GCF_012460135.2. NCBI lineage: Eukaryota > Metazoa > Chordata > Aves > Passeriformes > Icteridae > Molothrus > Molothrus ater. The sequence continues at coordinate 5,612,496 of NC_050498.2, read as the reverse complement.
GGGAGCACAGGGTGTGCCATGGCTCCTGAGGGAGCACAGGGTGTGCCATGGCTCCTGAGGAAGTACAGGGGTGTGACATGGCTCTCTCAGCTGGCTCTGGGGGAGCACAGGGTGTGTGACATGGCCCCTGAGGGAGCACAGGGTGTGCCATGGCTCTCTCAGGTGGCTCTCAGGGAGCACAGGGTGTGCCATGGCTCTCTCAGGTGGCTCTCAGGGAGCACACAGGGTGTGACATGGTTTCCTCCCTGGTTTCCTCCCTCCCTGTGCTCAGAAAGCCCCGGTGTGGGAGATCACGGGGGCCGAGTTCTCCAAGGCCGAGGCGCACACGGCTGACGGGATCTCCATCCGCTTCCCGCGCTGCACCCGCATCCGGGATGACAAGGACTGGCAGACAGCCACCAACCTGCAGCAGCTCAAGGTGGGTCAGCAGGGGCCCTGCAGCTCCTGGCACCAGGCTGAGCTTCAGGCAGGTCACAGCATGCACTGAAGGCACCTGCTGCAAATCACAGCATGCACTGAAGGCACCTGCTGCCTGTCGTGGCACCTTCCCTTTTCCCTTCGTGCCAGGCTCGGGCTGGGTTGATCTGCTGGAGGCTCTCAGGCCCCTTGAGCAGTCAGAGAAGTCTCTGTGGGCAGAGACTTCTGCCATCAGCTCCTGTGGCAGGGTGAGGAGTTGCCTTCCTCAGAGGTGACCACAGAATGAACTCTGTTGGGAAAGACATTTTGAGATCATCATGTCCAACCTATGACCTAACACCTGCTCAGCAGCTAAACCTGTGTGGCACTGAGTGCCACATCCAGGCTTTTTTTAAACACATCCAAGGACAATGACTTCACCACCTCCTTGGGCAGACCTTTGTTCTCTCCATGCTCACTCAGTTTCCCATCACTTGCTGAGACTGGGGGAGGCATTTGGGAAGTGCCTGTGGGTATCCTGGGGCACAGGGGCCAAGTGGCACTGGCCATGACCCCTGGGCTGCAGCCACCCCAGTGCCAGCCCTGGGGGAGCTCTGTGCTGCAGTTGCTGGCTGGCAGCAGCTGCCAGGGCTGCTGTGCCATGGAAAGCAGGAGTGATGCAGCCCCCAGGGCCTGCCAGGATCCCCGTGGGGAGGAGAGAGGAACAAACCCCTCTGCACATGGGCCCTTCCCACAGGGAGCACTGGGCACTGCTCATCCTTCAGGCTCTTGCTCTGTTGCAGATGATGTGGATGTGGCTTTTGCCTCCTCCCTGTGTGGCCTCCCTGAATGCCAGGAGAGGGGTGGAATGCAGGGAGCTGGGACAGGAAAATGACTGCAGAGGGGTGCAGGAAGAAAAGGCTTTTGAGCAAACACTTCAGGGGGAGAACACCAGAGCAGTCTGTGCATCACAGCTCATCTCCAGTGTCAGACACGATCTGTGCTGTTTCTCTGGGCAGGAGCTGTACCAGCTCTCCAAGGAGAAGGCTGATTTCAGTGTTACAGCTGGGGAGGAAGATGAGTCCACAGCTGGCAGCAGTGGAGAGAATGATGGGAATTCCAGGTCTTCCACCCCTCACAGCAGTATTAAGAGTCCCCCAAGCAAGTCACCTGCAAAAGCCCAGAAGGCAGAAGGTAAGGTGTAAGGTGATGGTGCTTTCAGGAAGGAGCCTGGGGCTGTGTCCTCTGTGCTTGGGGCAGGCTGGCTCTGGGCCCTTGCCCTCTGTGAGAGGCTTGATGATCCCCCCTTTCACATGGATCTCAGGGATAATGGGCAAAGCTGTTCAGATCCTTGCTTTGGCCCTGTATGAATTGAGTAGCCACAGCTCTGAGATGTCCTGGGATTGGGAAAAGAGGGATGGAAACAGCTCTGATGATGCTGTTCAGGTTGGTGTTCACTGCTCCCATTTGTGCAGGTCACAGCCCTTTGGTGTGAGATTGTTGGCCATGAGCCAGTGTTTAATTTGATTTGGATGGAATTTGTGTGTGTAAAGGGACACGTGGCTGGAGGTGATTTCCTGGTGAATTGAGCTGGAACATGAAGCAGATTGCTGAGCAGTGTCACAGAGGACAGAGTGGTGACAGCATGGAGGGCAGGTGGCAGCAGCAGCCTGGGAATGGGGCAGGAGGCTGCCCCACACCATTTCCAGTAGAAAAATGGGTCTCACTAGTGAGAGTAGTTCAGGGATTTTCCAGAAAGGGGAGGCAACTTTTCCCTTCTGCTGTTTACTCTTTCCCCCAACATTAATACACAACCAGTATCTGGACAGAGCACATGCATGAACAAAAAAAAAATTTGTTTTTAGACAGCAAAGGAGTCATTGGATCCCCTCAAAAATCCGAGGAGAGACGAGGGGAGAAGAGAAAAGCATCTGAGATGGAGGACAATGGAAAAAAGGTACAGACAGCAGCCATGGTGGGGTGGGGGAGGCTGGGGCAGTTGTGGTCTGTTCATTCCATTCCAAGGAATGCCTGTGTCCATTTCCATTCCAAGGAATGCCTGTGTCCATTTCCATTCCAAGGAATGCCCGTGTCCATTTCCATTCCAAGGAATGCCCGTGTCCATTTCCATTCCTATGCCTGTGTCCATTTCCATTCCAAGGAATGCCTGTGTCCATTTCCATTCCAAGGAATGCTTGTGTTCCCTTCCATTCCAAGGAATGCCTGTGTCCATTTCCATTCCAAGGAATGCCTGTGTCCATTTCCATTCCAAGGAATGCCCGTGTCCATTTCCATTCCTATGCCTGTGTCCATTTCCATTCCAAGGAATGCTTTGCCCAAGCTCTGTTTCCTCCCCAGCAGCCCCTGCTGGACATTTTCACGGGGGTGAAGCTGTACCTGGCGCCCTCGGTGCCGGACTTTGCGCGGATCCGCCGCTACTTCATCGCCTTCGACGGGGACCTGGTGGAGGAGTTTGACACGGCCTCGGCCACCCACGTGCTTGGGGACATTGATGACAACCCCGGGGCGCAGCGGGTGACTCCCAGGTGGATCTGGGAGTGCATCCGGAAGCGCAGGCTGGTGGCGCCGTGCTAGCACAGGGGGCAGTGCTGGCACAGGCAGCCGGGAGTGGGGAGGGGAGGGAACGGGAGATCCCTCCCTCCATGGAGGGGTGGATAGACAGGAAGTGCCCTCAGTAGCTACAGAGATCCAGAGCAGCCCTAAGGAATGAATTTAAAAAGCTCTCTGAAGAAATGTCACTGCTGAATCCCATTTCCTGCCCATACTGTAGACCACCACCCTTACGCAGGTGCTGGTTTAGTCTCCTTGGGTTTTTAAAGTTTGGGTATTTTTATAGATAAATAAAACTGAAGCAGCTTCTCCTTTGCTGTCAGGACTTATTTTCCAAAGGTTCTTCTCTTCCTGTTCAGGAGAACAGAGCAGCAGCTCCGTGGGACTCTTGGCTGTGGTGCCAAGGTCATTTGTGTTGTCAGGTAATTTTTTTTCCACCTCCTCTGTACCCCCCACTACCAGCATTTCAGCACCTGGGATCCCAATTTCTGGCTGAGCTTCAGCAGTAGCTGTAGGATCTCTGCTTGTAACAGATTCAGAAACAAAGTTAACTAAATCACAATTCAACTTTATTATAAAATTATAAACCAAACTTCTGTACCAAAACTAGTAAGTTGAACTGTCATAGTACCAGAGGATTTAATAGTGAATAACATGCCCTTTCAAGTAGAATATTAAGTTTTAAAATCTTTAAACAATGTACAGTGTACATAAAGCACATAAATATTTCCATTTACTTTATTAGTTCAGAACATTATATTCCTTTGGATCATTAATCAGTTTCCTCCAGGTTTTGATTTTCCTTTAAAACAACTCATATCCATAAGTAGAGAATCCATTTTTACAAGGGAAACAAGAAGAGTCCTCCCTTCACAAAGCACATTTTGGAGTCACAGGGTTGGTTGGATCTTCTCATCCCTAAAATTTCAGGCATTGATCTGCAGCTTGATTTAACTGCTGTAGACAATAAGCCTGCCCTGAACAAGGAAAAGTACATCTGTCCATAGGGGAATCATCTTCTTCCTGCTAAATTCCCCCAGCCCTGAGTTTATTGAAAAATATGACAACATGAATTTTCACAGTGGATTTCCTAAATGAGGCTGCTCAGCACATTGTGTATTCCTGCAGCTCTTGGAGGTCCCTGTGCTCTCTGCAGAGCAGACAGAGTCACTCCTTACCTGCCCTTTTCTCTGTCAGGATGCACTGACTTGTTCACTGTGTTCTCCTGCTGGATCTGTTAAACCTTAAGTCAAAGAATAAAGAACAGCCTGACCTGGGACAGAGGTAGGGCTCAGAATGCTGAGTTCAGTCAATGCAGCAGCTGCTGCAGTTTGGTGCAGTTCTGAGACCCCCTCAGTGAGACATCCCTGGCTCTCTCCTGCTGCCTCCTGAGCCATGGATTTCTCATCCCAGGTGCTGCTTTGGCTGCAGCTCCCAGAGCAAAGCCCCTGCACTCAGAGCTGCAGAGCACAAGGGTGACTGTGCTGCTGCCATCACTGCCCAGGAGCTGAGGGGAGTCACTGCAGAGCCCCCCTGGCTCTGTGCTGTTCTCTGCTGGCAGCCAGGCTGGAACACAGAGCCAGCCCCTGGCCCAGAGCAGCCAGGACAGCTCTGCAGAGGGGCCTGGGCACAGTGCCACCCGTGCTGAGGGACACTGAGGGCAGCACTGAAGCCCTGGCTGCCTGCAGGCCACTGAGGGCAAAATACACCAGAAAATCACCTCCAGAGGAACTGCCAGACTCCTCTAGCTGAACACAGCCCAGGAGCTGTCAGGGATCAGGCCACAGCCTCTCCCTACCCTCACCAGCAGAAAGGACAAAACTGCTTTTGTAAGCAGTGGAAGGTAACAGAACTGTCAAACTGAGCCCTGGGGAGGATGGGGAAACTGATCTGCAGTGGAGATTGCTCATGGATCCGAGGGAAACAAAGGCTTTCTTCCATGATTCCCTTCTAAAAAAGAAAAAGTCACCTGTCCTTAAATATGATTGTGTAGCAGTGGAGTCCTCACTGCTCTGCAGCTCTGTGGTCTCCTCACCAAACCCTGGGGAAGGCTCAAGCCTTGGACTTGTAGCTCCCTCGGCAGGAGGGGGCAGTTCAGTTTGAGCCCCACCTCTGGCACGTGCTGTGAAATTAAAGTTGACAAAAATCAAACCAGAAACCTCTCTCTGGCACAGAAACAAAAACCCAGCACACAGGGCAAGGCTGAGCCTTCCCAGCCTCCCTCCCCAACAATTTTCAATAATACAAAGACAACCTTGATATAAAATTACACATTTTTCCACAATTGCACTACTCTGGAATTAGGGAAAGCAGGGATGGTCTGCCTGTCCTGCAAGCATAACAACATTAAATTAAAAATAAAAGTAAAATTAACAAGCACAGTGACATTTCAATCTTCAAAAATCAAGTTGTTGCTGGGCAGAGCCTGAGCAGCAAAACAAAGGACACTTTTTGAGACCCCAGTTCACTTTTATTATTCAGAGGAAAATACAAAGCCTCTGGAGCTGATCTTACTGGTGGAAAGCTGGGCATCCATCTGTCCTCAAATTATCCTGGGATGGAGGTGGTTAATGATTGCTGGCAATGAGCTCCGAGGAGTCCAGGCACTGTGGTGTAAAGCACGATGGTGGGATGAGCAGAGTCGGGCATGGCTTGAGCAGAGCACTTTCCCCAGGCTTCCTCCTTCCCTCTCTGGCAGCAGGGTCCGCGCTAATCTCCAAGGTGGCTGTTGGCAGGGATGTTGGCCCTTTCCCTGCGAGCACGGAGGCTCTAAGGCACGGCAGGCCTGAGCCCAGAGCCGGCCCTAAGTCCTGAAGACGTGCACGGCGCGGATCACGTACTGCCGGCAGATGGGGCACTCGCTCATGCGCTTCCCGCACTTGGTGCACGTCACCATGTGCCCGCACTCCAGCAGCACGCAGTCGATGGCAGCGTCCATGCAGATCCTGCACAGGTTGTCCTCGGTGCTGGGGGACCCAGCAGCACCTGAGGGGACAGGAGAGCACGCAGGGGTCAGACAGAGGGAGGTGGGGTGGGTTTGTGCGATCCCACTTGGCTCTGCTGGAGGGATTCCCTAAGGGACAAGGCGTGCAAAGGAATTGCCCTTGTGGCTGCTCCATCGGCTGGCAAGGAGCAGAAGTTTGAGCTTTTACACGGTAATTTCTGTGAGATGGAAACAAAAAACACTGAGATTCTCAGTGATGAGGCAAATGAAGCAACAGGGGTCTCTCTTCCCAAGTAACAGCACAAGAGGAAATGACCTCAAGTTGTGCCAGGGAGGTTGAGATAGAAATTTCTCCTGATACTGATTTTCAAAAACGTTGTCAAGCTCTGGAACAGGCTGCTCAGGGCAGTGGTGGCATAAACAACCTTAAGGGCATTTAACAGCCATGTAGATGTGGCATTTGGGGGACCTGGTTTAGGGGTGGCCTTGGCAGCACTGGTTGGACTGGATCTTGGAGGGTTTTTCCCAATAAACAACTCCATGATTAAGGATCTCACTCACCAGTTTGATCATCAGTGTCCAAAACTGCAACAGAAGAAGAGAGAGATTTGGTGAGAGTCTGAAAAGCTGGGAGAGAAGCAGGTACCAGGCAGGGGCTGAAAACCCTGAGGGGGTTGCTAAACCAAAACTGCTTTTTGCTGTTCACCAAGGGAGGCTCAAGCTCCCAGGACAGGTTCAACAACTGACAAGAACTTTCTCCAATACTGAGCTTACAGAACAGTTAAAGCTTCCCAGAGATAAGGGATCCAAAGAGATGTCTCAATTTTTAAGACAGCCTTGGAATGAGTTTGGCTTCCCAGCACTGCACCTGCAGCAGCCCCTTCTTGTGCCAGTTCCTCTGCTGTCACACAATCACCAAGGGATTGAACAGACACAGAGTGAAAGAAAAGGATACCTTGCATCAAAAGCACAAGGTAATGAAAGAATGTAACCAAAAACTGCTGTCTTAAATCTTGGATCATCCATAGAAGACAAAGCCTAGAGAGATGTGTTTAAGAAAACAACACTACTTTGGACAGCACTGAGAAACAAATGTATGAAATCAAAGTGTTAAAGTGAGTTTCTCTTTTAAGTAATTTACAAATATGTGGTTTTTTGTTTTTTTTTAAGAAATCCCCTCAAGTGCAAACTGGCACCTGGAAAACCAAGCCAGATATATTCTCTACACACCTGTGTCCCCTCACAGCCACCTGTGCAGGCCCAGGAGCACTCTGGTGCAAAGAGAGGGAAACCCCAGCTACCCCAGCTGGGCAGCCCTGGGAGCCACTGCTCTGAGCACATCCTGAATCTCCCAGCTGCTCTTTGGTGGCAGTTTCCTGCCTGGGCAGGGCATTTCCCTGCTGGCTTTGTCAGGTACCACGAGCCAAGAGGTAAGAGCTCAGCACATCCACTCATGTACAGCCACACACCAGGTGCTGTGAGGGTGAGGCAGTGCCCAGTGGGATCTGTTGGGGGCATACACAACACCAAGGGTGAAGGATGCACAGCCCTTGTGCTGCTGCTGCAGGGCTCCCACAACTCTCTCCCAGGAGAGAGAGGAGTGGTGAGCAGAGCTCTGTACAAAACACTCCCTCCTTCCTCCCCACTCTGCTGCAGCAGAAATGTCAGCCAAGCTCTATTTCCTCCTACAGCTGTCCATAAAAAGGCTAAACCCAGAGAAGAGGCCCATGTTTGCTGTCTCTCACCTAGATGTTGAAGGTCCTTCTCTCTGTAGAGGCGAGTGACCCTCTCCAGCAGCTCCCATTTCTCACAGCAGCCTTTGTAGTTGACAAAGTTGCGGGCCAGGATTTCCTTCAGCTGCCGCACCGAGAGCGCGTTGATGTCCCCGACGCTGGTCAGGTCAGACAGGGAGGCCTTCCTGCCCAGCACCAGGTTATCCTCGGAGTCACTGGACTGGGGGAGCACACAGGGAATCATTCCTGCCCTCAACACCCTGAACTGTCATTAAAATCAACTTCCAGCATGTGTGTTAGCAGGGATTCAGGTTTGGATGTACAGAGAAGTGGCTACTCTGAATTCATCTACCAGAAACACAAATCTTGAGATAGGACTTAATAATTTCTGCCATGGTGTCCAAGTGACACCAGTTCTTTCTGTATGTGGAGGACAAGATGATGCCACAGAAGGGGTTGATTTGGTTTGGTCATTCTCAGTTACTGTTCATGTCTGGTAGCAAATCCAGCCCAGGAAACCTGGTATTCCCTGCCATCCAATCCCAGGACACACAAACCTGTATCTCATCCTCTGCTGCTGCTTCTTCTGCTGCATTCTCAGCTGCTGTTCCACAGGCTGGGCTCGGAGGCACGTGACCATTGGCCTGGAAGAGGAAATGAGGCTTTCACCAGCTGTGGGTTTCTGGAGGGAAATCAACTCCAGGACAGTGTCACTGTCCAGAGCCCCTGACCTCTGGAAGGACACAGGCAGGACGAGGCACAAGCCAGGCACACTCACAGAGGGTTTTCCCTGGGCAGCACTCACACAAAGTAACACTTGCTGAAGCTTTAAAGCCCCAGTACAGAACTCCAGGCTGGATCGGGAGGAGACCAAATTTATACACAAATTTATAATTGTGTGTGTACAGTCCTTCCCTGAGGGTCACACTGTGCTCTGGGGGGATGTCAGAGCTCTCAGGGCAAGGCTCTGCAGAACCCTCCTCTGACAGCTCAGATCTCACAGTAACCAGGCAAACGCCTCCTCAGATGGGGTCTGGAGTGGGCAAACAGAGACACCAAGTGAAGGAGCAGCAGTGACAGGGCTGGAGGAGAGAAGCTGGGCAGTTGCTTTGAACTCTTGATCAAATGAGCAGTGTAATTTCAGCTGACTCACCCCCAGCAGCCACTGCTCCCTCTGGTTTCCTACTGACAAAGAGACTGTAATGTTACCATCCCACTTATCCAAGTGGGGACTTGTTAATATTTACAGAGCCCAAGAACAACAATCAGGATCAAAGAGCCTGAACTGCAGCACCATGTCATGCAAGTCAGGACAAGAAGCTGAAATGTATCATGGGGCAGTGAGGGAAGAGGGCAGAGCTGGTAAAAACTGGAATGGCAATATCCAGAAAAACAGGGAATGAAAGTGCCTTTTAATGATTTGTAAAAAACATTCTCCCAGGAGAACTCTTCTTTTGAACTAGATAAATCTGCTGAGGAAGCAGAAGGTACACACATTTTCACAGCTCTGGCCCACAGTGAGCTGAATACACCCATTAACTTTGTAACAGGACAAGGAGCAGATGTCAAACACTGAGTAAACTTTCCTTTAGCAGAGAGCAGAAAAACAAACAAAGCAAGGTCAATAAAAAATAATTAAACTCAAATGCCCCTGCCGAGGTTCATCAGAACTGCAGGTTCATCATAAACCAAGACTTGGCAACAGACTCAGGGTTTGTCTTCTACTGATCTGAGTGCAGGAGACACCAAAAACCTCACCCAGCCCCCATCACCTCTGATCAGCTCCTGCTTTAGGCTGTCCTTGTTATCTGGCACAGGAATTAAAGAACAGTATCAACTATTTAATTACACCTGCAAACACGTGCCAGAAGCCATGAGCAAGTACCAAAGGAAGCAGTCACAGAGCATCTTGTGGCAATGGAAATGTGGAGCAGAGCACCAGAGAAAACACATCCCAGAGCAGTGATGATGTTCTGAGAGTGAATGCTCAAGATATTCAGCACTGCCCACCAAATTCAATTCCATAATGAACAGCACATCAAAGTCAGTGACAGCAAGTCACAGCTTTACACAGCAAAACCACATGCAACATCCTAGCAGTTAATCCAAAAATGGAGATGAATGAGTTTGCAAAAGATGGTTCTGGCCAGAGATTGTACCTGTTGGTGTTCCTGAGCTTCTGAACTTGAGATGGGATCTGCAGACACTGAGGACTCATCGTGTGAGGTAGGAGAGGCCAGGTTGGCTGGGGGGTGACTCACAAAGTCTTGCTGTTCACGGGCACTGGTATTAAATGTGTTTGTTCTTATCTGATCTTCCTGGGTAATTGCAGGCTGCTGGCCAAGGATCAGGAATACCAGGTCCTCCTTTTCACGACAGAACTCTGTGGAAATCTCATGGAGGGCCAAATAATCCCGCAGATCCTTCACCTTCATCTTGATCAGCTCCTCCCGCTGAAAAGCCGTGGCTCGGAAGCGCTGGCAGAGGTGGCAGAGCAGGGGCCCACCCTCGGGCTGGTTTGAGCAGGACGTGCAAAAGTTCTTCTTACAGTCCAAGCAGATGTGCTGGGAGAGAGAGGGGAAAGAGTCAGAGCCAGCCCTGCCCTGTGCCAGCAGCACACGGTGCCACAGGCAGCAAGGAAGCAGCAGCTGCTCCTAAAGCACAATCAAAACCTCCCATCTAGGAAAAAGTGCCAAGTGGTCACCCACGTTCCTGGAGGAGAAAAAGGAATGATCCCTGAGCAATCACTGAGTCTTAGAGAAGCCCCTTTCCCACTCCATTTACCCAGAATGAAATGTGAGATCCTGACAAGATTCCCTCACATGACAGGAATTTTCTGCACCTGCTCATGCAGTTTAAGCCAGAGGAAATTGAGATTGAGGCAGCAGACTTTGAGTGAATTCCATCTAGTCTAGTTGTGCACATTGTAAATTCCAGCTAGTTGTGCACATTGCTCTGTGCATTAAGAAGCTCCAACACTGAAGGAACTACTTAAAAACATTTCTCTTTCATAAATACCTGCTATGAATGATGTTCCTCCCTAATTTTTTCCCTCCAATTTGCTGCAATCACAGAATGAATCTTGGTTTCACCATAAGAGGGACAGGGAACAGCAAGGTCTCGCAGACATCAAAGAATCTGACATTTGTTTATACAAAAATAGCTTATTTTGAAAACAATATGCACACTTTATACCAGTTACTGCTAGACAGAAAGTGTTGGAAGTTTTGGAAATGTTATGCCCCAGACAGTTAAAAACTTTACAGATTGAATTCTATTGTTAAATGCTTATATTTGATACTGGTTCTGATCTTGTCACTCAGGGCTTGATTTTCAGAAGTTCCAAGCACTCACAGTCCATGCTGACTTCTGCAGAAACTTGACTGCTCAACCCTTTGGAAAGGCAAATTCTACATTTTCCAATAGGAATAGCAGCAGAACAGCCACATTATGTGCTTGTTAGAAAGTCCTGGGGGAAGACAGAAGTGTTTTCAGTGCTGCTAAAAATGCCAGTTCACAGTCTCAGAGGAGCCAAGCACCTCTGTGGAATCCTGACATCCTGATCCTTCAGAGCTGTGCAAGGGAAAACACACAGGTGGAGCTGAAGTAATAAATACAAACTCAAAGACAAAAAACTGGGTTATGAACTGCTCTAGTGATTGAAGAACTTCTCTGACTTCCCAGCTGAAAGACAGCAGATGTTTTACAGGTGTGAATACACTACTTGCTTACAAAAGCTCTTTCTGATGCCCTTTTCAGCCTGAAACCCTCCCAGCTCCCCAGTTAACACCTCCAGGCCTCTCATTTAGAGCCTGTACTACACTCACAGTGACACTAACTGGAAAGAATCCCAATTTCCTGCTCAAGCATTTTAAGACTTTAACATTTCTACCACAGAGAGAAACTCTTGAAACCTTATCTCAAAACTGCTGTTTGGGGGCCTGCCAAGGAAAAGCAACTTGCACCAATCACAAAGCAAGGCAGGAAGTGCAATTTCCACAGAACATCCAGTTTGGAGGAGTTTTCCTTAACTTCATCACCATTAAAAAAAATTAATATGCAATTGACTTTTTGTGACCCTGTGATTGCAGGAGCAATCCTGTTCCTTGGGGAATTCTTAGGGCAGAGGCAGGAACTGATGGCTGTGTGTGCCTAGAGCAGGAGAACAAAACAAATGCACAAAGGCAGAGAAGTGGAAAATAACCCTGTTGGTAACACTGCCCTGTGAATCCCCCACCTCTGACATGGCAGCAATCAGATGAACTGAGATTTAAAAACCCCAACAACACAAAAACTACACAAAACAACCCAAAACCCCAAAGCAGCCCCACTTTTCTCTGGCAGGGGAAGCCTCCCCATGGCCTGCAGGCTGCCAAAATGCTCCAAAGGGAGCTCCTGTATTGCCAAGAACCTTCCACCAGCCAGAAAACCCCTACTTGAGCACTCCCACCTTGAGGTATCACAAAGCAAACACAGCACAAGGGCTCTTCTATCAAACATGTTCTTGCAGTTAACAGTAATCCTGCCTCAGTTATCAAAGGATACATTTGGGAAGTGAAAATAAACCCTGGCATGTCTCTGACTTAGCAGCTCAGCACTAGGATTTATCTTCAGAGAAAGGAAAAAACCTCCCCAGCCTGTATCTGAGCAGCAAGTGTTTAAACATGGATATTTTGGCTACATCTCGGCATGAAGCAGCTCTTACACTTCACTGAACTCTGACTGGAAGAGCATTAATTCAAGGCACTGTGTGCTCTTCAGAAGGATTCGTTTCAAATGTTGTTGCACATTAAAACTTTCCTAAAAGGTCAGGCCACATCTGACTGCTGCTCACTGACAGCACAGTCAGCATGGTCAGACAGCCCTGAAATGCTCTGTGTGGGGAGATTTGCTGGTTTGTTGGGTTTGGGCTTTGTTAAAGCAATCAAGGCCATCCTCACGGTCACCAGTGCAGAAGGAATTCATTTTCATCCCCTGTATTTCAGAATAAACATTAACTGGACACTGCAGTTCAAAGGTGCTGCCTCTCCCAGGAGAGAATGCAGTTTTCCATGCTGTCCTTGCAGCACTGTGAGATTTCACACACTGCTCCCTCCATAGCAACAGCACTGAGGAGTTCCCATGGCTCACAAACACACCAGGCTGTTCCAAGGGATGTTTTTATTACCCCAGAGGCCTCAGGGGTGAGCTCTGGCAGCCCCTCCTCAGCTGTTCCAGCATCCCCTCCTGCAGCACAGGGCTCCAGTCACCCCCAGAGATCCCTGCTCAGGAGCTGGGGCTGCAGGAAGGTGGGAGGAGGCCTGGGAGCTCCCTTTGGAATACAGAATATAAACCTCAATTTCCCTGACAGCCTGGAGCAGCTGGGCATGAGCACAGGTACAGAGAGCAGATCCCACAGGAAAAGGAGGAAGCTGCTGAGGGCAGGAATGTTTTCAGATCCTCTACAGTTTGTGCACCAGAGCATTCCCTCTCTGTCTGAGTCAGAGAGCTCAGCTGGAGCCACTGTACAAGACACTGCTCTAAGGGCAGCTCATACAGAACAGGTTTTTAGGAGATACTGGGGAAAACAGGGCTGTGCTTCTGCTGCTGAGCTCACAGCTGCCTGAAATGGTTTCATTTCAGAATTATCTCCAGCCACTATTTGCAACCAAGCCCAAGAGCAAGTGCTGGGTCCAGGGTAACTCTCTCCACAAGTGTTTGTGAGGACATGTGGCTGAATGAGGACAGTGTCAAAGACAAAATTACAGAGCCATGAGCAGGGAGGGCCCCACTGGAGCTGACCCAGCACCAGGAGCAGCCTCAGCACACTCACACACCCCACAGTTTGTCACCAGAGTTTGATTCCTGAAGCAACTGCACTCCTCAGTGCAAAAATGCATCTACACCCCTGCTGCCCTGGGAGCAGACAGCAGCAGCTCTGCCAAGACCCACCATTCCTCAGATGTGTGTCCTCATGCATAAATAAAAAGTGCAAGGAAAACCAATTTATGAACTTTCCCATATAATCTAAAAAGGCTGTGGCCAGAATCCACCATTATTTTTAAATTCTCATATCATTAAGTTCAGTAACCTTAGATCAGACACTTCTTAAGCCACAGAGTGTGGACACAGAACAATTTTCCTCACTGGAACATTTTCAAGCAGCATTAAAGGACCCACCATGACCAAATAATGCCCCAGGCAGGGTTTGCTGTCAAATTAAGTCTTGTAGTACCAATTATTTTGGCATTTATACACCCACAAATCAAGTTTACAGGTAAGATAAAATTGATCTGGGTTTGGTCTGGGGCGATTTCTGCTCAGCAGTTCTACACACACCCTCAAAAAACTTCACTGGCTTTTAGTTTGAGCAACAATAGTTTGGGAAACAGGCAGGAAGATCTTCCTTTACTGAAAGCACAAACATTATTAAGCTTCTTGTCACAATATTTATTTTTAAAGAAAATTAGTGCTTTTAAATAAGAAATTTAATAACTTATGCTCAAGTTAATGCTCCTTTAAGTGATTATCAGCAGTTTGGCTTTCTCATTGAGGAAATCTGCTGAAGGATTTCCAGTCACGTTTGTCACTCTAGGACATGGACACTGGACTCTCCAAGGTAAAAAAGAGGGAAAGTTTCATTCTGACTCCAACATTTATAGATTTCCAAAAGTGGCAGTGGATTGGAGGATGACAATGCCCCCTCTCCAATGACACTGGACAAACCAACAGTCCATCAAATTTCTCCTCCTCCATAAAAGAATGCAAAACAATGAGTTATTTACAGAAAGTGTGTGAGACAGTTCATTACAAGAATGTAAAAATCAGAAGGCTCAGAAAAACTTAAAAAACCAGGGTGACACCCATTAATTGTGACAGAATGGCTGAAGACCCAGCACCAAGGTGAGCTGTGTTCTCCCATATGGGATGTGCAGATCTGAGGATTTGTGTATAAAATGTGTGTCTGTGAGTGAATGAAGGCAGGGCAGGCTCAGACTCACCTTGCTGGAGGAGCTGTCAAAGTGCAGCCCACAGGCTTTGCAGCTCTGCTCAGAGGCAGTGGGAGAGGGGAAGGAGCTGTAGCCAGGGTTGGAGTAGGCCTGGGCTCGGGCTGCCGGCGGCGGCTGCATCTCCTCAGGGGAGCCATCCACACAGAACCAGTTACAGCAGCTTGCCCACATAGTACCTGCCAGGAAAACACTGTCAGAGGGCTGGGACACAGCCTGCCAGCCCAGGGCACAACAAAGCAGGAAGTGCAGGTCAGTGCCCATCCCTGGTTCATTTTTAACAGCGTGTTTGTCAGTGCTGATCCTTCCTCTGACAAGTGCACACAAAGCCCACGCGCTCAGTCCAGCATGATGCAGCTTCGGTGAAAAGGGACAAATAAAGATCAAAAGAACTTTATTACTGGAACTTCAGAGAGTTAAGAGACTACAATGAAGATAAGATAAATTTTATGTTCCACTTGGCTATATCAGATTCTGAGTTTGCTCTAACAGGCTGTTTCTATTTCACATAAGCTGCCATACTTATCAGGATGTAATAATGCATCAGGTAAAGAACACAAAAGCTCAAATTAGATGGCACAGAACAGTTAAATAAAATCAGCAGCAGGATCATAGATGGCCATTCCTCAGCTTTATCCTAAATCCCTCTACAGATTTACAGCTACAAATCCAAGAAGATGAAATAAAAGCAAGGACAAACGAGCCACTGATTTCACACACTGCAGTTCTAGGCTGAATTTACAGCATTACAAGGCTGAACCACCACTGGAACAGCAGGTCAATGTCAGTAATGTAAGAAAATCAAATACTGGCTTTGGTAACTTGCTTGGGAAAACAACTGCAGCTGAGACACAAAATCACTTGTTTATTTTTTTCAAGTCAAATTTTATATGCAAAATATACACACACACACTTACCAAAAATCCTAACACAGTCCAGTGCAAAATGCTCAGTTCCAAAGTCTTCTCAGACCACCTCTGCTGCAATATTCCAGAAATACACTGCTATAAACTTGCTTTTGGGAGTTTACAAAGAAATCTGAATTCATCTGGGCATTCAGTTTCTGGAGCACACACCATGTGTCACCACTTAGGGCTAAACTGAATACAAATTGCCTCCCCTGCATTTCTACTCTCACATGGGAGTTCCTGAACTGTTTCTTTTATGTCTTAAAAATCAGCTCCCTCACTGATAGTGTTCAGCAACTGCTTGATTTTAGAAACTTCTGGAAATAAAACATCTCTCAGCTGCACAGCCAATTCATTGCTTGTTACTCACTAAGTATTGCCACTGTGAAACTCCAGATTCCCCAGGGAACGGGGCTGGGGAGGGAATCCTAAAGGTTATTGGGTATAATAATTTTTTTTAAGCTGTGCTGAAACTTTGGGGCTGATGTACTTGAATTGGGAAGCTTTTGCACTCTGGTGCTTTAGTGGCATCTTTGATCCTTTCAGAACCTGGCTGAATTTGGCTGCTCAGAGTCCCTGCTGTCCTGCACAGATGCTTTTCAAAGCCCACAGTGTGAGCTGAGCCAGGAGCCCTCCCTGCAGGCTCAGCACATTGCAGAGTTTAAATACAAATCTACACATTCACACCATGGATTCGTGGTGGAGCTGATGTGCTCATTGCTGCACTGGAAATGACACCAGATCTCAATAAATAGAGTGGATTGCACTTAGGCTGCAAGGAGATCCCAATAAATACACAGAGGAAAGCACTGCACCAACAGAAATAATCTATCATTCATCTCTATTAGCTTTGCCCTGCAATCAAACACGCACTTCAGGCGGCACAGATAAAAGAAACAATTACCCTTTTTCTCTCTGCATGTTCATTTCCAGCTCTCTGTCCCACTCAGAAGTTAACAGAGCCTTTCTTTTGCAAAAACACAGAATTTCTACTTGAAATCACGTTCTTTGGCAGGTTTAATTTGTTCCTAGGAATCACAAATCTAAACAACATGAAAGCTGCACAGCCCAACAAGCATTCACAGCCTCCAGAGCAGTGGAAAACTGCACCCAGAGTTCAGCTCCCTTCCTGTTTCAAGGACCCCTGCAAGCTGAAGGCCACCCACGATAACAGAATACACAAATGCTACTGCCTGCCCCCAAAAACTGTTTTCCTAGAAAAAGACAGCCCACTAATTCACTCTGGAACATTGCAACATGTCAAACATTGGGAAGAAAAACACAAGGCAGTGCACAAACTGGGATAAAATAAGACAGAGCTCAGCATTCAGCTGGGGTTGTAGCTCTGTGATTGCCAGGAATTAAAAGGCCAACAAAAAGCTCAGATGTTGCTTTAGAAGAACCTTAATCCTGCTCAACTGCAAAAGCACAGAAGGGAAATGCCCATAAACAAACAACAACCAGGACTGTCCTCTGATCCATAACATTTTTCCTTAAAAAGGAGCACACATGCAAAACACCTCTGTAGCTGCCTACAGCTGCACTAAGGCAGCAGCAAGAAGCACAGGTAAGATTCAGCAGCTGCTTCAAGAGGGAATTTCCACTGTTCTGGACAGGATCAGCTTTAGAGCCAAGGAAATGAGCACTGCCACTGATAGAGGACTCCAAGTTACAAGCAGAATGCCTCACTGGAATTTCAGGATGATCATTTCCTTAATAACTCTTACAATGTTTGCTACAGAAAAATTATTCCCTTATTTATTCTCTTACCCATCTGGAGGTACGTGGTCAGCACAGCCCAGGAACTGCTCATTTCCTGCCTGGATGGATGGATGGATGGATGGATGGATGGATGGATGGATGGATGGATGGATGGATGGATGGATGGATGGATGGATGTTACAGATGTGGCAGTCTGAGGGTCAGAACCAGAGAGTCCTGCCCTGTCTAAATCCTGTCAATTCCCTGCAAAGGAGCTGCTGTTCTGCACCCAAGGAGCTCCACAGCTCCACCAAAGTGACAAATTAATGCCCAGATAAAAGAACACCCAGTGGAAAAAGCTACTTGTGTGTTGTGCTCCAGGGTTGGGAAAATACTTACAGCAACTTGGCTAATAACAGTGTGACAGCTTGGAAAACTTAATGACAGCATGGATTTCAGGAACATCTTGAATAAAAGATGTGGACTTACTGGCATAGCTGACATTACAGGCACTACTGACAGCAGCATTATCCTTGGACAAGGTGCCTCTACTGCCTCATGCAGCCACAGAAACAACTGCTCGAGCCACACAGCTGAGCTGGGTTTGGCAAACTGGAAGCTCCGTGGCAGGCACCCAGCAGTGACTGCTGGCAGCCAAAAACCACCTGCCCTAAATGCTAAGTGCACGTTGTGCTTGGAGCATCTGCCAGGGCAAAGGGAGAGGGAGTTTCATCAAGGGTGGAGACACAAGATCAAACAGTCCATGCTGGACCTGCAAACACATCCACCCACGTGGCAATCAGCACCCTGGGAAGGGGCTGTTTCATCTTCTTTCTGCAGTTGCTTTAAGGAAAGCCAGAAGAAATCCAATAAATGGCAGGGAGGTGCTTCCCATGGACAAAGTGGTGCCAGCACTCCACCATGCTCTGCTGGACTGCTTTTATTGATTTGATTATTTATTTTTCCAGCATGAAGCTGTGCATGCCACAACTCTCTTGACTGGATTTAAACAGGGGAGTGAAATTCATTTCATCACCAGTTCATTAACACGTTCTACACAACGCCAAGAGTTCTGCATTAATTTAATTCTGAAGGAAATACCAGTGATGTCAAAGTTTTCCTCCCATATATAGTTGAAGATAGAATTCATAATGCAGGCCTGGATTCTTCTACTTCCCATCTTCATTTACAAAAGTGTTTGAACTCAGGTTCTCACTCCATATGCAATATCACTGCCATAACCTTGCTAGCTGGAGCATCAGGGCTCACAGCCTCCACACAGGATTTATTACACAATTATTACACATGCATGTGTAATAAATGGATTTCATCAAAGGCTAGGCTGTGGCTGCAGAGGGAAACTGTGGTTTATGTTTGAATATAAAATTTGCCTTTATTTTCCTAAGGGTACAAACAACAAGGGACTAGAGCAAGCCAAGGCACATCTCTGAATCAATGAGCTTCCAGCTCTGTATAATAAAGCTCTCAAGGACTGGGCCTGGCTCCTTTTCCTGACTGCTCAGGAATTCAGCAGCTGGAATGCAGCAGCACCAAGGAGACACTTGAATCAAGGGATCAAAAGGAGCTGAGCTCCCAGGAGCAGCTGATTCCACTCCCACACAAGAAGAAACCATAGCAGCAAGTAGTTCTGCTCCTGAGAGGCCTTTAACCACTGGAACAGCAGGGCTGGTGACCCTCGAGGCTACTGCAGATGGAGCTGGGTGCCAGGCAGGGAGGGAGGTGCAAGAGGGCAGCTCTGGCAGGGCCAGCTTCCCTGCAGTGCTGTTTGCTCAGCCTGCCCTGCTCACCACAATGAGCTGCTGCTCCATCAGCTCCCCGAAACACCCAGCTCCTCTCTGCCCCTCACCCGTGGAGAGACTCCCCCCTTCCCTTCCCCTCCAGAACCTTCCACAGCCTTCAGGACCTGCAGAGAGCAGCTGCTCCACACCAACACAGGCTCTGTGTCCTTGTCATGCCAGCAGCCCCGTGAAAATATATTCTCCCTGATGTCTGCTGTGAGATGTGACCAGGAATAGAGCAAAGTAGGCTCCAACTTAGGAATAAAGGCAGAAAAAAACCTTTATTAACCTACAACTATATAAAAGAAACACACAGAACTCAGAATGAAAACCTCCCAAAAAAGTCACTTCCTTTTCAAACCAGAACACTCCTCCACAACAGCAGTGAGACAACTTTCAACACCACACACCAACCCTGGGATAATGCTGAGCACAAAATCATTTGTTCCTGCCACTTCCAGTAGTTTGAAGATCAAGGAAATTGTTCAAGAGGCCAGAAAGAGACAGTGTGGCTTTAAAATACTCATGTATTGATAGGTCTCTTTTAAAATTACTATTTTTGTTATTAATCCCTGCAAAATGGATCAGATCTCACTTTGATGAATGCTATTTGAAATGGTTGAAGTATTTAATGAGTTAACCACCTTGGTGCTCCATTAATAGTGTTGCACAATTGCTCATTGTTACAATTTACTACTTTTTTTTTTATTTCAACAAACCTGCACTGATAAGAAATGCCTTGCTAAAATTAGTTTCACTAATGACCTACCACTTCCAAACTGAATTCATAGTAAGGTCAAAAAAACAGTATTTGCTTGGTAACAGAGCTATAGAATAATCTGCTCAAATGCCACTTATGCACAAAGCATTATTTTTATCAGCCTTTTTTCCAGGCACAGACCTGAATTATGATAAATGGGAGCAGCCATATGTTGGGACAGCTGGAAAAGTCAGCAAATGAGCCACTTGCAGAAGGGACAAGGGAAGGAAGCAGGTTGCCAGTCTGAGCATGACATTTGCAGACGTGATGTCTCAACCAGTACAGAGCAGGAGAAAAGAAGAGATGGGACACAAATCTGTCACCAGGAATGTACATCTGATTTACTGTATAAAATAACTGGACTGAAACTGTCAGGTTTTTATGTAGGGATAGGAAAAAATATGTTTATGAGTAAAGGTACTACTTCACCTGCCCAAGGTGACAGCATGCACACCTTGAAAAAATGAGTAAATAAATACCAGCACTGGATCACAGCTAGAAACAGGAGCATTCAGGTGGGGGAGACACAAGAAATTGTGTTATGGAAGAAGGAAACACTTTTCCATTTTGTGCTGTGCCTTCCAAAAGCCTGGAGACATCTCCCATCATCTCTAATCATCTAAATATGCAACAAAGACAAACATTTAATTGCTCACCAGTCTGATCAGCAACTCTGATGTCAGTTTAAAACTCGTCAGGTGAGACCTTGGTCAGCTACAAAGGCAGAGAGCTCAGGTCAGTCCGCACAGAACAGGGCGTCCAGGGCTTCTGTGTCCCTTTGGTTGTGATCCTGTGCACCCAGGAGTGCCTGCAGTGCCAGGCACATCAGGGGCTGCCCTTGAACAGCACCCACATCCTCATGTCCAGAGGCTGCCCAGAGCAGGCTGGCACTGGCACCCCATTCCAGACGCTGCCTACACCTTCCTCACGGGACGGCCCTGGCTGGCACTGGAAGCGCAGCCTGTGCCCAGCAGCAATGATCCATCTTCAGCCCCTCCTCAACACAGCTGCACCTGTGCTTCTGCACCCTGGAGATGCCTCCAAAAGCCTCCTGGGTGTGTGGGCTCAGCAGATCCCAAGCATGCAGGCAGGAGCAGATCCCGAGCGTGGCGCACAGCTGGATTGCTGGGAGCCCAAAGGAAGGGACCTGGCCACGCACCAGCATTTTAATGAAGGAAGTGACATCCATTGAGCAGAGAGTAAACAGGGCAGCCCGCTGGGGCAGGGTGCAAGGCAGAGCAGGAAAAAGCTGGAACGGGGCCACAGGCGTTCAGCACAGCCACACACAGCTCTGCTGGAACGCCTTCAGCTGCTGCTGAGCCCAGAGAAGCACCAAAAATCACCTCCCACTGGCGTGGCACAGAGGAAACCATGGTGCACACAAAGCCCCTTTTATGCTGCTCTAACCTGGCTTACATTGAGCAGACCCTTTGCCAGGTAAGCCCTTGGAAAACTGGCTTAGCTGAGAGGAAAATTACGAGTTCTTATATACATGACAAAAATCCAGCAGGTATTCCAAGAGCATTTTGCAGCTGTAGAGTGCTTATCAGTACTGCCAGCAACAGCTGATGATGTTCAGGAGGTTTACAGACACATCTCCACCTGAAATCCCAGCAGCACTGTTACAAGCACAAAGGATCCCAGCTTCAAGCACCTCTTTGAAACTAGAGAGCTGCAATTCCCATTTGAAATTGAGAAATTGGTTTTAGAAAGCTGTGGGATTTATAGAGCATTGCTCAGAAAGTTAATTCCAAAACAGACACCTTCTCACTTGACTCCCAGCTTTGCACCTGGAATTGCAAACTCAATTCTTGCCCACTTTCCCTCTCCTCTGTAGCACAACACCAAATTTCCTCCATTTCAACATGAGAAGCTTGGAAATCCTGTTTTGTAAGGAACTGGATACCTGGGGTGAGTATTATTTTAATGTAAACTGTTTATTTTAACCCAAAGTTGCATTTTATGTATTGAAAAAGATTTAGATAAAAAGTTCTTTTTGCTATTAAGTGTAATTAGGTTTCAAGACATCTGCCAAGATGGAAAGCCAACTGCCTTTTTCTTTTGCAAGTCAGTGACATTCTCCCAGCAAGTTAACAGAAACCAAAACAAAGTCATTCATGAAATCTTGTGATTTTAGAAAATTATTTTTCTTACCCAGTCTATCTCAACTCCTTAGTCCCATACCTGTTCCCAAGGGACATACCATGACCTTGGGCTTATCTCCCTTCCACTCTCCTCTTATGCTGGACAACAATTCCAAAAGCTGCTGTGCTCTTCACACCGGTTTGATATTCATCAGCAAGGCTGAGTTAAGTCAGTTGTAATTATAGCATGAACCAAGTCAGGAGGAGAAGAAAGGACACTCTGGAGAAGCAAGATTCCAGAGTGCTGTTTTGTTACCATTCCCAGCATCCTGCATGGCTGGCTGTGTCTCTATCCTTAGTCTCACACCCAAAAGTGCCACTGAAAGTGGAAGCTCTCCACCAAAATGTCAGCAAGGAGCAGTCCAGGAATCCTGGACTATCCCCTCCTAACTCAACCAGTCCTTTTCAAATGGAGAAAAAACTCCATGCTGGATTTTTCTCTTCATTTATTCCTTTCCTCACAGGTTTTCCTGGATTCAGCTGCATGGGTCACAGCTAAAACTGTAATTCCAATAGACAGCAATAAATTCTCAATGAGAACCTGAACATTTAAGTAACTGTGCAGCTTCCCTGACCAGCCCTTCTCCAGGAAGGGTCCATCCCATCCAGATCTCATCTCAAAACCCACCTCAGCCACTCTTCCTTGACAGCTGGGGAGGTTTCCTGGATCTGTGCCCACCTGGAAGTCAGAAAGAGGCTCCAAAGGCACAGCAGGAGCTTTTCAGGGAGTCTTCCTCCTCCTCCTCCTCCTCTCCACACTACAAATACCTCCCTCTCTCAGCACATTTTACAATGCCCAGAATAGAACCTTGCTGAAAATAAGTTTCTGCTGTGCTGCAAAACACTGCTGTGGACCCAGTGACTTCAGTGTTTGGGTATTGCAAACAAACAGGAGCAGATCCACAGTTTAACCAGGGAACAGCCTGGAATCCCCTCTGCTGGAAGGTGATTGCACCAGGGGAGAAGGTAACCACTGGTAGATGGTTTCATGATACCCTTCTCCTAAATGGGGGAATTCAGGGAGCTGGAGAAAAAAGGGGAGGAGAAAGGATATGAATTTGTATTTTTATCACATCTCAAGTTCCCTACTTCAGGTAAAAAGAGATCAAGCTATTCCCATTGGAATCCCTGGCACAATTACACATCCTGTTTCATTATGACAACTGCATAAATTACATATTCACCAACAGTTCAGCTTTGGAATAAAGCACAAGGATATGGGGGCATTTGAAAGGAGAGAGGTGCATTAGCCCAGATACAGCTCCTCAAATTTGGGGATGGAAAAGACTAGCCAGAATTACATTAAATTACATTTCCCTGAAACTGGGATTACAATTGGCCCTAAAGCTCCACAGACTCTGGGCTATCACAGTGTCTCAGGCACCCAAAATTCAGAGTGTTTGCTGATAAATTACAACACCAGTTGGAAATCCTGGAAATTACTTATCACACCAAGCTATGGGTTTATTTTTAACCAGTAAACTTCTAAATTTCACCCCTCCAAAATCAAAATACAGTCTCAAAATTCCTCACATGCCAAACCTACTCTTCTCCCCACCTTATTCCAGGAGCTGCTGGTAGAAAATGAAGCTAAAGCCCATGGAATTTATACAAGTGGAAAAGTGTACGTGCAGCAGGACTGGATGCACCACAGCTCTGTGCAGACTGGCAGGCAACCTCTAACCTATTTAACTGGAGCCTGAAAAAAGATAATTTTTATTTGGCTGGACTGAAACAGATCTGGATGTATATAACTGAGGCACATCATAACAAGTACAAACACTGCAGACTCATTTCATAGCTATGCCTATTCCAAATTAATCTGAATTCAAATCCAAACTAGGTGCTGAAATAGAATAAAATGCAGCTGCAGATCTTCTCCTTCAGCACACACGTCACATCTGACACAGTGTGGGAAGTTCTGCCCTCCCAGGCTGCAGAAATACTTAGAAATTAGTCAGCAGTTAAAAAAAGGTCCAGGATGTTGAGTACAAACCTGAGGACTGGTTTTGTTCCTGAGATAACAAAAGACAGCGCCATAAAAAAGTGAGTTTGTTTATGGTTTAGCCACCTTATCTGTGGACAAGGGAAAATACCCCACTCTCATCTGAAGGAAGTTAATACAGGTGGAACTTTGAGAGGTACTTTGAAGTTGTACTCTTAAAGCATTTCCATAAATATCATTCCTGTGCCAATCTCCATTTAGCACGGAAGCATTTGATATTCAGAATTGCCTGCATGCAGCCCAGGAGAAGAGCTTGAAAACAGGAAAAGTTCAAGCCTCAGCAGCCAGTGTGTGGCAGCAGGACAAGCATGAACTCCCTACAGCATTCATGGGGCAGATGTTGTGGAAAAGTCCATTTCCAACTATCTGCAGTGTTTGTTTCCAGGGCTGGAAGGTTCTCCATGGGTTCCTTCACCACCATCGATGTTTGGCTGCTGTGCCTCTCTCCCTCCAGCCTCAATCTCTGCAGAACATTAAGGTCTGAGGAATCCAAAACAAAGCAGCCTGAAATCTGGCCCTTATTCAAACAGAAACATGAACAAACCCAACAGCCATCTGGTCCCATGGTTTTGGTTGCTGAGTTGAGGGGGCACATCCTGAGGAGATTCTTCAAGAGCTCACAAACCATTCAAGTAAACATTTGTCTCTATGAACTAAAGCCATGATCCAAAAAAAGGCAATTCTCCTTTATTGCCAGAGCTCTATGCATCAGTTATGGCAGAACATTTCAGTTCTTTGTCAAGCCTTTTAATCACCTGTGTGCAGCACCAAGAAGGGCAGGAGGGGCATCCTTGGATGGCAGAGCTCACCTAAACCCACCCAACTCACGGGATCCAACAGAAAGTGCTGAACGTGGCACCCAGTGGGATCCAACCCAGAGGATGTCATTGATTTCACAGCAGACTGAGAGCACAGCAGGTAAGGAAAGCTTCAGCCAGGGACCTGCAGCTCCTGGAGTCCCCGCCTTTGTCACAAGGGGACATTTCCCATATATGGCCCAAGCCAGCAGGGTCACATTTCAGTGCAGGCTTTGGCAAGCCCAGGCATTCAGACATCGTGAGTCAGTGCTCCAGAAACCACTGGAGTTTAGAAACCAATAAATCTACTTCGTTTGGGTTGAGTTTTTAAATTCACCTTCTATTGGGGTTTTTTCTTCAACCTCTGCAGTACACAGGCACCATCACATTTTCATTTTGCTTCTCTGTAACTGGCAGGAGCATTTCTTTCCATTCTGGGGTTTTTTTTGCTTTGTGAAATGACAGACAAGATTTCCATATTAGACTAAATCCTGGTGTTGGGGCATGAAGAATAAAACCAGACCAACTATCGTGGAGGCTGGGAACACCATAAGCTGTCTTGTACCTTCACACAGCCCTCTAACAACAAAAAATAAGTATTTTTAAATAAAACCTCAAAACATCTTCACTTCTGTCCTCAGATCCCAAACAAACAACAATTTATCTGACATTCCAGCCCAACCAGGCAGGATTGCTGCCAGTAAGAAGTTCCCTGTGACACAATCTTTTCCACCACTGACCTGATAACATCAGCATGACCTTTCTTCTCTTTTAAACTCTACTTTCCACAGTTCAATAGAGTTCAGCAGAAACTGACCCATTTTTGATTACACAAAAAAAAAAAAATCAGATACCACACAATCCTATTAAGAAAAATTAAACTCCAAATTTCAAAAAATATCATTAGGAAGTTATTTTCAGAATAGTAATGAAATAAATAATGTGGGACAATTCAGGGTGAGGATTTTTAGTTGCAGTTTCCAGCTCTGTGAGTCTGGGCCACTTCAGTTCTCTGTGCTTGAGTCTTCCATAAACAAAATACAGATAATGCCCCATCAGGGAATGGAATCAATAATTCATTTCTTTAAAGCAGTACTGTATTCATAATGGAATTAAATACTTTCAGAGAACTGCAGAGCTCATAGAAGTGAGGCACTTAAGGGAAGAAAGGTGAGTGAACAACCCCCTTGCAATTCTGCAGAGCATCCTAACAATTTTACAACACAGAATATTAAAAAAAAAAGGATAAAGCAAGATGATTTTGAGGCCAAATTCATGTTTGACATAAGTGCAAAAGACAATGCAAGTCCTGTTCATTTCTTGTGGCTTTTTTTGTTTGTTTGTTTGAACTCTTTCCCGGTTCACAAGGAAAATTATGGCCAACATGCAGAAAAAGAAGCTTGTTTTTAATTAAAGGGGCATTTCAACTTAAAAAAAAGCTTTACTGACAAATGTGGCATTTTAAAAAAACACTACAAAACAACAAAGACAAACATTCTTGGGACTTAAGGTGTGAAGGAGGCAGCATGCTGTCAAACTGCAGGCCAGGAAAACATCAAGGCTTTTAGATCTCAAATCTTTTGTACATGTTGTATAAAAACCCTTTCCCTTAGAAGTTTAGAAGGTTTTGTCAATACATTTAGATTATTTTGTCAAATATCAAGGATTAAGGCTGATTAAGTGGACAGTACATATTTTCTTTCATTAAGGGAATTTTTAGGAAATACCACCATGTATTGGATTTAATGTCAAGCCTGCATCTCTTATTCCTGCCAGAACAGTGAAAGCTTTAGCTGATGTTATTAAGAGCCACATCTAGAAGTAAAAAAGCAAGCTCAGGCCTCCAGAACAACATCTTACCAAGGGAGTTTGGCTTTGGGCAGAGCAGCACTGAGGGAGACAGGACTCATTCCAAGAATGATCATCTTACTTCCCTCAGACAAAGTAAAGCCTTTCATGACCCAGCCTGGGCTCTGGCCTACATTCTGCTGGATGAAAAGGCTTCATTATATGCAGTTGAACACATTGTTTGAAAACCTGATAGAAATGGCCTTTACCACAGCAAGAGCTGAACAAACTGAAATCATGCAATGCTAAGGGTTCCAAGGGACCAAAATGGCAAAACTGCATTAAATGTGTTGTGTGTTCTCTCTGAAACACACACAGCTGAAACCCTGACATAGGTTTTCAGCCATGGCAGAGTCCAGAGATGGTATCAGGGTGATCAGATAAGGTTATTTGCAGATTTAAGGTGCCTCTGAAGTCAGATAGAAACAAAACACTTGCAGCATTTCTTTTTAAGTGTGTTATTTTGCCATACACAAGCAGTCATTTATAGGTGCTTTGAATTCCAGCTGCACTCTCCCTGCACACCCTGTAGGCATTCCAGGTTACTCCTGAAGCCTGGCAGGGAGCTGAACAACTATTTCAGTCCTTTCCAGGAATTCCTTCACTCAGAATGAATTCCTCAGGTATTTCCATTGCAAAAATCCATCTGTGATGCGTATTCAGGTCAAAGGAGCAAGTAACAAATAGTATAAATAACAGCAGGAATAGAAAAGTAGTTTCCCAAAAAGGACACTGATGGTTTGGGCTTTATTTTTATTAAATTCATGTTTCAACTCCCTCTTGTTTCTCTTCTGCATTAGAGACAAAATCTTGCTCCTCCTACCCCAGAGCCCTGTGCACAAGAAGATGCAGAGTGACAGATGAGGTGTGACTGAGCTGACACGGAATTCCAGGATCCCCTGCAACAATTGATCAACAATTGATCAGCTTTTCCATCTCAGAGACACCAGGATTGCATGGATTATGCAATCTCAGCCTCTGTCTGACTGGCAGGAACCTGGGCCTGAGCTCCAAGAGCTGAAACAGCCCCTACATAAAAACCAGCTGAGATTTCTACTCTTTGGATTATACAGTCAAAGGGGACTTGGAAATCTACATTTCACTTGGAATCTGAAAAATAAACTGTTTCCAAACTCTCCTGCAATGCTTGTGCAAGGGCCTCAGGACAGGCAGGGATCTGGCCAGCTGTGCCACCAGCCACAGAAGCTGCATTTTAGAACTCTCCCTTCTCTGGAACAATTGGAACTTTCTCCAGGCTGAAGTCTGCACACAGAGCTCAGTGTTTCCCTGCAAGCACACAACAGCTCCATTATTGTTTAACTACCAAAAACCAGCTCCAACAATCTATCAAGCTTGACATTCTATCCATCTCTGCTGCTAGACCAGACTGCTAGGCACATATATAGGAAGAGGTTTATGGATTCAGTAAGAAAAAAAGTCATTTTGTTAATCTAAACAGAGATTTCTCTTCTTTTAACCATTTATTTGTCATTTTAAAAACCATTCAGGAACAGAGGCCTGTTTTTCCTCAGATTATCAAATTCAAGTGTCTATAAAGAAATCTATTCCAGCAGATGAATAAAAGCTCCTTTTTAAGACACACATAAACCACATTCAAAGGCAATCCCACAGAGGAGGAGTTGCTCACTGCCTCAGAGCTGCAGCACCAGCTGTGCTCCCAGCCTGGCCATGATTATTTAACACCAAACTACAGCAGAGCATGAAGCTGCTGCTTATCCCCCTCCATGCCCAGGGACAGCACTGCTGGCAAGTTTTCCAAGTAGAAAAGCAGCTTTCCATGGCCCAGGCAAAGCCCTGGGAAGCACCAGCACATCCATGGAAGCAAACTTATTAATGCATGATGCAACCCCTTGGAGGATGACCTCAAACACAGGAATTCCTCATCTGAGGGATGTCAGCAAGCCAAGCCCCTGGGGGAAGGACACCTGGCAGCCATCCTCTGGTGCCAGCAGTCATTTTGCTCTGAGCAAGGTATTTTGGCATCAACAAAAAGTAGCATCACATCAGTTTCAGTCTGGAATTCTGTGGGATGCAGTTCTGACTCATCTGGGCAAAAGCCAAAGCAATAAAAACTCAGGCGGTGTGGATTTAGTGATGCCACTTGTGACACTGCAATTTGAAGTCATCCGTGTGTATATATAGAATATACAATGCCCAAAGGAACCATCCTTCTTGCAGCAGAGGTTACCATGCAACAAGCTGCTCCCAAAAGAGAGTATTTTAAATTGAAATTACATTTAATGAGTTTCAAATCTCACTTAACATCAGCCTAAACTAAAAGATTCAAAGCATATGCTCCTTAAGTATATTCTTATAAGCACATCCCACAACCTTCTGAATATAAATAAAAAGGTGGCAGCATTAAAAAAAAGCTGACATTTAATGAATGTTTTAATCTCCACCAAAATAAAATGTGGAAATTCCTATTCTAAGACTATTTGGCAGAGGAGCCAGAGAGCATTAGAGAAAGAAGCCTGGTTAATATTTTTGAGTAAACTGAAAACCTCAAGAGCAATTAATGTGAAGAAGTTGTAGATTTTACAGGCACTGAGAAGAATTAACAGCATCTCAGAGCAACAATTCTTTCTAAAGAAAGTCCCTTATGGGAGCATAAATGGAACAAGCCAGAAAGGCCTTTCAGAGGTTAGAATGAGCCATCTCAGTTCTGAGGAAACCAGCTGAGAAAGAAGGAAAAACCTCATACAAAATCTGAATTCTTGATTTGACTGTCACACTCTTGGTTTCTTAGAGAAGAGGGTAATTTTTCAACCTTGCAATGTTGCTTGAACACTAAATTAATCAACTTGAGAGGCACCTACCAGCAGGGGGTTAGAAACCTTTGCTTGCAGGTGAGTCCTGGTCCTGACATCAGCCCAGCAGTGACAGGATTGGATTGTCCCCACCTGTGAAACAGAGATTCCACTCACTCAGCCCTGCAAAGCATTCCCTGCTCCCTGAACGCCAGCTCAGGGAAGTTCACACTCCCAACCCTGGGTTTTGTAAGGACAGTCCCTGGGAAGGGGAGGGAAGCAGGACGGGAAAGCACAGAGAGGGACTGGCAGGGATAATGACTGGAATCACTCTGGGGAGCAGGAGCCAGGCTGGGGTTTCACAATGGGCAAGCAGGGCAGGGCTGGGGGAACACCTGCACCAGGAAAATCCATGGAAGTTCAGAGCACAAGGCACAGGTAGGGAGAGAGACCTCAGCAGGGCTCTGGCTGCACCAGCTCAGACTCCAGCATCATCCAGGTACAGCTGGGTTATGGCTGCAGTCAGAGCTGGGACAAAAGAACCAATTTCTCTGAACTGCCCAGAGGTCCCCTGTCCCTGCCCAGCAGCAGGTCACACACAGCTGTGTCCAAAAAAGGGCCACATGCACACACTTCCCTGCAGCTCTCATTACCCTGCTGCCCACAGCGTCTTTCATTAAGCACAAGTACTTGGTTCAATGTGTTTTCATATCTTCAGATCAGGACTGGTCAGAAAGTTTAGAGAAGAGATGGAGCCAGGGGATCTTTAATTAGGTGATCCTTAAGGTTTTCCCACTCTAACAGAATAGTGGGTTCTATGGAATCCACTCTGTGGTTCCATATCCTATGAAAACCCACTGGAAAGGACAGGAAAGTAGCCTAATCCTAATTAAACACCATTTTTTGCTACAGTAAAACCAACCCAGCCTAGGTGAGGAGAGCATTGCACCCAGGCAGACCTGAGGACACAAACTGCAGCCTGCCCAGCTCCACTGCCCCTCTGAGCAGGACACAGAGCAGGCACACCATGGAAATCTGCTTCCACCCCTCCAGGCAAAAACTGCTTCCAAGTCCACACCACAGGTTTAACAACAGCACTGGCAGCTCAGCTCATGCTCCAGCCTAATTGAAGAGTTTACAATCCCACTTGTTAATGACAACAAGCTGTGGTGCAAAGTTGCACAAGAAGTGAAAATTACACCATGTAACAAACAAACAAAACAACACAAACCCACACTGAAACCAACAGCAGTAAACAGAAAACTGAAGATGTGAAGAAGACAGATTTCAGTCATAAACTCAACTAGTGACCACTAACCTCCCAAAAACTCCCATCTCTGATTCCTTTGTGCTCCCAGTGCAGAGCAGGGCATTCAGCTCCCATTTTAGGAGCCAAATCACATGGTACCTGCCAGTGAGAAAGACTGAGCCTCACTGCAAGCCATCCTACTTTTTCTACTCTACAATTAAACACAACACTTAAGTGAGGACTTCAAAACTATCCCAAATTCAGCAAAAACTTGAGCAATTAAGCATTAGCCCATGAGCACCACTGTCAAGGCAATCAGCCTTTAATTAAAAGCTCAGTGGCTACAGCTGAGTGGATGTGCAGGCACAGAGTGCTGCAGCTGGATAAGCCTGCTCCAGGATTCCCAATGGGAAACACAACAGCCAAAGGTGATTGTGTTGGTTCATTAGATCCAATTGTGCCACCAAAAACAACTGTGGTTACAGAGAAGGACTGTAAGATCCCGCTCTCCATCACTATGGGCACAAAAGAGTTAAGGAAATTCAGTATTTGATGGGTGGAGGTAGAAAAACCAAGGATCTGGAATTGTAGGAAATATTTAAAGCCCATCACAGCTTTCTGTTCTATTCCTCAGCTCTGGAAAAATGAGGGAACAGTGGGAAAACAAAGGATTAAAACTCTTTTTGTTTATACAATCATGTCCATGCCTTAATGATCATCTGTCTCAAAATCTGAGCCTGGAAGTGTTGAAATACAACCCAGAGTGTAAACACAATAAAATGCCCAATAAAACACCACCTTAAAATGCACCCATCACCTCCCATCCTAATGATATGGAGAGCTAAAACAGCTCCTTGGAGATCCACCAAGCTCTTCACCAGCTCCACAGTGAGGTCAGAAAGGAGAGAGAAGTGCCACAGGTCCCCAAACCAACATCTGAGCTTGCATCCTGTGCTCCCCACAGAGGACAGGCTGTGTGTCAGAGAGGAGGAAGTGAGCTCAACTGAAACACACAAATAAACCCCTTCAGCCAATTAAACATTACCCTGAGCACAGCTTAATGCAAGGAGCAGAAAATTAAACCCTTCCTATCTACCTTTAATGCTTGACTGAGCACGCCCAGCTGTCCCTGCAGTGCTGGAAAACACCTGAGTTATTTCTGGAGTGCAGCTGCTTCTTTATCACAGGGTCAAACACTGAGCCTGTCCATCCTCAGCCTTTTCACCTGGGGAGACTCAGGCAGGACTCTGCTCTCACTGCAGAGCTGGCATTTATTAACCTGCAGACACCAAAATACTGCTGAGAAACCCGAGGATGAGTCAATACTTCCCCCACAGGAAACACCTTGACCTGCTTACAAGGAACAAACTGCTCAGAAGGACACTCGGGGACTTTTATGTTCTCAACTTTTGCTTTCTGCAGCAAAGGAAGGACTTGGCTCAGCTTTCACTTTGCAGCACGCCCCCAGTTTTGAGCAGAGAAGGAAATTATTTGGGTCTTTAACACCAAATTAACCTTTGGACATGCTAAAATGCAAAGAGACAATAATGTGAGCAGAGAGCTCTACAGAAGGCTGGTGCTTATCCAGAATTCCTCAGCTCTCATAGCAATTTGAGCAGAACAACCTTCTAAACCCCAGAGGCCCTGTGGGAGCAGAACTCAGAAAGGGAAGAGTTACTCATCACCACTCTTAAACACGAAAAAAGAGGCTGCACCAGAGTCCCACTCCCCCTCATTAGGGAAACCCTGCGAGGGAACCCTTTGACCCCATCACCCCAAAACAAAACCCGGGTGCTGCAGCAGCCCCGTTCCCCCTGCCCTGTGCCCTCTGTCCCCCTACACTCACCAACACCCCACTCCAGAGCCATTACAGCTCCTGGATAACCCTCAGTGACAGCTCCACGGCCTCACGGACCCCACATTTACCTGCGCCCACCCCACCCCATCCATCCTCCTCTACCCTGGCAGCCCCCATTGCCCCACACCCCCAACCCTCACACACACCCCCAAACCCTGCCAGCTTCTCCAAAACCCTCAAACCTGCCAGCCCCCTCTGCACCCCCGAACCTGCCAGCTCCCCCCCACACCCTGTCAGCCCCCTCAGCCCCGCCGAGCCCTCACACCTGGCAGCCCCCGACCCCAGCAGCGCCGCAGCCGCCTCACCTTGCCCCTGAGGAGCCGCGTCCCGGGTGGCGGCGAGGCCGGCGGGCCTGGAACGGGCGGACCCGTGCCGGTGCCTGCGCTCGGCGGCGGCGGCGCTATGGCAACTGCCCGCGGGGCACGGAGCGGCCCCAGGGCAGCCGGGCGGGGCAGCCGCGCCCCCTGGCGGACGGGAGGACTCCGCGGTCCGGGAACCGCGGGTTCGAGACCCGCCTCGGGCAGGTGGAGGAGGAGGAGGAAGAAGAACAAGAAAGAAGGAAAGAAGGAAAGAAGGAAAGAAGGAAAGAAGGAAAGAAGGAAAAGGAGAAGGAAGAAGAAAAAGAAAGAAGAAGGAGAAAGAAGGAGAAAGGAGAAGGAAGAAGTAGAAGGAAAAGAAAGGAGAAGGAAGAAGTAGAAGGAAAAGAAAGGAGAAGGAAGAAGTAGAAGGAAAAGAAAGGAGAAGGAAGAAGTAGAAGAAAAAGAAAGGAGAAGGAAGAAGTAGAAGGAGAAGGAAGAAGTAGAAGAAAAAGAAAGAAGAAGAAGGAGAAAGAAGGAGAAGGAAGAAGTAGAAGAAAAAGAAAGGAGAAGGAAGAAGTAGAAGGAGAAGGAAGAAGTAGAAGAAAAAGAAAGAAGAAGAAGGAAGAAGTAGAAGAAAAAGAAAGGAGAAGGAGAAAGAAAGAAAAAGAAAGAAGGAGGGAAAGAAGGAGGGAAAGAAAGAAGGAAAGAAAGAAGGAAAGAAAGAACACTGTGGGGTTCCTGTGTGCTGGGGGAGTCCCTTGGGTGCACACAGGAAGGGAGAATACACCGAGAGATCACAGAATCAGTCGGCATGGAAAACATCCCATAATCACCTTTTCTTCCTCCCAATGTCCAACCTGAGCCTCCCTTGGCACAGCTTGAGACTCCTGTCCTCTTATACTGAGATACAGACTCACAGAGACATGGACACACAGCCCATACACACACACATGCACACATGCACACAATTCATGTAAACACACATTTATATGTGTATTTTATATACAAATATATATATATGTTTTTATATGTGTATTTTATATACAAATATATATTTTTATATGTATAAAAATATGTACAAAAGGACAAATAAGCCCTTAGTGCCAAAAGGCATCTCTGCTGCTCAGAGTGAGAGGTGCCCTGCCTGTCCTGGGATGGGATTCCCTGCCCTGCTCCAAGCCTTTCCAGAGGTTTTCCAGCTGTTTTGGGCATTGGGAAGAGGCAGAGAAAAATAATATCCTGAGTTATGAGTTATATATATCTATAGAACTCATATATATATATATATATATATATATATATATAATACATATATATATATATTTTTATATATATATTATAATATATATATATACTCATTATATATATATATATATATAATGAGTTCTGCATTACAGAGCTGCAGGAGGGCCTGTCTGAGCATGCAGGGGAAAGGCTGAATGAGGATATTTAGGTCAGAAACTCCTTTAAGCCTGATTTTACTATGCAAATTTAGGGCAAATGAGCTTGAGCAGGAAGTCAGGTTTTTCCAGGTGGGGTAAGAGAGTCTCTGAACTCTCCTGCCGTCCCCACACTGTGAAACAGCCAGCAGCCACAGCGACACCTCCCCTGCAGCAACACAGCCAGAAATTCAGGACACCCCTGTGTGACAGCACACCCCTGTGACCCCACAGCACACCTGGGAGCAGAAGAGCTTCCACACAAAACCCAGCCTGGCCCCAAATGTTTCCCAAAAGGGAAAAAACTCCCACAGCTGCCATTAGCTGGATGCCAAGGAGAGAAAATCCCCCCCCAGTCAGAATTATCCCAATGAAAGCTCTGAAGGAGCCCAGAGCTCACCCCATCACCTTTCCTGGCAGACTGGCACTGTCCCTGCTGAGTCACCTCCCTGTGACTCCCTGGGCAAGGCTGGAATTCCTCCTGTCATTTCTCAGGGATCACAGGGAGGATGCACACGTGGTTGGTCTCATGCTGACTCTAACGAGGGCTCAGAGCATTTTGTTCCTCTCCTCATCCTGCTGGTTAGGGGAAGGAAACATCTGGAAAGCCCTCTTGGTTCAAATATAACCCCAGAGGTTTCTATTTGGGTTCTTCCCTGCTCCACACTCCCCTACAAGAGCTTTGCTTCCCCTGCAGAACCTCAGGCAGAGAGATAAATTAGGAATTAAAATGTGTGGGCACCACCCCTTCATCCACAGCTCCAAGAGAGGAGCTGGCAAGGAATTAACTAACGAGAAATTAGCTAATAAGGTAAATTTCTGCTTGTAAGTTCCAGCCACGTCAGCACAGGTCTCCAGCAGACAGGAACACCATCCTCTTCCTCCTCACCCCAACAACCAGGCTGCAATCCCTACAGCCAAACCTCCCCTCCTGAGCCTGGAGAGCCCAGAAATGCAAATAAATACACAACTTTTAAAAGTATTCAGTAAAAAAAAAATATGTATTTAATGTGCCAAGCACAGCCTTAGAGTGCTCCAGCAGCTGTGGTGCTGTGTGATTAGTTTAATGAGCATGCCCTAATTAGTCCCAGCCCCCAAATTCTCCATCAGCTGCCTTGAAGTGCAAACCATGGCTCAGCTCACCTGCCAAGGAGGTCTCCTAAACTGAGGGCATCTGAGACATCTGGGATCAAGAGGAAACTCCACATCCAAGCCTCCCCTCTCCTTAGGAGGTTGCCAAGAGCACACAAGAGCAGCTGGAAAGCACTGGAGCAGGGCAAGATTATTTTAAACATCACCACATGCAATTGAATAGGTCCTTGAGCATCCAGCAGGGCCAGCTGGTGCCAGCCAGGACCCATCTGCCTCAGCTGAGCCAGATCAGAACCTCCATCAGTTATCAGCAAAACTTTGCACAGCCCAGCTGTGCCCCAAAAACACCAGCAGGTCCCCACAGGGCCTGGTGTTCCTCTGGGGAGAAGGGAAGATCAAGCATCTCATTAAATCCCTGCTCATCAGCAGCCCAGGCCTGCTCAACATTTTAATTAAGTTCAGAGCAGCTGTCATTAACTGAATTCCAGCTCTCAACAACCACAGCAATGTGCAACAGCTTTTTTTTTTTC
Organism: Molothrus ater; assembly: GCF_012460135.2. Classification (NCBI taxonomy): domain Eukaryota; kingdom Metazoa; phylum Chordata; class Aves; order Passeriformes; family Icteridae; genus Molothrus; species Molothrus ater. The sequence goes on along the minus strand of NC_050498.2, from coordinate 5,576,666 downwards.
CTTTTATTTCTGAACCAAGCCCACTGTGGGCCCAAGGCTGATCAGAACTCCAGAGGGCAGGGAGCCATGGGGGAGCAGAACCAGGACAGGGAGTTGTGGGGTGTGCAGGGACAAGGCAGCTGATCCCAAACACCACCTGAGCACTCTGGGGGGTGAAGAGAAGCCTGCAGCAAGGACAGGACCTGTCCTGCTGCCCTCCCAGCCCAGCCACTGCAGGCACAGAGGTCTCCAGGGAACCCCACATTCAGTTTTTCCACGGGGCAGAAGAACAAGAGATTTTTCTTGTTGGTCTTTCCCAGGCTTGCAGGACTCTCAGCCAGCTTGTAAAACCTTCAGTGCTTGCCTGCTTTGGTGCAGCTCTCTTGAACCTTGTGGCATTTGCTGCTCCAGCCCATCAGAGCCCCTGTGTGGGTGTCACCAGGCTCGGTTCCAACACGTCACCATTCCCAATGTCCAGCTCCACCTGGATCCCTGTTGGCTGCAAGGAGGAGCAGAGCAAAGCTTATCCTCACACTGCTGGACTCTTCATCACTCCATCTCCTGTCTCAGAGCCAAAAGTCCCAGTTAATCCCCCCCCAAGGATTGCCTGCTGCTGGTACCCCTGTTTTAACTGGGTCTGCTGAATGCAGAGGTACAAATAGACAATGCAATTTAGCAAAGAAAGAACATCTTGCTCTGAGACATCCTCAGACACACCATCATTTAGCACAGCCAGGATGCATTTCACTGCCTAGAACACCACCATACCCAAATCTGTTTGGATCAAGCAGCAGAGCAGGCTCAGAGCCAGGAGGCTCAGGCAGTGCTGATGTAGGAATGTGCCCCTTGTTGATGGAGTGAGCAAATTATCCTCTGTCTCCTTAAAAAGGAAAAAAGCCCAGAAGTTTCTCTCCTCAATTAGGTAAAAAGACACCTCATAGGACCTTGGGGAGTTCACCTCAAACTTAAGGATAGCCAATTGGACAAGAGGCAAAAAGCCCCACCTAAGCAATTTACTAGAAAAAGAAGAGAACAAAGGAACAAATCACTTTTGTGGGTGCTTTACCAGGAGCAAGAACCTCTTGCCCCGGCTTGTGTTTTCTCTGTAAAAAGCTTTGTTATTTTGCCTTTTATTAACACTTTTCTGTTTTCAGCACTGCCAGAGAAGCCATCCTGCTGATTTTATGCCATCTGAGGTGGCTGAGCTATCTCGGGTGTGGTACAGATCTCCAAGAGCTGATAAGACCTGGCTGGAGGAGACCCCTCTATCATGCTGCCTGTGCACAGGCAGGCCTCAAGATGAAGTCAGCTTTGAAGGTGTCAGAGCCATTTCCACAGGACCCTGACTGCCCACACACCATCAGGAGAGTGAGACCAACAGCAGGAACACAGTGACCTGGATTGGAAGTGCTGCCATGTGCCATTCACATTCTCTGGAAAAATCCCTTCACCCAGGGTTTTTTCTCCTGGGAAGCTGAGAAGCCTCAGAGAAAAGGTAAACAATTCTTATCTCATTTGCTTCTCCTGTGTTGTGCTCACATGTGGAATGTGTTTGGAGATTGTTTACCCACAGCTGATTGTTCCATTGCATTCTGCTGGGAGTTGTTTTCACTCTTTGGCCAATCAGGGCCAAGCTGTGTCAGGACTCTGGAGAGAGTCACCAGTTTTCATTATTATCTTTTAGCCTTCTCTAAGTATCCTGTTCTTTAGTTTAGTATTCTTTAATATAATAGACTATAATAAAGTAATAAATCAGCCTTCTGATAAGATGGAGTCAGATTCATCATTCTTGCCTTTGTTGGCACATCCCCTGCAAATCCAATAGTGCCACTCATTTATCCTGCTTAGAAACTGAGCAACCAGAGGCTGCTGGCAGCAGATGCTCTGCTCTGCTCTTCTGCAGCATCCAGCCAGGCTGCACAGGCTGCTGTCCCACTGCCAGGCTGGATCCTGCCCCAGCCCACAGAGCCAGGGCCAATCCCAGACGATGGATGGATGGATGGATGGATGGATGGATGGATGGATGGATGGATGGATGGATGGATGGATGGATGGATTCATGGATGGATTCATGGATGGATGGATGGATGGATGGATGGATGGAGGCAGCCTCACCTGCCGGGGTGACTTTGCCAGGGAAGCTGCCCGTTGTGTGCTGGATCTCTCCCAGGGGCCTCCTTTGCTCTCCAGCAGCACGCGGGTGCTGGGCACGAAACTCCAGGAGCGGCCAAGGGCTGGCTTCAGTGGGCCACTGCTGCTGTCCCTTGTCACCTGGTTGGTCACCTGCAGCACAAACATGTAGGAAAGACATTTTTGTGCTGTTCTTGTGAGCCAGTGAAGGCTTCCTGAAGATAAGGAAAGCCTGGTATCTCTCTCAAGGAAGGTACCAAGGCTATCACCATAATAAGAAGAAAGAGAGAAAATAGAAAGATCTGGACTTTGGTTGGCTCACAGAGTGATGTGGCTCCTTTTCACCTATTGAGAGTTTTGTTTCTTTTTCATGACCAATGGGCAGTGTATGTGTTTGTTAAGCAAATGTAAATATCCTGTAAAACTACAAAGGCAAGATGTTGCTTTAATAAATGAGCCTACACAGGGTTCTGATGGAGTCCTGGTGCTTGCCCTGTGTCACACTCCATAGTGACACAAACACACTCAGCAGTGCCTGGGACAGCAGTGCCACCCCGTGTAGTGACACACTGCAGGTCACCAGGGAATCCTGGCCAGGCTGCTTCTTCTAGGAAGATTTTTCCTTCTCCTTCAGCTCCTCTGCCACCCCCTCTGAGCACAGCCCAGGTAATTGCCCAGAGCAGTGCTCAGGGAGTTCTCTCATATCTGCAGGCTGCATCACTCCTGGTGCTGAAGTCACCACAAGGTTTAACTTGGGGCCTCCAAATGTCCTTCCACACCCTGTCCTTGTCGTTTGACCAGAATGAAAGGCAGATGGGGTGTCTTGACACCTTCCAGTGCCAGGCTCAGCAGACCACCATCTTCTGGAGTGGCCTTCCCTGCTCAGACACATTAATTGTGGTCCCACCCACCTGTCTGGTGCAATGGCCAAGAGCTGTGCAAGGCTAGAGCAGGGCCCTTGGCAGCTCCTCTGGGATGATGCAATGCCCTGCAGCTCCTGCAAGGTGACCAAGAGGTTACCCAGGAAGCTGGCCAGCCCCTTAAATGAATGGTGTGGTATCAAAAATAAACACAAGCAGCCTTTCAACCTGCCTGGACTTAACTCAGCCTGGCTCAACCCAGGGAACGGCTGAGGACAGCAAGAGCAGGAGGCAGCAGATCAGCCCAGCTCCTGTCCCGTGCTTGGAACAAGAGATCTGCAGGCAGCAGAGATGGCAGGGAGCAGGGCACTGGGGGGTTCAGGCCTCTGGCTCCAGAGCCTCCCCGTGGCTCCTTGCCACACACCAGCACAGGAAGGACAAAGCACAGCAACACTCACCACAACAGCAAGGCTGAACTCCCTGGCCAGGGTCTTCAGCTCCCTGGAGAGCTGCATCATGAGGGCCAGACCTGGAGCAGGACAAAGCATTTGGCAGTCAGGGATCAGCCCCCAAAGTGCACCCTGAAGCAGCTGACATCTGGATTTGCATCAGCACTGGATTCAGGGCCAGCACTTGTGTTTATGGACACCTTACTGGACCATTCCCCATCCTTTCCTATCTTAGAAGAAGGTCAAAAATCCTACAAAAGCATCAGGAGCTCCAGACAAAGCAGGCCTGGTTGATTTAGCAGGCACAGGACCCATCTCTCCAGCTCACAGCTGCATTTCCTGCAGCCCTCAGCTGTGAGGGGACCTCCTGTGACAGCACTGGCTGCCACCCAGCTGTGCAAGACCCTCTGGGAGGTGTTTGAGAGGGCTCCTTGGCATCCTCACTTCTGATTTATGGTCTTTTCTGGGAGAAGAGGAGCCTGGGCCTCAGAGGAGCTCTGCAAACTGTGCCATGATGTATTTCTGACACTGCAAGAGAAGTTTTAATTTATGGGCAAAGAGTCCAGTGCCTCCCCTGGGTGGGTTTCAGACCACTGCCATGAGCATGCATGGCCACAGCCAGCTGGAGTGTTTGCTGCCAACACTGCAAGCACTCCCCTTTTATCCAGTCCCAAGGGAAAAACTGGGAACAGTCACATCCACATCTGTCCTGCCCCAGCCCCATTCCAGCACAGCTCACCCTCTGACTGCCTGCCACCCAGCAGAGGGGAAATCACAGCTGACACCGAGTCCAGCACCACCACCTTGAGAGGTCCCGTGGAGCTCAGCACCTGCAAGGAGGCACCGGGTGCAACGTGGAGTCACAAATCCAGCACTTCTGGAGGCTGTGAGCTGCACAGGGGCTCCAACAGCCCCAGGATGAGGCAGTCTGGAGTCTCCTGTCAGGCACACAAGCCCTGCTGCCCTCCCTGCAGCTCTGGGGAGGGCAGAGGGGCCCCAGGGCTCACTCCTACCTGCTGGGAGAGGCGATCCCTCAGCTCCTGCAAGGCTCTCAGCACCTCGTAGATGTTGAACACACGTTGTACCTGCACCCTCTGCAGAGCCTCCAGCTGCAGCACAAAAACAGCCTCAGTTTCCCCAGGATTTGTCCTATTCCTCCTGTCCCAGGATTTATCCTATTCCTCCTGCCCCAGGATTTATCCTATTCCTCCTGCCCCAGGATTTATCCTATTCCTTCTGCCCCAGGATTTGTCCTATTCCTTCTGCCCCAGGATTCATCCTATTCCTCCTGCTCCAGGATTTGTCCTATTCCTCCTGCCCCAGGATTTATCCTGTTCCTCCTGCTCCAGGATTTATCCTATTCCTCCTGCTCCAGGATTTGTCCTATTCCTCCTGCCCCAGGATTTGTCCTATTCCTCCTGCCCCAGGACTTGTCCTATTCCTCCTGCCCCAGCTGCCACCAGCTCTCTGCACTCACACCATGCCACAGACCCTTATTCTTCCACATTTGCCTCCACCCCATTAATACTACTGCCCCCATTTCACTGAGGGAAAAGCAACATGGATTGAGCTCAGGGAGCAAAGTCCTGGAAGTCCTGGAAGCCCCTCCCTTCTCCCAAGAAAAATAACAAAGAGCAGAATCTGTCCTGAGCATGGCACCCACCAGGCCATGGAAGGAAAGGTTTGGACGCAAAAAAGCCCATGAGGACAAAGGCAGAGCTGTAAAGACAAACCATCTCTGGGGTTTCTGGCAGGCAAATGAGCAAAATGAGTTTCACAGCAAGCTCCAGGGGAACTTGCCTGCTCTTCCTCATCCTCTGTCCGGGCTTGGAGCATCTGGTACAGACGTGAGGCAGTGAAACCTCCCGTGGAGTCGAGAAACAGGACGTGCTGCTTGAGCCCCAGGGACACACTGGCTGCAATGCCCAGGCACACCTGGGGGCACAGGGACAGGGGGTCAGCCAGCCCTCACATGTCCCTCTGTGGGACATCTTCACCCTATGTCCTCTCCCCTGTCCTCCACCCCACTCACCTGTGTTTTCCCAGTGCCTGGTGCTCCCATGAGCTCCATCACTTCCCCTGTGTACAGCCCTGAGTCCAGCAGCTGGTCCAGGCTGTGGGATGGACACAAGGTGGGATTATCAACACCCCTTCAGCCAGAATGGCACCAGGAGGCAGCAGTCCCCAGATATTTGTCCTCAAAGTCCCCTTCCCAAATGCACACAAGTGCATGGGGATGGTTTGGAGAATGAAATTCACAGCTTGTGCTGGCAACCACAGCCTTGTGCAGCAAACCCAGCCCCAGGCAGAGCTGGTGGGTGGGAGAGGTCCCCACCTTGGGCTGCCAGTGGGCAGGATGGCAGTGGAGCTCTTGAGCTCCTCGTAGAGGTCAGCTCCGTTGGCAGGGAAGGCAGAGAACTGGGCCAGGAGCACACGTCTGACTGCAACCAGCGCCTGGGGGCAGAGGCACGTCTGGAAATGGGACTGATAACAGCCCAACTGCTGCAGAAGGGCCCCAGACCTTCCCAGGACCAAGCCCATCCTTGTCCATGAGCCAAACAGCTCTGAGCTCCCTGGCTAAACCAGGAGTTAGGAGTAGAACCTTTTACCTTGTAAGACAGGGAACACTTTTGGGCAACATCCTCCAGGTCTGACGACACAAAGTCCACCACTGCAAATAACACAAGGGACAAGAGGTTGGAAGCCAAACATGGTCAGACCACAAACATCAGAAGACAATCAGCTTAGACAAAACCTGCACCAGCAAGCAAAGTGGCTGTGCCCTCTGGGGACTTGTGGGATTGTGCAGGGACAAGGCAGCTGATCCCGAAAAGCTGATCCTCTGTCAACACTGTGAGTGGAGGAGTTTGTCCTCTGAGATTCCCCATCACTCATCACAGAACAAATTTGTTCTTGCAAAACAGAGTAGAGAGAAAAGCTGGTAAAAATTTTCCCTGTTTTGCTCAAGAGCTGCCCAGCACCTTTTCCTTCCCTTCTTTTTCCTTCCTTTCTAAGGGCAGGAGGTGCCCAGGGAGCAGCATTCCAAGAAGTTGGGCATTTTTCAGAGGGAAGACTGTACAAACCCTCCTGAAATACCATAAAAAAGCCAGAATTTATCAATCCTCAATGAGCCTCTGCAAGGATCTCCTACCACTGTCCTTACACTCTCCTGCTCCTTTGGAGAAGCCCTTACTCACAGCACCCATCCAGGAGGACCCAGAAGAAATCCAGCAAGGAGGACACAGAAAGATATTCCACCACCACCACCCTCCCAGGATGTGGGATGACACAGGTCCACCAAATGCTCGGGGGATGATGTTCCCCGAGCCGAGCCCCCGATGCCACCCCTGTTACCCGTCCTGATGCCACTGTCCCTGAGAAGCTGGATCATGTCTTCAGTGAGGCCAGGGCAGAGCCCAGCCCGCAGGACCACCATCTCCACAGGGAGGGAGGGAGGGAGAAGAGCAGAGACCTGCAGAGGAGATGGCAGAGTGGGATTCACAGAATCATTAAGGCTGGAAAAGACATCCAAGATCATCAAGTCCAACCCTCAACCCTGCACTGCCAGGCCCAACACTGAGCCACGGATGGCGCCTGCCCCGAAGCCGGGGAGAAGCCACCCAAGCTGTGTTTGGGATGGGTGGGTAATTAATTCTTTGGGGACAAACAGCCCAAAATCCTGCACGGGGGCATCGCTGCGCTGGGGATGGGGGAGCACAGCGGGCGGGGGGACTCCCTCCCGGGGCAAGGGGACCCTGCATCCCGAGCCACCTCCACCAGAGCCGCACGACGGTCACCCACCGCCCGGGCTCCCCGCAGCCCTGCCCGCTCCCTTCCTGCTTCCTGCCGCCGGCGGAAGGGCCGGGGCCGCTCCTCTTCCCCGGCCCGGCTGTCCCGCACCGCTGGGGTTTCCTTTCCCCGTTCCGGCTGTCCCATCCCTCTCCGGTTCCTCATCCCCGTCCCGGCTGTCCCATCCCACTCCGGTTCCTCATCCCCGGCCCGGCTGTCCCATCCCGCTGGAGTTTGCTTTCCCCGTTCCGGCTGCCCCATCCCACCCCGGTTCCCCACATCCCCGGCCCGGCTGTCCCATCCCACTCCGGTTCCCATCCCCTTTTCCCCGTCCCGGCTGTCCCATCCCACTCCGGTTTCCCATCCCCGTTCCGGCTGTCCCATCCCACTCCGGTTTCCCATCCCCGTTCCGGCTGTCCCATCCCACTCCGGTTCTCCATCCCCGTTCCGGCTGTCCCATCCCGCTGGGGTTCCCCATCCCCGTTCCGGCTGTCCCGTCCCACTCCGGTTTCCCATCCCCGTCCCGGCTGTCCCATCGCGCTCCGGTTCCCGTCCCCAGCCGCTCGCCGGGATCAGCAGAGCGCTAAAGTCCCTTCCCACCCAAACCATACTGGATCTGTGACATTCCCAGGATTGGCTTTGTCCAGCCTCATCAGCCAGTGCTGCTCGCTGGGACATTAGGAAGCACAAAGGGCTGGGGGGCTTTGCTGCCCTGCAGGTGTGGGGAGCTGTGTGTCCCTCCCTGGCTGCCTTGGAGGCTTGAATTTCTCTTGGGAAAGCTATTTTTGGGGATATTTGTTGTTATGTTTTTCTTTCCAGCCTGAAGAGGGCTCTCGGTACTCGCTGCTGAGCCTGCCCTGCACTCTCAGCAGCAGCACTCACCGCCCTTTGATTTTGTGACTCAGTTTACCTGCAGTGCTGGCGCTTGTGACAATGGAGCCGTACTCTGGCTGACGTGAGAAAGGCAGTGCTGTAGCCCACGAGCACTGATATTTCAGCCAGCTGAGCCTTGCCCAGTACCTAAAGCCATGTTGGAAGGAGTTTCTGGTGTGTTAATCCAAATGAATGCTGGAAAAGCCGCTGCACTGAGTCTGTCCAAGGCAGGGATGGCATCTTGCACTTTCCACAGCTGTTGTCCTTGTACCTTGGACATATTCTCCAACAGGTATAGATGTGGAAGGTGCTCTGGATGGAGATGCCTGCAGCTGTGGTGTTGATGATTTGCTGTGAAGGGATTTACAAATGGAAATGGAATCACCTCCTGCCTGGATACCAGGACCAGGCAGTGCTGCTGGTGGTGAGTGAATAAAACAGGAGCCCACAGAACAGGGAAGTTCTCTGCTAATTCTTGCTGTGTAAGAGCCACAAGCCACAACACAGATCACACAATTAAAGACAATGATATTTTTGCTCCTGGCAGTGTTTTGGTCAGCTCATGCTCTCCTCAGTCATTTCCCCATCCTGCCAGTCCCTGCTTTGCTTTATAGCTGGGATGCTGGTAGGTACACTGGGGAAGGCAGGGCCTGTGTTCGGGGGAGATAAATCAAAAAGCAGAATTCCTGATTGAGACTGCTGGGTTGAAAGGCTCGGTTCTCTTGGAGCTCAGTGCTGCTCTGTCTCCTGGTGCCACTCAAATTGAGCCACTCATCACAGCAGTTCCAGTATGTTCCAGTCAGCCCCTGTCAGTGTGTTGCTGAATGACCACGTGTGGGGTGGGTGGCAGCACCAGACTCGGGGGGGGGATTTCAGTGGGATGGGCTCCCAAATGCCCTGCAAGGAGGAGGAGGCAGCGCTGGGTGTCAGTCAGCTTTCCATCCCAGGGAGTTCTGGAAGGTGCTGGGCACTGCTGCAGCTGCTGGCCTGGGGCCACTCGTTCCCGAGGCTCAGCTGTCTCATGCTTCCCTAAATAGAAAGGGAAAAGGGTCTGAGCACTGTGACAGGGGTCAGCCATCCCAGCCGTGGGCTTTTTTGGCATGAGCCTCCCCCTTCCTGCTCCCCACACCCTTTGCAGCTCTGCAGGCAGAGGGGAGCTGGGATTTGCCCTGGCAGGAGGGAGAGGATTCCCTCCTGCTGCAGAGGGGAGCTGCCTGCCTGCAGCCAGGTGCCCCCCGAGCTGGCCCTGGCTCCCAGCCCTCCCCAGGCGTATAAAGCACGAGGGGACAAGGAGGGGACAGGCTGTGGTGACAGGTGACACTGACAGGCAGCAGGAGCTGCCAGGTCCTGCCCAAACTTGGAGTGGGAAGTGAGTTCTTTCCTGAGCCACACGGACTCTGTAGTGCTGGCAGATTTAATTCCTTTTTTGTTGTTTTCTTTTCTCTTTTTTTTTTTTTTTTAATTGATTCCTAAGGATCTACATTTGTGGGAAAAGCTTCTGAGAAGTCACAGCCTTGAAGAGCAATTTAGGTCTTCATTTTCAAAACTCTTCGTCCTGGTAAGCTGCTTTTATTAATGTGTGTTAATTACATGTCAGTCTCATGGTGGAACTCAGCTTGGGGGAGTAGGCAGGCGACCCAGGCAGTTGAAAATGGGACACAAATTGATGTTTTTCCTTCAAGCTCTCCAGATGGAGGATCCCATTCAGCTGAAAGAGGAGGGCAATAAGTATTTTCAGGCCAGTGACTACGAGAAAGCCCTTCAAAGCTACACTCAAGCCATAAAGCTCAACAAGGACAAGGCGCTGCAGGCGGTGCTGTACAGGAACAGGGCAGCCTGTTTCCTCAAAAAGGTGAGAACAGCTCCCCTCACCTGGGCACTGCTCAAGGGGAGAAGAGCAGGAGGGCAGCCAAGGGCACCCACTGGCTGTGGACTGGGTGGTTTGTCCATTTTTTGAATAGGGTTTTTCCAGCTGGTCTGAAATGAAATGTTCTGGGCTCGTGCTGGAGCTTCACTGGGGTGTCCCCCTGGGAAATGGGAACAGAGAGATCCCAATGTCCATCAGCAGTGGGGACATGCCCTGCTATTCCATGGCTAACAAATCTCTCCTTCCTGGTTTAACAGGAGGAATATGCCAAGGCAGCCTCGGATGCATCTAGAGGTAAGGAGGGGGCTGTTATGAGGAGAGCTGGATACACTTGCTCAGCCTGCTCTCACATCTGCTTTTGAGACACTGTGGCCTTATTCCTTGATGTCCACTAACACCCAAGTGCTGAGGCCACAAGGGAATTCCTGGAAGTTCAAGTGATGTTCCAATTCGGTGTGCTGGTCCAAACAGTGCTAATCAGGCACTGTTTGATGCTAACAACAAAGGAAATCACAGTTTGCACAAGCCACTTGCAAGCAGCAAGCTCTGATGCCTGGTGTTTTGGATCCCTTTCCCAGCTATTGACATCAATGCTTCGGACATCAAAGCCTTGTACCGTCGCAGCCAAGCCCTGGAGAAACTGGGCAAGTTAGACCAAGCATTCAAAGATGCTCAGAAATGTGCCACCCTCGAACCCCGCAACAAAAACTTCCAGGAGACCCTCAGGAGACTGGGGGCCAACATCCAGGAGAAGGTAAATGCCAGGGGAACAGTGCTGGATTCACAGACCAGGGGTGGGAAATCCTTGCTCTGGGTTGCATCAATGGATTGTTGGTCATACTGGAAATTTGTGGCAATATAGGGGGATAAATAGGCTCCATTGACTGGAAGTTCATACTTGACGTGTGTAAATCTGAGGGTTGGGTTGAATGGTTAAATTAAAAAGTGTGGCAGCTCCCTCCAGAGGCTGGCCTGGTCCTGAGTCTCTTGGAAAGGTCTTGGCAAAGGTCTGGACAAGCTTTGGGCTGGGTCTGGCTGTTGCCACGTTGCCACAGTTACCTTTACAGGGGTGCTGTGAAGAAATCCTTGCACCACTACCTCCTAAGAAGTCTCAGAAATCAAGGTTTAGGATTGGCTCTGCCTGTGCCCATGAGATTGGTAATGGATGCTGATTGCTGAGAAATTCATCTCCTGTTATTCAGCTTAAATTGTGCATTAAATTGAGCATTAAATCTTTGCCTGTGGTGTGAGGGGAGGGAGTATTCTTGAAGTGAAAAAGGAAACCTGCTCCTCAATTTTCTCCTTCTGATGCCCTGTGCTCTCCCTCTTGGCACAGCTGCGCATTCAGTTCTCCACAGACTCGAGGGTGCAGAAGATGTTTGAGATCCTGCTGGATGAGAACAGTGACAAAGAAAAGCGAGAAAAGGTGAGAACTGCCCTGGGCTTGGCAAAATGGCTGTTTGATGTCAGAGGCTGCTCCAGGGAGCAGAGCCCTGCATTCCCTTCCCCACCTCCCCTGGATGGAGGATGAGAGAAGGAGCTGGAAGGTGAACTGCACTCAGAGAGAGGGAAAAATCACCCCTGTGCCAAGGGAAGGTGGCCCAACCTCCTAAAATACCGAAGGGGGGAGGGGGGGGGGTCAGCTGAGGTCCTGCCACCCTCCAGATGTTCCTTCCAAGCAGTGACCCACTCTTCTTGGGCAGAGCAGAGCTGATCCCTGAATGCACCTGGATCAACTCTCTGGTGGGGTCTGAGCTGATCTTCTGCATCTGTCAGGAGATGGCTCCCACCAGGATCTCCCAGAGCTGCCCAGAGATGGTTCTGGAGGCTGGGCTGTGCCACTGACCCCTGGTTCTTCTGCCTCCCACCTAGGCTGCAAACAACCTCATAGTCCTGGGGCGGGAGGAAGCAGGTGCTGAGAGGATTTTCCAGAATAATGGGGTCAACTTGCTGCTGCAGCTGATAGAAACCAAAAATCCTGAGCTGATCCTGGCAGCCGTGAGGACACTTTCAGGAATGTGCACAGGACATAAGGCTCGGGTAAGGACAGGGTGCTTGGACCTTCACTGCTATTGCCTTTTGCATCTGGGGAAGGGGAAATTGAAATAGTTTGTGTTGTTTGTGAGCAGTGGGAGAAGATTAAAACTCTGACTTGTACTGAGTCAGGATTCACTGAGGAAAATAATTTCTTTGTCCCAGCTGAGCCTAGAGGATACAGGGAGGGAAGGCCTTTGCTAACACTGTCCTGCTCTCTCCTTCCTGGGGCCAGGCCACTGCCATTCTCCATTACCTGGGCATCGACAGCATTTGCATGTGGATGTCAGTGGACAATGAAGAAATCTCCCTGGCTGTCTGCAACCTCCTGCAGACCATCACCGACTGCCTGCTGGGCCAGGGGAAGGAGGAGCACCACGGCAAGGAGGAGGCTCTAGTGCTAGGTAACAGCACATCACCTGCTCTTCATTCCCTCTGGGCCCAGCAGGGAGGGCTCTGCTCCTGGGATTCCACCTCATTCCTTGTTCCTTGCTGAAGTGGGGACTTTACCCTTCAGCTGTACAGGAGGGCAACCTGCACACAGCTCTCAACCTCATGGGCAGCTTAAATACTTCTGTTCCAGCCACACAATGGCTTTGAATGGTTTTGACTGAGCTCACCTTGCAGAGGTAACTTCTTGTAACTGGCTGCTACTGCTTTGCTTCTGTGTAGACACCAAGAAGGATTTGAGGATGATCACGATGCGTTTGCTGGATATGCTGGTCAGTAAGAAAGTGTCTGGGCAAGGGCGAGATCGAGCCCTCAACCTCCTCAACAAGAACATACCAAGGAAGGACCTGAAAGACCATGACAACAGCAGGAGCATCTTTGTCATCGACAACGGTGAGTCCTTGTCCCCATCCTGTTCTGATTTGGGAGATGTGGAGCTGTGTGTTCTTGCCTGAATACCTGTAGAGCTGGCATAAAATACCAGCTCCTTCCTATAAAATAAATCCTATCTGGCTTTTTTTGGTGCATGCAAGTCTGGAGCAAAGTTAGACTTATTAGCAAGGAACAGTACTAAGAGAAAATCAACTGTGTACGAGAACAAGAATTTTGAGTTTCTGAAGGACTGCCTACTACCTCTGGTTAGTTTCTCCAATGTGTTTGCTAATGTTAGGAGGATTTGGCTTAGATAAATTGTCTGCTTTAGACAGGATGAGATAAGCACCTGCTGAGCTTGATGGACCCATAAATTGATCAATTGTAAAGCTGGATGAGGGTGAGGAAAATGTGTGCTGTGTGTTTTTATAGTAATTCCAATGCATGTGTGTGTTACCATTTTGATGGAAGATATTTAATAATAATTCAGCAAAAAGAGAGTTAAGTCATCCAGAATCACTTGAAAGTGGCTGGGTTTTCCTCAGCCAGAGCCTCCAGCCTTGGAGGTCAGTAGGTTTAATGTCTCCTGACAAAAATAACAGATCCAGCCAGGGGCCTAATGCTGTTCTGCTTATCTCACTCTGAGAACTGGAAAAAAGCCTGATGCTGCAAACCTGTAATCTCACCAGCAGAAGCTCCTCCCCAGTAAATATCTGAGTGTCTTTTTTGCTTAAGACTTATGTGATTAGGCTGCAAAATAATTGAAAACCATCCAAACTGGCTATTCCACAGCAAGAAAGTAACAAATGGTATCTTGAATTTTGCACAGACCCTCTCCCCTCTGACAACCATATCACTCTATCATTTCCAGGCTTAAAAAAGATACTGAAAGTGGTGGGCCAGATTCCTGAGATGCCTGACTGCCTGCCACTGACAGAGAACACCCAGCTGACTGCCTCTGTCCTCCTGAATAAGCTCTACGATGACCTGCGCTGCGACCCAGAGCGGGACAACTACCGGCTGATCTGCGAGGAGTACATCAAGTGAGTTGGGGTGAGCTGGCCCAGAGGGCAGGAGCAGGGCTTCTTGAGGGTGAGACCAGGCAGTTGAAGTCTGCTGGGGTTCTGGAAGACTATGACTTGCTTGAGATCCTGCTGGATCACAGCTTCACAGGAATTTGCAGTCGCGAATATCCGATGTGATTCAGCAGCATGGCTGAGGGAGAGCATCCCCTCCCCGCTACTGTTCTATACCCTGCTCCCTCTATCCCATGCAGGAGCAAAATTGACCCACAAGACATGGATAAGACACTCCATGCTGTCCAGATTGTGTCTGGTGTTCTGCAAGGTCCCTTTGACTTGGGCAACAAGCTGCTTGGCATGAAGGGAGTGATGGAGATGATGGTTGCCCTATGTGGGTCTGAGAGGGAGATTGACCAGCTGGTGGCTGTGGAAGCTCTCATCCATGCTTCCACCAAGCTGAGCCGAGCCACCTTCATCATCACCAACGGGGTGACACTCCTGAAGGAGATCTACAAGAAGACCAAGAATGAGAAGATCAAAATCCGAGCTCTGGTGGTAAGGATGCCGCCCCGCCTCTACTGCCTGCCACACTCGGCAGCTTAATCCCAGACTTGGGAGAGGAGGGAGGTTCTGGGGATGAGAGATGGGCTTGGGCTGTTTTGGGGCAGCAACACAAGAGGATTAATGAGCCCTTCTCACTGGTACATCCTTTTTGTCCTCCTCAGGGTCTCTGCAAGCTGGGCTCAGCAGGAGGCACGGACTATGGCCTGCGGCAGTTTGCTGAGGGCTCCACTGAGAAGTTAGCCAAGCAGTGCCGAAAGTGAGTGACTTCACTTCTTCCTTCAGTTATTCCAATCTTTGCAAAGCACAATATGTTCCTCTCCCACGAGATCCTGCCCACACATTGGCTACATTTCCTGTGCTGCCTGCCAGCTGACAGTGCCCCCAGAGCCATTGCACCAGGACATAGAGCTCCTCTGTGCCTGAAGCAGCCATGTGCTCCTCCTGCCTCAATACCCAGAGGAGCCTTCTGCCTCCCTCACTGCACCAGGTCTGCTGTCTCCCTCTTTGCCAGAGTGGCACAGCCTGATTAATGCTTACTTTGAATATGCACAAGTCCCCTCTGAAGGTGAATTTGCCAGGTGGAGTAACCAAGGAGGTGGGATCTAGTCAGGAAGTGACTGAATGGGTGGTCATTCCTGCAGGCATCTCGTGTTTCATGGAATGGAAAAGGCAAAGCAGTGCTGAGTAGCTGTCCTGGTCTGTCATTCCCTGCAGCATTTACATCCCACAAGTTGGGCCATGGGGCGGAAGGTCATGTCTCAAGGGGAAGCATCCCCAGTCTGAGGAGCTGCAGCAGAACCTGAGGACATATTTGGGCTTGAATCAGCCTCAATATCTGTTTTTACTCCCTCTTTTTCCAGATGAGTTAGTTCTGGCTCCCAAGATAGAGATGTGAGTGTTTTTCTCTCTTCCAGGTGGTTGTGCAACACCAGCATCGATGCCCGCACCAGGAAATGGGCTGTGGAAGGGCTCTCCTACCTCACCCTCGATGCAGATGTGAAAGATGACTTCGTTGAAGATGAGCCAGCCCTGAAAGCTATGTTTGAATTAGCCAAGGTCCATCTCCTTTCCTTTTTCCCTCATTCTTCTGGTAGCATCAAGTTCTCCCAGCTCGCCAGCCCTGCACTGTGCCCCAGTCAGAAGGAGCTGTGACCCCGACCCCTCACCTCTGGTTCAGCAGAACTTCAGTTTTGCGTGTGCCCCAGAGACATCTCAGGGCTGCCACCATCCTCCTCTTTTCCCTGGGCTGAGGGAGGTTGCTCCTACCTTCACTGTCAGCAACTGCCTGAAAACCAAAGGCACCAAGGTGTTGACAGCACCTGATGATGTCCAACACCTTGTTTGACCATGAAAACTTTCATGGGCTATGAAGCTGGGTATAAAGCTAAGAACATTTCCACTAGTGAAAACACCATCCTGGCAGTCCAAAGGGACCTGTTTCCCTGCTGTGCCCTTCTCACCCTCACACAAGCTTTATTTTCCTCTGCAGGCAAGTGACAAAACAATCTTGTATTCTGTGGCTTCTGCACTGGTGAACTGTACCAACAGCTACGATACCAAGGAGCTGGTCCCAGAGCTGGTGCAGCTGGCTAAATTCTCCAAGCAGCACGTGCCTGAGGAGCATCCAAAGGTGGGTTGTGTCCAGCTGGAGATGCTGTTCAGAAAGACTTTATTTGGTGTATCCATTGTCACAGACTTCAGTTCTCCTGCCTCCAGGCTGAAGTTGTTTGCTCTCCAACCAGGCTGTTGGGTGGCTGGATGGCAGAATGGCAGCTGCTAAGGGCTAATCCTTTCCAATGTTTCCTCCTCAGGACAAGAAGGATTTTGTGGTGAAGCGGGTGAAGCGGTTGCTGAAGGCTGGGGTTGTCTCTGCCTTGGCCTGCATGGTGAAGGCTGACAGTGCCATTTTGACTGACCAGAGCAAGGAGCTCATTGCCAGGTGCCTTCACTGCAGTCCTGGGAGCTGGGAGTGCTGGGCAGCCCCTGTGCCTTGGGAATGGACACCTGGGGTGGGCCATTCTGCCTTTGGGGGAGTGTGGGAAGCAAGGATTTAAAGCCAAAGTTTTTGTTCAGAGGTGTCATAAAAATACATGTTCTGACCTTCAAGCTGCTTTGCTGAAATGCATTTTTGAGTCCTCTGTATTGGTCTGGCTGGAATAGAGTTCATTTCACAGACCTGGAAACTTCTTCCTCTGCCATTTGTTGCTTCCTCATAGAGTGCTGTTTGAGGTTTAGGCACCTGGAATTTACCTGGTGTCTCTGGCACTCCTGCAAAACCTCAGCCCCGTTCCATGAGGTCTGTTGGCTGCTGCTGTCCCCCATGGCTGTCTCACTGAGTGTTCTGTGCCCCTGCAGGGTGTTCCTTGCCTTGTGTGAAGACCCCAAGGACCGCGGGACCATTGTTGCTCAAGGTGGTGGGAAGGTGATTACTTTCACGTTCACAGTTCCTGATGTGCTGTTAATGTCTGCTGGGGTGTGTCTCCGGTGAGGGACAGTGACAGAAGAGCACAAATTGTCCCCCCCAGGGCCATACTGACACTGCAGTCCCATCTCTGCAAGGCTCCAAAGAAGTGATGCTCTTGGAGTGACGGTGTGAGCCTGTGGTGCCTATTTGAGAGCAAAAGCATGACATCACAGAGGGCTACGGGATATTTTTAACTTGGTTTACTCTGTTAAGGCAGTCTTGTAAATCTTCTTAGAACACTGAATGGTTTTTCCTGTGTGTCTCCAGGCCCTGATACCTCTGGCTGTGGAAGGCACAGATGTTGGCAAGATAAAGGCTTCTCATGCTCTGGCAAAAATTGCTGCTATCTCCAATCCAGACATTGCATTCCCTGGAGAGAGGGTAAGCTTAAAAATAATAAAATCAAAAGCATTGATAGTTCCTTTAGCAAAATGAAAATTGCTAATGCAGGCCTTCTCTTCCAGGTGTACGAGGTGGTGAGGCCCCTCGTCAGCCTGCTGAACACAGAGAGAGATGGCCTCCAGAACTACGAGGCTCTGTTAGGTCTCACAAACTTTTCAGGAAGAAGTGATAAACTTAGGTGAGCTTTACTGCTTTTTAACCTTCCTTCTTCCTCAGGAGTGAATGTCAGTTACTTGTAGGGCTATGAAGACTGGTCAGTTTGAGCTACCTTTGGCAGAGTTACAAAGGTCTCACGGCTAAAAGATTGATGAGATAGGAAAAGGAGAGTGGTTTATTTTCCTCTAGAAACAGCAAAGACATGAACTTCATCTGCATTAGAAGGGAATGAACCACATCATGAGCTCCAGACACTGATTTGTTTCAAGGCCTTCCCTGCAGTTAATATTTGATAAGTTGGTTACTTCTTGACCTGTAATGTGGGGTTTTTACTGCTCTTTGCCACAGGTTGAAGATAATCAAAGAGAAGGCCCTGCCAGATATTGAAAACTACATGTTTGAGAACCACGACCAACTTCGACAGGCAGCCACTGAGTGCATGTGCAACTTGGTGGTCAACAAGGAGGTAAAATCCCCCCGGGCATGTCCAAGCTGACTGCGTGCCCCTGGCCCTGTGAGGAGCTGTCCCTAACTGTGCTACCTCTGGGTATCTCTGGGGTTTTTAGGTTCAGGAGCGGTTTGTGGCTGATGGCAATGACCGGCTGAAGTTGGTGGTGTTGCTGTGTGGTGAGGATGATGAGAAGGTTCAGGTTGCAGCAGCAGGAGCCCTGGCCATGCTGACAGCAGCACAAAAGAAACTCTGCTCGAAGATGACTCAAGTGGTGAGGCCATAACTCTGGCTGTGGGCAGTGTGTGGGATGTACCCTGCAGATGTGAAGAAGTCTCTCCAAAGGAATATGCAGTTTACTAGTTCAATACTGAGGAACCTAGAGAAGCTGGGACCTGGGTGTGCATGCTTTGATAAATAACCTGAAACCCAAACCTTGTTCCACATGGAAATGAGAAGAGCTTGACTGATAACCTACTGAGCTTTAGAGATCCCAAAGGATGTCCCTTCCCTGCACAGATCTGTAGGCCCTGAGAACCCAGAGCCTGCATGGCTGAGGGTCTGAAGAACTGTGGCTGAGAACTCCCGAACCCTATCTTGTTACACACTTGGTTGGACTCTGGAGATCATTAAGATAAAATGATTAATCAAGCCAACAGAGGAGCTCAAGAAGGTTGGGGTGGGGGAGTTATCCTGGTCATCTCAGCTGTGTCAAGACTCTGGTCAGATTCTTTTCACAGAGATTATGCAGCAGATTGAATATGAAACATATTCCATGTTGTCCCAGTGTCACAGACACATTTTATGGAAAATCCTTTCCTTAGGATTTTTTCTCCTGAGAAGCTGAGAGGCCTCAGGAACAAAATGTAAACAATGGTTATCTGCTGCTGTGGAATGCAACAGGTGCATCTGGGATTGGTCTCATGTGGTTGTTTCTAATTAATGGCCAATCACAGTCAGCTGGCTCGGACTCTGTCTGGGACACAAGCTTTTGTTATTCATTCCTTCTTTTTCTATTCTTAGCCAGCCTTCTGATGAAATCCTTTATTCTATTCTTTTAGTATAGTTTTAATATAATACATATCATAAAATAATAAATCAAGCCTTCTGAAACATGGAGTCAGATCCTCGTCTCTTCCCTCATCCTAAGACCCCTGCCAACACCATCACAGTCCCAGTGCTGTGGAAGATTCTGACTTAGGTGCAAGAAAAATTGGGTTAAAATGTTTGGAGTCAGGTTTCCTTAGTTAAAAAATTAAATAATCATAAATGACATGAGTACTGCCCTTTCTTCTGCTGAAGGAAGCCAAAGTCATGTTCCTGGTTGAGATATTCTTCAGATCAGTACAAATGATCTCTCTTTCCCTTGCAGACCACCCAGTGGCTTGAAATCCTGCAGAGGCTCTGCTTGCACGACAACATGGAGGTCCAGCACCGAGGACTGGTCATTGCCTTCAACTTAATCAGCTCTGACAAAGAGCTGGCCAAGAAGCTGGTGGAGTCAGAGCTCCTGGAGATCCTGACCTACGTGGGGAAGCAGGAGGATCACCCCAAGAAGCAGCACATCATAAATGTGGCACGTGATTGCCTCACCAAGTGCATGGATTACGAGCTGATCAAACCTCTCTCTCGGGCGTGAGGGAATGAAAAGCACCAAAACAAGGCTGAGTGTTGGGGGGAAAAATGGAGAAATATGGACAAGTGAGAGCCATGAGGAGAATCTAGTGCCATTGTCAAGGCACTGAATAGTTTGGGGACAGCTTTGGAGGATCATAAAGTGTATGAGGAAAAGGAGGGAATTTGCCTGGGAAATTTGGGATGTGTCCGTCTGAGTAATTCCCAGATGGTGTAAATCCTTTCTCTGCCCCCATTCAGCTGATAATGATGAAAGCTTCAGCTGTAAAAGGGTTGGTTGTGTTGGAGACATGTCAGGAGGCTGTTGGAAGGAAACTCAACAAAGCTGAAATTGGTTCTGCCACCACCTGCGGCTCCTGGTACTTCTGGAATTCCCAGCAATGGTAGAATGGGGAGGGAGGGTTAAGTGCCTTCTATTCTGTAGTCAGAAAAAAGGATTTTAGCTGTGTGCTTTTTTTGTTCATTTATTGGAAAATGTGTGCCAAAGTGTGAGGATGGTGGGTGAACTCTTAATAAATTCACCACTTTGTTCCATGTGGAATTCCTGTTCTGATTTTATTAAGCTAAAGTAGAATTTAAGGCAAGTCTTGCATCACACCTAGAAAAATTGAGTAATTGGTAATATAGGTTGAATTTTCACTCCTTGCAAACCATCCAGTGCTCCCAAATGTAGCAGAGTCACCACAAAGGTGTCACACCAAGGCACAGGAAATGTTGAAAATATCCAATTTATGAAAAAAAACAGAATGAGAAGCAACTCACCAGTCATCATCACATTAAACTTTTTCACATACATATTTTCATTCAAGCACAGATTTTTAATGCACACTGTGGACAACACAAAAATCACACTGTTGTTTTGGTTCCTGGGGGAAAGTCCCTAAGCATGTAATAAATATAATCTTATTCAATAATTATTTAAATATTAATTCAAGCACATTAAAATATTTCTGATCATACTAAATATTAGTGATGTTCACAATAGGCATAGCATGATGAAATGCTGAGGTTTTGGGTTTTGAAAGGAACCATGAGGATAGTATTTTCTTGCATGTTAAGGGGAAAAAAAAATGAAAGTGTCTCTAGTGTCCTGAATTTGGAAGATTGAAAATTTTAAGCTAACAGGTTTGATAAGCTAAAAGCAGATTTATTTGGGGGGTGATTCCAGCTGTATTCAATGAATGTAATCAGGTTCAGTTAAATCGCTCGTGCTTTATAATCACATCTGGGGGATATCAGGCTCTTCTTCCAAACCAAGAGAGCCACATTCTGCAGTGATAAATATGGTTTGTTTTCTGCCAGCCTTCAATTTTGGATACCCATTTTTAGGGCTTTTGAATCTGGCTTTCGAAAGTACTTTCCATTACCTCTACACAGGTTTACCTAACCAGCATCTCTGACACCAAGACAAAATGCCATCGGTATTGAAGGGCAAAGTTTCCCTTCTCCCACTAAAGCTTCTCTTTGGAGCAACTAGGTTCTACTAACTGACTGTTGCTGAAGTTGAGGGGGGAAATAACTTCTGCAAAAGCCATTTATTGGCATTTCTTTTAGCTAAACACGGACGGAAAACCCGTTTTACACTCATAGGGACCACCCTCTCCCTCAGCCTCCCTCAGGCTCCCTCAGGGCGGGAAACGCTCGCACCGCCCCCAGCTCATCTAGCGCGCAATCCTATTGGCTCCCACCGGCAGAGCCGCGCGTTGTGATTGGTTGCTGCCAGCGGATGGGTGGGGCGAAGAGGGCGGCTCTGCCCCGGCGCGGCCGGGCCTGCGGGAGCGGAGCGGCGTGAGGGGGACGGGACAGGGGATACTGCATATGGGGCACTGGGGGATGCGGGACCGCGGTGAGGCAGCTGAGGGCTCGGAGTGTGCGGGGATGGGGACACGGAGGGTGAGAGGACGCGGAAGTGGCTCTGGGGGCTGGTTGTGAGGAGCCCGAAGCCGGCCGAGGTGTAGGGCATGTGGGGTTTACTGAGATCTGGGAGCACGGGGGATGTAGGATGGGCACGGGCAGAGGAACTGGAGACTGAAGAGCTGCAGGGACCTGGTGGGGGAGGGTACAGGGAAGGAGATGGGAAGAGAGTGTAAACGTGTGGCATGAGGGAAGGGAGGGATCCAACCAGGCCTCTGGAGCCTCGGAGAGACACTGACTGCAGCAGCATTTATAGGTATGGCACTTTTTTCCTCTTGAATTTGCCTAGTACTGCTCTGCTGACTTTGGCATGCCAGTCCGTGAGCTGTCTTCAGCTTCTGCTCAGCTGTAGAAGGAATGTCACCTCCGTCCCCTGCTCCATGGGCTTCATCCTCCTAGGGAGGAGGAAACCTCCCAGGCCCTGGCTTGGGAGCCAGCTCCTTGTTGGAGGCAAATAGATTTGCCCAGAAGCAATGATGAGCGAAGTATAGTCTGAACTGGTATTGCCGAGACTCCGTGTCTCTGCTCTGACCAGGGCATGATCACCTAATCTTCTCTCTGAGCTACTTTAGGCTAAGCTCTGCAGGGAACAGCTTTGCTGTCCTTGAAACTTTGGTGCACCCTAAAAAAAATACTAGGAGTTTTTAGCAGTTTAACAGCAGAAAAAGCCTTGATTTGAAAAGTAACCCAAATACTCATTGCTGCAGCATTGTGTGAGCTTGCAGTGAGGGGGGGATGTGGGTTTATCTCCCGTGTGTGCCATGGATCAAACGCCAGATCCTCTGCCACCGTGTCTCCTCTGTTAGTGCAGTGCAGACTCTGAGCTGTCTGTCCTGTAGAAGCTCACACTAGCAGTTCATTCAGCTGTATTCTCATTTAGTGCTTCCCAGCAGGGAGCCAGGAGTATTTTTGGAATACTCTCCATGAAGTGCAACCCCTTTGGGGTTGAGGGAAGGACCTAGGAAAAGAGATGATGCTATTCTCTAATTCAGTTTTTTTTTTGTTCTTTTCCAGGTCCTGATGACATCTTTATATTGATTTCTCTCTTCTGTGAAGAAAGAAGCATCCATGGGGAATATACACCTAGGAGTATGTTTCAGTGGTTTTCCCTTAACAGGAGAAGCTACTTTGTTTCTGTTAAGGAAATAGCAAAAGCTCAGTTGCTTCATGCTCTAATTTTTTGAACACTGCCTTGATGAGTTGTGAATGTGCCTTAGGTTCACCAGAGAATTTTTTAAAGACTTGCAAAGTCAAGTCCTGGCAGTGGATACTGAACAACTCCAGTGCTGCTGTTAATGTTGATGAAATTGTATTGAGCAACACCAAAGCATCCTGAGGGTGTATGTGGTACATGACTCTGTAGAAATCACTCTGTAGAAATTAGGATGTAAGTCCAAAGGTTGCTTTAATAAAGTTGGTGCTCCCTGAAAAAACTTCTCTTGTCAATCCTTAGCCAGTCATGGTTTTAAGAATGCAGTTAAAAAGCAGATAAATGGGATTTTTTTCTATAACCCAAATTGCTTTCGTAGCTCAGTTTTAAGGCAAGAAACCTGACAAATGAGTATTAATTGGCTGCTAAGGACAGGAGGTTTCAAAGGAGTCAAATCCAAGTTGGCATCCTGCAGCCATCTCCAGGAGCACAAGAAATCTGTCAGGTATCTGCTGAGCCTGTCACCATGGTGGGTTTGATGCTTGTTACTCAGCTAAGCTTTGCAGGACAATTTAATGTGTAAAGGAGAAATTACACCTGCTCAGAAATGGGAGGCTTCGATGTGGATGGTTCTGTGCAGGTCCTGGAGGTGGCCAAATCCAAGTTTGGCAGGGACAGGGGGTTGTGCAGGAGTGGAAAGCAGCCAGGGCCTGGCAGGTGGACATTTTGGGGAGAGGAAGGGGCATTAATCCTGGGAGAAGGAGCTGGAGAGGCCCTGGAGCAGTGTGGGATCAGATAACTGCTGTGTGTTAGTGAATTCTGCATTAGAGGGAGGATGAACCTCCCCAAGAGCCCTGCAGTGCTGAGGGTGAGTGTCCCACACCTGCCCAGCTTCTCCCTGAGCAGCAGATAAGTACCTTGGAAAGTATGGGAAGGATAAAAGGGAAATAAACCTATCCTGAAAAGCAATCATCAGTCAAATGCTTAATTAAATGAGCTGTTGCACTGGAGTCACCAGGACATTAACAAAAAGTAAAAAGTGATTTGGAACCTCAGAAAATCTCACACTTTGATGTGATTTGTCCTCCAGTAAGACATGTGTGTTCTTACTGGCTCTCTAAAGGAAGAGGAGTATCTTCATGGACCCCATTCCTACTGGAGAAGAGAGAAATGAGACAGTTTTTATTGTTATTATTCCACAGGGGCACAGGTAGAAGGGTCAGGGAGGTGTACAGAGATAATAAAACATCAGGAACAAATCTCATTTATTAGGGGTTTGGGGAAGATTCAAATTACTGCATTTTCCCACATTATTCAATAACCTTACTCTCTTGCTTAGAAGTGAAGGAGAATATTGGAGACTTTTATCTTCTGAAACAGAGCTAAAGTGGAGGGAAAATGAGATGCCTGGTTCAGTGGATTAAATGTTAGGAGATAGCTCTTAATCTGGAAAGACCAGAGTGGGGTCTGGACTTTGCACAGAAACTTGGCTCTTGTATTCTCTAAGCCCTGTCACCGTGATATCTGGAGCACTGCTGCTCCCTAGAGTCAGGAAAACAGCCTTCCATCTGAAAAATCAGCTGGCAAGCAAGAGCCAGCCATGCCACACAGCTTTTCTTTCCTCCTGTGTTCAGTGGAAGGATGTTTTGTTCTGATATCAATGTGCTACATGGCTGGGACTGGAATAATTGCAATGTAATGCTCAGACATTAAAGATTCTCAGCCTACAAAATGCTAAACTTACATCCACTACCATCACATGGAAAGATGAAAGCAGCTTTAGTCTTGTCTCTCTTATGTAAATAGAGCCCCCAGAGGAGCAAAGTGTTTTTCCAATAACCAGAAAAGAATTAAATTAGGTTCTCAATCAAGAAAGAATTTTGCTTTATAAAAGCAGATAATAATTAATGCAAAGACTTATTTAACAATAAATCATTCTCATCAGTTGGGAGTTTGTTTTAATCTGGTTTGTCATTTTCTCTCTTGTGCAGAAAATGTCACATTCCTCTTGTCCATCGTGTTCCCTTAAACAGTCAAAAGTCTTAATTTGGAACCGTTGATGGGAATTAGGAGGGTGATGTTCTCAATTCCAGGGTGAAGAGCCTGAAAATGCAGGAGGCTGAAGAGCAGAGGTTTAAGCCTGTCTCCACCTCTGACAAAGCCAGAGCTCACCCTGGGCAGCACAAGGGCCTGGGAAGCTGCCTAGGGAAGAAAAACCTGCCTGGAGAACTTCCCTACCTCTTTAATTTGCTGGCTCATGCCCTCCAGCAGCACCAGTGCTGGTCTTTGATCCTCACATCTACATTCCTCTTATCCAAATCAATGTTTTCTCCCTTTCAGCTTGTCTTTTAAGGCATTTCTGTGCTGGCTGACAGGCTGGGGCTGTGTGATACCTCTGCAACTGCCAGGATGTTTGAACAGCTTATCAACAAAGGGCAGAGCATTGCCAGAACGTGCAAAGGCAGCAAAGCCGATGAGCCACCGAGTGCTGCAGAGCTCACCGAGGAGCTGTTTGAAGCCTTCCATGGGATGTCCAAAGAGCTGCTGGAGGCTCCTGGGAGCCCTTCAGCTCTCAGGGGAGTAGAGTTTGACCAGGTGCTGCAGCTCTGTAGCATAGCCCGTGACTGGGCAGCGCTGGTGAGCCTTCACAAAGCCGTGGGCACAGCGGTAGCAGAACACGAAGCCGGACGTGGCCAGGGCCGTGGCGTTGACGCGCACCTTGCGGCACAGGGGGCACACGGACTTCAGGCTGGGCAGGACAGCTGAGCTGGGCTCGTGATCCAGGTGCACAGGAGGTGGAGGGGTGGGGAGGGCTGTCAGGGACTTGATGGTCTCCTGGTTTTCTGAGGAGTACCACCAGTCCAGGAACTGGAGGAAGAAGACGCTGACGGACAGGCCGGTGGACAGCGAGAAGGCAACGGCACCCAGAGCCCTCTTCAGGGCCGACTGCACTCGAGAGGAAAGGCTGCAGCAGAGAGAAGCAGGGAGAGATGGTTACTGCTGCACATTTATCCATCTAGAAACCATGGGGAAAAGCACCTGGGGAGTGACTGCTTCATACAGCTCCTTAATGCTAAATTAGTTGGTCACTGTGTCCCTATGTTTGCACTTATTAGGATGTTTTGGATTCTTGTTTTTATTTTAAGGAAATCCAAATCCTGTTTTTTTCAGAAGTCTAAATCAGAATAATTTGGATTGAAGGATCCTGGAGCACAGAGTGTTTCACTCCAGGTCACCATTTCACAGGGTATTCAGTGTGGCCATGACTAGCTGCTGCTTAGGAAAATCAAAGAAATAACTTTCAATCCTTTCAGCAACATTGCTGCAACTGCTGCACCTCCTTTGCTGGAAAAGTGCAGGGGAAGACTGAACAGAATAAAGGCTTGCATGCCCAAAAACACCCCCAAAGTCTGAAATTTTATTACCACAAAATCGTTTCAAGCTAATCCCTGCTACTGGTTTCCTTATTTTTGCTCACAATACACCCTTTTGGAGCCTATTTTGTCAGTGTGAACTTTCATCTTGAACTTTTGGAGAACAAGGCACTTTTACCTTGCAGCATCACCTCTAAATTTACACACCCACAGACCCCCCTGGAGAGCAACACCTGAGCCAGGTTCTGCCATACCTGTGTGTTTGACTTGAGGTGCTTTCAGCCCATTTCTTCTCCAGGGCCTGGATATCCTCTGCAGTCAGCCTGACCAGGCGGACACCAGCCAGCTTCAGCAAGGGGGAATGATGCTCAGCCTTACCCAGGATGTAGCACAGCTGCTGGATAAGAAACCAGCCCTCCCAGGTCATGTTCACATAGGGGTAGGCAGCTAGAAAGGCTCTGTAGAAGCGCTTCCAGGATGATGAGGGAGGGTGGATGGAGTATTCATCCTCTTCCCTCAGGCTGGACACCAGTTTCTCCAGCTTTCCTTTCAGGTAAGGAACAAGAACCAGCAGGAGCAGAGATTTCCAGTGGTGCCTCTTTGGCAGGCCAGCTGTGGCCAGAGGTTGCTGTCTGCCGTTTCCCATGGGGATCCTCTTCATGCTATAGAAGTTCTCAGAGAAGGAGGCGCTGCACCTGGCCAGGTAGTGCTGCTGGAGCAGCAAATCCAGAAGGACGTAAATCTCATCAAACCACCGCCAGAGGAACCCGTACCGGGCAGGATTGGACTCAGCAAGCACCTGTTGCAAAAGGGACACAAACCAAAAGGAATCAGAGCGGTTTGGGTTGGAAGGAGCATTAAAGATCATCTGGTTCCAGCCAGGCACCTTTTACTATCCCTGTGCTCCAAGCCCCGTCCAATTTGGATTTCAACACCCTCGGGGATGGGGCGGCCATAGCTTCTCTGCGCCAAGGCCTCCCCACCCTCACAGGGAAGGACCTGAAGGCAGAGTAAAATGCTAAATTATAAATCACAGCAGAAGTAAACGACGCCTCTAATTCTCAAACCCAGGTGACTCACAACTGTCCCGCTGCCTGCGAATGCGGCCGGAGTTGCACGCCAGCCCTCCCACCTCTCCCTTCACCCTCACCCTCACCTTGACCAGGTGCTGCAGGGCGGGTTTCACGGCGGCCATCAGGCTGTCCTGGGCCACCGCCTCGAACACGGACGGCCGCTCCTCACCGGCCGGGGCGGCCGTGAGGTGAGCGCCCACTTCCGCCATCACACACCGCGACACCGCCACACCGCCCCGCCGCCAGGGGGCGCCGCGGCTCGGCCCCGCCCCGCCTCCCGGAAGCGCGGGCCGCCGACGTTCCGCCCGCTGCCGCCGCTCTATGGTAGCGGGGCGCGGCCGCTCTGGGCGGGGAGGGTTTGATCTCGCTGATCCAAGTCCGCCCGGCCCCTCCGCTTCCGGTTCCGCCGCCGCCCCCGCAGCGGTGAGTCCGGTCCGTGAGTGGGGCCGGGGCTGAGGGGACGGGAGGGACACGGGGGACGGTGAGGGTCAGCGGCGGGACACTGCGGCAGGGCGGGTACGGACACTGCTGGGAAATTAGGAGGGGCTGAGGGGGCGCTGGGAGGGGTGAGGGCAGTGCTGGGGTGCCGCCATAGGGTGGGGAGGGTGCTGGGAGGGGATGGCGGGAGGAGGTGGGGGGAACTGGGATAGGGAGGGGAGAGAAACTGCTCAGGGAAGGGCTGGGGGATGATGGGAGAGCGCTGGGAGGGGATAGCGGGGGGAGACCAGGGGTGGGGGGACTGGTGTATGTGGGAAGGGGCACTGGGAGGGGGAACTGGGATAAGGTGGGAGGGGGCACTGGGAGAGGTGAGGGGCACTGGGAGGGACACCTGGGATAAGGTGGGAAGGGGCACTGGGAGGCGGTACCGGGAGGGGGGAACTGGAATGGAGTGGGAGAGTCGCTGGTGAGGCACTGGGAGTGGCTCTGGTGATGTACTGGAAGAGGCCACAGGGAGGACTGGGCAGGTGGTTGCAGAGGAGATGGAGGGGTGAGAGGAGTGGGGTCAGTGGGTCCCGGAAGGAGGCAATGGTCTGGGGTGAAGGATTGGACTGGGATGGGCCTTGGTGGGATGGGAATGAGTATTGCAAGGTGCTGGGATACTGGTGGGAGCAAGCAGGGATAAGGGCTGGGTGCTGAGAGGGACTGGGAGTGCTGAGGAGGGGAACTGGGATTTGTGGGGAATGCTCCTGTGACTGGGGCATACTGGGAGAGATCTGGGGAATGGTGCTGAGGGGGAAGGGCTGGTGGGCAGGGGGCTTGAGGGGGGTACTGGGGTGCCAGTGAAGGGTGGGTGGGTGCTGGGAGTCCTGCTGGAGGTGTGGGAGGGGCTGGGATGGGGCTTCCAGGGACTGGGCACCACCAAGGGGGTGTTTGGTCCCCAAGATGGGAACAAAATTGTCGTGCCAGCACAAGTTCAGGGCTGCAGGCACAGCTCCCCGTCTGCCATCCAGGTTCCATTGCTCTGTTTGTCTTCCTGGCCTGGGCCACGCTTGGGCTGTCACACAGCTCCTTGAGAGGCTTTCCAGGAAAAATGGGTGGCACCACTTCCACTGGAGTTAAACCAGGGATCACTGGAGAGATTTAGGGATTGATGGTTTCAATGTCCAGGAGCTTGCCTTAATCCCAAGGCCCTTAAACCTGCCCCCTCCTGTGTGGGATCAGTGCTGGGGAGTGGGTCAGGCTGACTGAGATCATGTGTGGGGTCAAGCAGGTGTTGCTCAGACACAGGGTCAGGTTTTCTGTGTGGGTTTGGGCTGAGGAGGCTTATCCTGCTTTGGTTCAGTCTGTATTGAAATGTCAAGGCACTGTTGGTAGCACTGAGCATTGCTGGAGCTTTCTGGAGCCATTCCTCCCTCTCATCTCTTCTGATTTGCTGGGGTTGGATCAGGAGGAGCCTTTTGCTCTTACCTGTTTCCATCTCAGCACAGAACAATAGTGAGGAGGGGGCAGTCTAAAGCAGATTTTTCTTCTGAAAATACAAGGCTGTTCATGATGTTCTAATTTACCTTGGCTCTCCTTGGTTTTAGATTTACAAGGAGCTGGCATTTTCTGCAGTCACACAAACAGCAGTGTTTGAAATATCTGGTTCCATTTGCTGTAAAGCACGCTGAGATTGTTAGTGATGAGATAATACCCAGTGCTGCTGGCAGGCTGTCTCTGAACAGTGTGCAAAGCAAGCTCTGACACACATGAAGCAGCAATCTGGGTGCTTGTGAGAAAAGGAGCTTTTTCCTGTGCTGCACATGGAGTAGGGCAGGTTGGTTATTCACCTAAGCCACCTCTCATTTGCATCCATCAGAGGAGCCATGAGCTGTGCTTGGCCCTGTCTGAGTGTTTCTAGGATTTTTCATGTTTCCAAGTATATGAAAGGAGAAAAACAACAATATCTGAAAGGAGGAAAACAACATAATGTGCTGCCCTTGGGGTTTAATGACCGTCTCTGAAATGCAGCAGGGTTCCTTCCTCTCTGTGTGTAGCTTTATTCAACTGGGCTGATGTTTATGGTGTTTGGGTTGGGTTTTTTCCTCCCCCCCTCTATTTTCTCTCTAATCTGCTGCTCTGGCCCCAGCTAAAGCTGTATTAGAGTAGCTCAGCTGAGATGTGACCCTGGATGACAAATCCCCACATAATGCAAACAAAGAACATCGAGGCCACATTCAGTGCTTTTTGCATGGCACTGTGCCAAATACTCTGGCAGAGAAAAACATTTTAAGTCTTCCTTTTAAGCTGAGCTCAAACCCGAAGGACTCTGTCAGCAATAATGTTGCAGCTGAACACAGGCTCTGATTTTAATTACAATACAAGCTCCACAGCAGCCTCTGCTTTCAGGGAGGGGCTGTGAGATTTTTGCTGGAAAAATTACACTCATTGTGGCTTTCCCAACCCAGCCTCTGTTTTGGAAAGAGGTTAAACCTCCTCTGCACGAGGAATGTGTTTCCAGAGCTGTCTCCACAGGCTTGGCAGGAGCAGAAAGGGAGAGAAATCAAAGCAAACCCAGTCATTCAGCCTAATTGGATGAGGTGGAAACAGGGCAGGCAGCAGCTCCAGCAAGCTGGGAAAAGCAACAGGTTGATCCTCATCCAGATGTTTGGCAACTGGACAGGATGATCCCATGAAAAAAGGGTGGAAATTGGGGCAGTGCCCCTCAGCAGCTGCTGGGAATTCAACTGCTGGGGTGTTCAGCTGATCCAGGTGGATGGGGGAACATGGGAGGGTGATGGCATTGGGGTTGGTGAAGGGATGAGGGAGGAAAGGGTTAAGGAAGAACAGTTGGATTGCACTGCTGGGCAGTCCTGGAGTTCAGAGCTGTGCTGGTCCTTTTGCTGCTGAGCCAGCAAGACCTGCAGGGTTTAGAGGCAAGACAGGCAGCATTTAGGGAACAGATGATTTACTGCTTTGCTGGCAGCCTGTAAGGTCATGGAAGGATGTGTAAGAAAAGGGGAATTGGGGCCAAAAAGATAGAAAAAGGAGGAAAGAAATGATAAAATCCTTTTTGAGATGGTTTTAGGGTCATAGTTCCTAGCATTGATACAGACTTTCATCAAAAGCAGTACAAGTGCCCACTCTGCTTGTTTTGAAAATTGCTTTATATTTGTCACAGGGCTAGCAATTGTAAGAATGAAATTATGGATATCCACATATGTTTGGGCAATCCCTGTATTCCAAGGCATTAATTTAGTTCTGTGGAGCAAGGGAAGTACTGGTGAGACCACTCTTGTGGCTCTGCTGAGCATTTGCTGCTCCAACAGCATTTTTCCATCCACAAAAAAAAATAAAAACCAAAAAAAAACAGAGCAGCACTGAAATAATGAGCTCTGTGTGTGTGTCTCAGAGGTGGGATGTCAGATCTTGGCAGAGAAATATTTCAATTTCAAGCTTGAGAAAACTGAAAAGTAATGGTTTCTCTTTTCAAAAAAAAAACCAAAAACCACTGTTTTGCATCTGCTGGGAACAAAAGCAGGGAAAGCAATGAAAGGCCTGGGGGTGGGTGTTGCAAGTGGGGTTAATTGTGCCTTCCATCAGATGCAGCACAGGCAGATATCGTTAGGGGGAGATGAGATGACAGTTTCCTTTGTCTGAAACATGGACTTCTCCTGCCAGGCGAGACACTGGATGTGCTTTTCCTTGGAAAATGAATCTGTGTACCCAGGAAAGACAGCTGCAGAGCACACCAGCATCTGCTGGTTATAAGGAGTTCAAAAAATACCTTTTGCCTGCTGTGACTGAGAATTTAGGAAGCTGGGCTGAGCTCCACTGTTGTGTTTTTACCAAGCCATTTAAATCCCTGCCTTTGCCAAGTAAAGCCAGCAGCAGGTGCAGGATAAAGATTGGGGAACTCGTGCCTGTGGATGTGAAGCTTTTGCTTCCTCCTTCACTCACCAACCGTCCTTGCTCGAGTTCCTGCCTCACAAACTGGCTGTTGTCACCAAACTGCATTTGGAGCTGACTTGTTCTTCTTTTATTCCTCATATTCTCAGGTGTTTTAAGGAACTGGAACCATGACGGACTCCAAATACTTCACAACCAATAAAAAAGGTTGGTGTTGAGCTGGTGCAGTGGATTGGAGGTGGTGGGTGGTTATTTTTACACAGCTTTTTTAACTGCAGGCAGGAGAACTTGTGTGTTTTTCTGGTAGCTCTGTCCCTGTTTCTCTTCTTAATCATCCAGGGAGAAACTTCCAAAGTAGGTCACATGGTGACAAAAGACAAAGCTGGGGTATTACACGTTTTTGTGATTCACAAAATGACCCAAATTGCTGTTTTTTCAAGGATCAGAAAGCAAAGCAATGGGATTTGAGTGCAGAGACAAAGTTCTGGTTATGGGCTAACAGGTGCCAGGCTAGGGATGGTTGTTAATCTGGGCATCACAGGATTAAGCTGATGTGGGGAATTTAATATTTTGGATATATACGTCAAGCAAACATAAAGGGTTTTCCTGCTTCCATTTTCTCCAAAGCTCAGGTGCACTGTTTGACTTTCTTGTGCCTTTACTGCAGGTGTGGTGGTTACCTCACCTCAGGACAAGCTGCTGCCCTTAAAAATGGGAATCCTGGAAAGGCTTTTGGGGATCACTTTACTCATTCAGCTGCTTCAGGGCAGGGCTTGTTCTGCTGAAACTGTCCCAGGCACATTTTCTAACCTGTTCTTGAACAAAACACTGTTGCTGAGTGCAATTTAAGCCTGATCATTCTCCAGCAGATGTGGAAAATGGTTTGCATTAACCTCTCCTTTGCAAAATGGCTGAGTGCTCCCTCTGAATGCCTGCCAGTGAAAAAACCCACACTGTTGATGTATTTATGTGTCATTAAGCTTCACAATGAGCTCATCAATGAACCTAATGCAGTTGACATCTTTCAGAGGAGTAACTCTGAAAGTTCAGAGCTGAAGGCAGGTTTTTGTGGGCTGGCTGCAGGGAGCCAGTCTGGGCTGGGTGAGAGCTGGAGCTGTCTCAGCTCTGCTCCAGGGCAGGAGCTCTGGGTGAGTAATGCCAGGCTCTTCCTCAGGCAGGAGGGATGACGAGTGGTCTCTGCACTGCAGCAGCTTCTCTTCTTTTTTGGAGTCCCTGGCAGTCTCTCTGTGTCAAATTTTAATTAGTGCTGCTGCTCTGAGCAAGTGTAGGAATGGAAAGTTGGTGCTAGAGCTTGTCAGGGATATTTGGATATTTGTAACATGTGCTCAGGCTGTGGCTCCCAGTGGGAATGCTGCTGGCTGTCCTTCCTGAGGAAAGCTGTCTGACTGTCTGTCTGTCTGTTGGGAGCATTATCCTTCTCATACCACTGGCTCTGCCTGGAGCAGGCCTGATAAACAGCCTTTTGCACATCTTGTTTTATTCTATAACGTGATTGCCACTTTGGTGACCCAGCCTGAACTGGCTTTCTACACAGTCATATCTGGAGGAATTAATGCTGCTTTGGGAGCCTTGGAATCCAGACAGACTCTGTTTCATGCAGCTTTTGTTAGTGGTAGCTCTGTCTTTTTAGCTTTTTTCCACTGGACTAAACACACGCTGTCCTGTTTCAGGAACCACAGCATTTGGGCTCCACTCCAACTTTCTGAGGAAGCTTTCAATGATGAGCAAAACTTAAAAAAGTCTGGGCAAAATTCCTAGCTTAGTTTGTTTCTTGCAGGCACGAATCTGGCATCTCCAAGTATCTTTTCATGCTGGTTATGTAATGGTTGCCTCAGAGAAACAGATGCTCCAGGGATGTGATTTGGTGTCCTGGAGGTGGGAGAGCTGCCACACGCAGCGTGGTTCTTGTTTGTGGCATTTTCCTCTGCAAGGTGGAGTCATATCAGTCCCTGGAGTGTTGCAGCTTTGCTTCTCACTGAACCATGTTCTGCACAAGGTCTGACAGCTTCCAAGTGCAGCTGGGGCAGCTTTATGATTCCCATAAAAGGCCAAGAAAGCAAAAATTCACTCTTGAATTACCCCTAAAACAAGACCCTTTTCTTCTTCTGAGAGGTTTAATCTGGTTGTTTTGTTTTTTTTCCTTCTGCCAGGAGAGATTTTTGAACTGAAGGCTGAACTCAACAATGAAAAGAAAGAGAAGAGGAAAGAAGCTGTAAAGAAGGTTATTGCAGCCATGACTGTGGGGAAGGATGTCAGGTAAAAGCAGTTTGTACCTGTGGCAGCTCAGGTTGTCCTGGGACTCAGGTGTGGTGACACATGTCCATGGAACAGCTGAGGATGGCTGTGTCCCTGCCTGTGCTGTGCCTCAGTCACAGGTGTCTCAAACTCCTTGCTGTCACTGAAAGCAAGAGAAACAACTGTTTTCAGTGTGGGTTTAGCTCAGTGCCAAGAGCCCATTTTATCTAAAGCATACCCAGAATTCATCCATTTTGTGTGGCACTTTAGGTGATGTTTTCTTGCTGCTTGCTGTCCTGGCTTTTAATGTTACAAAGGTAATTCCAACTTTTTCTTAGCCTTATCTGGCACAGCATAAATTTAAGCTGCATTTTAAAAAGGCTGATGTTAAAATTGAACCTGTGTCTTACTG
The DNA here is from genome assembly GCF_012460135.2 of Molothrus ater. Lineage (NCBI taxonomy): Eukaryota > Metazoa > Chordata > Aves > Passeriformes > Icteridae > Molothrus > Molothrus ater. Next base: position 5,542,664 of record NC_050498.2, on the reverse strand, counting down.
CAGCTGAAGGACACTGGCATTTACTGTCCCCAATACTGTTTTCTGAGAGAACCAGAAAAACCTGTTAGGATGAATGCTTTCTCCCTTTCTCCCTCCTGTTCCTGGAGCCCAGCAGAGAATCAGTAATTCTGAATTCACAGCAGCCTGGTCTGTTGCCACGGAAATCAATATAAGCTTGCAAATTCAGCATCATGACTTCATCATAGAATGAAGGAACATATAAACTGAAAGGGAAAAAAACCCTAATCTTTCCTGCCAGCAGCATTTACCCATCACCTTTAGATCCCCACAGCAAACCTGGGAGCTGCAGAATCTCTGTGTAACTTCCTGTGTTATTCTGCAGTGCTGTTTACAGATGGCTGCTTGACATTTGAGTGAAGCCCAGCTTGTCAGTGTTTAAGCTTCTAATCACTCTGGACTTTGCTAGTCTGGAATTTGGCAGGTTCTTCATAAGTGTCCTGCATGACCAAAACATTTTAAAGCAACGTTTTTCCTCTTGTGGATTCCAGGGCTGGCATGGTAGAATTTCCTTGTTTGGTGAACTCCCTAGTTCATGTTTAGGAAATGGCATTTTCACCTTCTCCTATGTTAAAGCTGTAGAAGAGATTAAATTATTATAAAAGCCATTGCAAACTGCTTTGGAAGGGAAGGTGACCTTTCATTAAACAGCAGGGTGCCTAAAGTGGAACTCCTGTTTTTCTGGCTTCCTTGGTGCTGTTACTGTCCCCTTTGCATGCCATGCAACCTCTGGTTTTTATTTTGTGGGTGGGAGTGTGGATGTGCTGGAGGGCAGGAATGCTCTGCAGGGGGATCTGGGCAGGCTGAGTGCATGGGCTGAGGCTCAGTGATAGGAGGTCAGGTCACAACAGCCCATGGAACACTCCAGGAATGAGGAAGAGCTGCTGGAAAGATGGAACAGGACCAGGAGTGCTGGTCAGATGTGGCTGAACATGAGCTGCTGTGTGCCCAGCTGGCCAAGAGAGCCAATGGCACCTGGCCTATATCAGGAGCAGGGCAGTGATTGTCCCTCTGTGCTGGGCACTGCTGAGGCCACACCTCAGATCCTGGGGTCAGTTTGGGGTCCCTCATGACACAAAGGACATTGGATGGGCTGGAGCACAGCTCTGATGAGGAGCAGCTGGGGGGGCTCAGCCTGGAGGAAAGGAGGCTCAAGTGGGACCTTCTCACGCTCTGAACTCCCTGACAGGAGGGTGCAGCTGGGGTCAGTCCCTTCTCCCAGGTGACAATGAGAGGAAATAACCTCCAGTTGTGCCAGGGAGGTTCAGATGGGATTGAAACAGGCAGTGGTGGAGTCACCATCCCTGACAGAGTTTTTAAAGGTGTTTAGATGTGGCACTTGGGGACGTGGTTGTGGCAGTGCTGGGGGAACTGCTGGCGTTTCCTAACCTGAACAATTCTCTGATTCCATCCTTGTGTTGTGTATCCAGCTCTCTGTTCCCTGATGTTGTCAACTGCATGCAGACTGACAACCTGGAGCTGAAGAAGCTGGTCTACCTGTACCTGATGAACTATGCCAAAAGCCAGCCAGACATGGCCATCATGGCTGTCAACAGCTTTGTGAAGGTAACCTGCTCCCCTGGCACATCAGGAGAGGGTCCAGCACAGTGCCTGCCAGCACATCTCTTTGTCCTTTGGGAGCTTTATCTCTGCTTTGGGGCTGGGCTCCTAGAGGAGGGTGCTGAATCCACCAGATCTGAGTCCTTTCTCAGTTGTTCCTTCTGGTTACTGCAGAGGAGATGACTTCAGCAGCCCTGTGAGTGGCTGAGAGAGCCTGCTCCAGGGAAAGCTGCTTCTGTTGTTTTACCAACTTCTGCTACTGGAAAACAGATTTTATCTGTTTCATCTTCCAGCCTTTGTAGTGTCTGAGACATGGATATCAAACTTCCTGTTTGAATGTTCCAGCTGTGCTCTGTGTGGAAAACCTTTATCTCTGGTGAAACTGAGAGACAGTTCACTGGAAAAACAGCAGCCTGATTGCTGGCTTGCCTTTAGTTCTCTTGTCAGGTTGCCTCTCCTTATCTAGGAAATGTTATTCCACTCTCATGTTGTGCAAGATAAAACCTAGTGCTTAGAAGAAGTTTGAGACTCCTTGTAGTGTTATAAAATATGAGACACTGGGGAATGGGATTGGGTTCCAAGTTTCTTTTGTGATTCTTGAGGCAGAAGGAGGTGAGAAGACCTAAGCTGAGAGGTCTGCTCTTCTGGTCAGAGAGGATGTCCCTGTCTTCCTCTCTGGAAAGAATATTGTCTGTCTTTAAAGTGCAATTCTGTTAGAATGGACTAACAAAATGATATTTTCCATCTCCTGCCCTGCAGAGGAAAGCCTGGTGTCCCTTTTGGCAGCTTGAGGGACAGGTGTTAGTGAAGAGCAAGTGTTGATACTGGTCTGCACTAACTCAGCACTTCCCAGTTCAAGGTGGAGAATGCACTGGTAGGGATGTGTCACTTCTCTTGCAGACCTTAAATTAGTTTTTCAGCTGCAGGAAGTTTGAACAGTGCAAGGTAAATGCTTTTGTAGGTCATTCTGTAGCCATCCTTTTACAGGCTGATTTGGAGGAGCTCAGAGATGTAGATGGATTGGATGCATGGAAAATTATGTAGGGTTGGAGTAGGAAACGTTGTATTCCTGTCTGCCTTTTCTTTTTCCTCTTTAGAAAAGCACCTCTAGAGTAGCCTTTGCTTAGTGCTCCAGGTGTTGTAACTTAAGGGATGTTTGTGTTTGGCCATTAAGAAACAGGCCTTGATGACTGTTGCATTGTTGATTTCCCCCATTTTATTTCTTGCTCCTTTAAACCAGGAAGGTTGGAAATCAGTAAATTACTTTGTTGTGAGATTTTGGGTGCTGAGAGCTGCCTCTCCAGCTTAGCTGTTGGATCATGTTGAAAGCAGCCTTGCTGGGAGAATGAAGGGACAGGAGACATCTCAAGACAGAGTTAAATATTTCTGCTAAGCAGCAAGCACCCTTTTACCCCTGATCTGAAACAATTGCCTGGCTCTTAGCTCTCAGAATCTCTGCTGGTCAGAGTGACCCCAAGATGTGTTAGAAAGTCTCTTTTCCCAGCCCAGCAGTTGAAGAAGGAGTCAAAACTCTTCTGTTCTCATTCTCAAGGTTGTTTATTGTTTCTTATCTATAAAATTCTTTCTCTGACCCGCTGAGGTCTGTCTGCCAGGTCGGTTGAGGCACACTGGTGTTATCTTTTATACTAAAAACTACTCTGTACATTATTTACAATAACTTCCCAATACCTATCACCTATGTTAGACAGTGAGCTTCTACTCTAAACCAATCTAAAAATGCCATCATCACCCAGAAGATGGAGGTTAGGAAGAACAAGGAAAAAGGACATGGCACGCCCAAATTCCTCCATCTTGGGACCCCAGGCCCCCATTCTAAAAACCTCAAAAATCTATTTTCCACTCAGTGACAAACTAGCTATTATTGTACTTAAACTTTCTTGACTTGTAATTCTTCATATAAACGTTGGTAATTGTTTTTTTCCAAGGGCTAAATCAAAGGCACAGGGGCCTTGGGCTCTGAGCCCCCCGGCAGGGTCTGGAGTCCTCCAGGGCAGTCAGAGGAATTTCCTGGGTTCTGACACTTAGCATGCAATCAGAGAGATGCTGCTCAAGTAAGAGCAGTCTGGTTACAGGGAATCTGCTGCTGCAGGTGTGTTTGTGTCGTGTGCAGGACTGTGAGGACCCAAACCCCCTGATCCGTGCCCTGGCCGTGCGCACCATGGGCTGCATCCGCGTGGACAAAATCACCGAGTACCTGTGCGAGCCCCTGCGCAAGTGCCTGAAGGATGAGGACCCCTACGTGAGGAAAACTGCAGCTGTGTGTGTGGCCAAGCTCCATGACATCAATGCCCAGATGGTGGAGGACCAAGGGTTCCTGGATTCCCTGCGGGATCTGATTGCAGACTCCAATCCCATGGTAAGGTGTTCCCAGCACGGTGCTTTATTGTAAATTCCTGTGGCAGGGAAGAACGATGCATCTGACTCCATGTTGTCAGAAGGCTGATTTATTACTTTATAATACTATATTATATTCAAGAATACTATACTGAAGAATACAGAAAAGATACTTACAGAATGCTAAAAAGATAATAATGAAAACTCGTGACTCTTTCCAGAGTCCTGACACAGCTTGGCCCTGATTGGCAAATGAGTCAAAACAATTCACAGAACTCACATCCAACTTACATCCAATGAAACAATCACCTGTGGGGAAACAATCTTTAAACACATTTCACATGTGAGCACAACACAGGAGAAGCAAATGAGATAAGAATTGCTTTCCATTTCTCTGAGGCTTCTCTCATTGCCTTTCAGCTTCCCAGGAGAAAAATCCTGGGCAAAGGAATCACGTTCAGAGAATGTGAGTGCCACATGCTTGAGTTTGTGTTGTTTGGAAATCATAAATGTGAAAGGTTCTGAGATGATTTTGGTTAAGGAACACTTGTTGCCTCAGAAAACAGGGAGTATCTTCTGTTGTTTGATCTGTTTGGGCTTTTGCCTGTTTTAACTTCCTGGCTAGGTGAGTCAGAAGAGCAAGAAATATGTGATGGTGCTACCTTGGTGACAGCTTGTAGCTCTTGCTTTCCTGCAGGCTTTGGCTCTTCTTGGAGTAAGAGTTTGGATGAATTAATTTGCTAATGCAGATAAATTCACTGGCTTGTAATGAGTGAAGAAAATCAATGCTAATGTTTTTAATAAAGTTAAATGAGTTGTCAGAGGAGAGGTGGAGATCATGACCAGGAATTTCACAGGAGTACATTACCTACTAAATCAGCATTTAATTATGCTTGGTGAAGGGTCCACTTCCAAGCCAGGTGTCTCCTGCTATTATTTTGTGAGTAAAAGGTGGTGGCCAAGGAACTGAAGTGTCCCACTGCATCATCCTTCCATTGAATACTGTTTCCTGCTGGAACCCAGGGAGCATACCAATATCAGCCTGACCCTTAGCAGGGAAGAAAACTTTGAAGCTCAGTTTAACTCACAGTTTAAGAATGTGACTGCTGCTTTTTTAGCTCTTTTAGAGAATGGACTCTGGTTAAAGGAATAATCTCACGTTATTAGGGCAAGTTTAACAGCTCTCCCTGTGGTGCATGAGTCAAACCACAGAATTTCTGTTCTGCTGTAGTTTTTGGGCACCTGAGATAAACCAAGTGCAGGTGATAAGATGCCACCCCCTTTAGCAGGAGAGTGAAGGCTGCTGATTGCTCTTTGTAAGACTTTGTAGAGACAGTAAAACTCGAGGTGTCTGACTGTCACAGGCAGCAGTCTCAGTGGTGGTGTCTCTCAGGAGGTACAGACACCTCTTTCTCTGATATCCAGCTCTTTTACAAGTTGTTCTTTTTATCTGCCTCCCTGATTTTTTTTTTTTCTTATGCCAGGCTTCTCTGTGAATATTGATGACTACTTGAAGGCGCTTTCTTTGTCTAGGCAGCTGCTGATTTAATATAATATTTAATCTGGCTACAATTTTAGTAGAACAGGAAAAGAAATTTTAAAAGAAAGAAAGAAATTTTAGTAGAAATTTCAACTTAACTAACCTTTTAGTTAAGTTGATCCTCTTGGAAATTCCTTCCTTTGTGGCACAGTGGCTCCCTCAAAAGTACAGGAACCATCCACCCCTAATTAAGGTTCATCTTCCTGGTCAAACCATCCACTTCATTGCTTTCCCCATGTGAAACTTCCTGATGACCTTGAATTGTGTTTGCCAAATAAGTTATATTTGTGTGCAAGTTGATATTTATTAAGGTATTTTTCCTTGGAATGCAGTCCTGCCCAGAAGGTCTTTTTAAGTAAAATGTGTGTATCAGTATTGGCTATCAAAAAGAAAAGATTGCTGGAAGGAATGGTACAGATGGATCTTTTCTGATGGCCTATGCCTCTGTAAATGGTGCATCTCAATCACTGCAACCTGTTAGCCAAGCTCATTCATATTTATATTATAAATGTTTCTCCTCTTTTGATGGCTTGTGGAAATGGGCAACATTAGACACTTAATGAAGCAGAATTTTTGAGATGGGAAATCCACACTTGTTCTCTCTTCTGAGAAATGAGGATTTTGAGCAGGAGCTAAAAAAGGCTGCAGCTGAAAAATAGTCTTCAAGAAGGGTTTTATTATGGCTTTGTAATTGGCTGCCTCTAGCACATGAGCAAGCTCTAAGCATTTTAGCTGGGTGTTGGTAGAGGAACATCTCCATCTGTGGTTCACTAATTGCCTCATAATTGTGCAGGGATCAGGGTGCATATTTCTCTGGGCTCAGATCACCTTCATCATAAGCATGTCTAAGTTGGAGGTGACCTTCTCAGAAACATTTTGGGTTTATTCTTTTTTTTTTCTTTATATTTCTGGATTAATGGCATTATTCTGTGTTAATAAAGCAGCAGCCTTTGGGGATGTTCAGGGCATTGAAGTCCTGTTGAGGTGCTGTAGGTGCAGAGCCAGGGCTCTTTCCCCTTTATCTGTTTTGTTGTTGTTGTTGTTGTCAGGATGTTACCTCAGTTCACATGAGGTGATTTTCTGTGCAGGTGCAGCCCCTGGGTGAATTAATTCAAACTTCTAATTGCAGAATATTGATAGGGATGTATCTGGTGAGGTGGGCTGGTGGCTCTTGCCATGGCAGCAGAGTTCTCTGAGTTGTGTTATGCAGACCATGGCCCAAAACCCTTTACAAGGGCAGGGTTCAGTTGCCCTGCAGAAGTTTGATTGTGGCGAAGTCTTTAATCTCATTTTCCAGATGGCTCTGAAGTGCCTATGACTGCCCTTTATCAGTTGGGATCCTGCTGAAGAGGATCCTTCCATAGAGGGGGAGCCCTCATTTCTTCCCAGAGCTGTCTTAAGCCAATCTTTCTTTTTTCACCCTGCGTTTCTGCACATGAAGCTCAGCAGAGGCAGGACTGGAGGAATAGAAAGCTGGGGCCTGGCTGCCTTGGGCTGCTGCACTTGCTCAGCCCTCAGCACCTCTCTTGCTGGTAACCTGGCTAAAATTCAACTCAGAAGCCTGTTCTCCCATAATCCTCATGTTCTAACAAAAATATGGTTCCAAAATGAAGTCTTTGTGCCCTGTTACTGCCTAACACTGTTCACAGCCAGCAATAGGCCACAGTGAGGGGAGAGAGGTGGGAGTGTTTCACTCCTACTGGTGGCCAGAGCTTCTCTGAAGTCATGGAAAAACCTTCTTTTGTTATTTTTTTTCCTGCTGCTGTCTTGTTCTGGCCTTGCAATGACTGCTCTTCCTTGGAGCATTGGAAGTGCTGAGCCCAGGAGAGGGAGAGCAGACCACGAGATGGCAGCAGCTGAAAGCAGAACCAAAGCTGACTATCTTTAGACACTTTATTTTGTAACTACTTCCCTCCTGGGGTTTTTTTGGGTTTTTGTTTTTGTTTTTTTTTTTATCCCTGCACTTGGTTTTCTTCAGGAATGTAAATATTAGCAGAAAAACATGAGAGGAAATCCATATAAAACCTTACTGGTCTTTTAACATTTGAATGGAACAACCTTTCTCTCCAAATATTTTCAATCCTTGACCTTCTAAAGTAACTTTTAACCCATGCAATAGATTCCTTGCCAATCTCTGTTATCTGCATGGCTTAAGTTAACTGATGTCACCTTCTCCCTGCTATTTTCTAGGTTTTTGCTGTTCAGTTTTTAATTCCTTCCTGTAGCATTTCTCCTTCCTCATGCTGGATCCAAGGTTTTTCAGGTGTGGCTGTTCTGTGTTTTTGTGGACTGTACAGACTTTTTGTGCTGTGTTTTACATCCTCTACATCACAATTTATTGTGAGAAACATTCTTGGGATTCAGCATAGGCTGAGATCACATAATTGATTAGTAAATGCACCAAGTGTGTGGGGTATAATTAAACTCTCTTGTAGCTGGGAGGTTTTTTACCTTTAACACTAAGAAGGGAATCTGAGATCTGACAGTGGAGGTGGGGAGGTCCAGCTTGATCTAATCCAGATTCCCTCCAGCAGTATTGAGTTTCCACAGCTCACAGATGAGACTAAAAACCTGTAGAGATAAATCAGAGTGTTCTCCTGCAAGGGATGTGGGTTCCTTCTCTGCCAGAGCTCCAGTGCATGTGTGGAAGCTTCCTGGATGACCCTATGGAGGAAGATGATCTTCCTTTTATTTTTCCTACTAGCTAGCAAGCAGAATGTCTCTGAGCTGATGTCCTGAGGAAGGAGCCTGTTTAGAGACAAAAAAGAGCTTTTGCCTCCTGGGCCTGTCCTCTGCAGGAATTTTATCCTTCTCTTTCTATTAAAGCTGAGAAAAGAACCCCTTGGTGAGAAACTGGTGATCCCTTGAGTCCCAAAAGGGCTTTGTGGGAGGCAGTCAGGGATGTGGGAATTGTCTTATCCAGCAGGGAGTGGAACAGCACCTTCTCCCTGGGCACAGGAGGTCTCTTGTTCCTCATGGGGACTCTCCCAGGCCCGTGTTTTCCCTCTGCAGCTGGTGTTTTCTTCTGGTGGGAGGAGTGAGCTGTCACTGCTGGATGAATTCATGATTCCTGCTCATGAAGGTTGTAAGGACTTGAAAATCCACATCCCAGTGTGGAGCTAAATATTGCTGGGAGCTGTGGGCTCTGAAGCATCTCATCAGCCTGGGGCTGCTCCAGGATTCCCTTTCTGTCCTGTGGCCAAAAAAAATACCCCTCTTCTTTTCAATCCAAGTACTGCAGATGCAGGCTGGATCTTGAAGTCTTCCAACCATGTCTGAATTGATCCTGTGTGTGGTTTGGGGGTTTTTTATAATGTTTGTGCTGCAAGTAGAGATAATATTTCCTTCTGGGAGACACTTGATGGCATTTGTGGGTGGAATTTCTTTTACCCAGTGATGGATATGTTGCAGTGAATGAGAACATTGCTTGGGGCTGTTGAGGAGTGGTGGTGGTGGCACTTTGGAGCTCTCTAATGGATGCTTGTGCTGTTTCCATGAGGCTGTCCAGAAGGAAAAGCAACACTTCTGGTAAACTATGCAGCCAAAAGCAGCAACAAGCTGGGAGAGAGATGGGGAGAAGCTGTGGAGGAGCCTGTCTGAGCAGTGGCTGTGTTCATGTGTGGTGGGATGCTAGAGAGAGGAAATGTGGGGGATTGCCTGGCAGTGCAGAAACCAGCTGTGTGTGTGTGGCAGCAGGCACAGCAAAGACTTAGAGCAGGGAGAAAGGGAGAGCTGCCACCTGTGACTGGTGGCACAGCTTCTGGTTTCCCACTGTGACCCCCTTGTTGTGCTGCTGAAACCAGCTCTGGCTTTGGAATGAGCTCCTGCAGGGGAATCTCACTTACTGAGCAGGTGTTTTCAGCCTAAAGAGGTCTGAGGGAATTTCAAGCATGCATGTGGGACTTGGGTTTTTTGTTTGGTTGGGTTTTGGTATGAAGGATACAGCTCTTGAGCATCTTCCCTCAAAGCTGTGCTTTTTTTTTCCCCTGTGTTTTCAGTACTGGCAGAGAGGTGAGGAGTTTGGTAATTTGTGAATTTCCATGGCTCCAGAGTTTGTCTTCCCAGATCCATGATTTATAAAGCTTAATTGACAAATTCATCTATCAGAGACTTGTCTCCTTCCAATTACAGCCACCAGTATGTGCCTAATTTCCAAAGTATTAATCTTGCTGAACAGATCATTCCAGGATCTCTAACATCAACCAGTGTGCTGGGAATTTTGTTGACATGCGTCTGCATGTTATTTCCCATTGGAACAGACACTTCTAGCTATTGAAAAGTACCATTTGTCAGATAATGTTGTGGTTGTGATGTTTTGGATCTCTGCACCCCCGTTTTTAGGGCTGTGTAAGGAATTTGGTGCTTAGCTGGTCCTTTTTTCTCAGCTCAGATCAGAGACAGCCCATTTGCCACTGGATGGTGCCAGCGAGAGCCTCTGCAAGGAAAATTGCAAAAAATAAAGCGAAACCTTTCTGATGTGTCTGGTAGGTGCCTGATCCAGACTGGGATCACACCACTGTGATTTCTGGAAGGGGAACAGGGAGCTGCAGACCCTTTGTGTCTTCCTGTGGAGTTTAATTTCCTGCACTGAGGGCTCAGCTGTGCCAAGGAGAAGCCCCTTGTGATGGAGCAGCTTCTTGCCCACCTACCACAAGAGTTTCAACAGCTGGGGGAAGCTTGTTTTCCTGCCTTACAGCTCACACATCCTGATTTTTGCAAGGATATGAGAGCAGGAGTGATGTTCCAGTCTGCCACAAAGTGCCATTTTTCTGCAGGGAAGTGCAGAAAAAAAAAACCAAAACAGTTAGGGCAAGCACACCGTGGGAAGTATAACACTTAACTTCCCTTGCATAAAAATTCAGCCCACTTGCAAAAAGCAAGCCAGGAGGTCTTCCCCACCCAGGCAGTTTTTGGGATGTGATCAGGAGCTGGGAATGTGTGAGTCTCCCAGAGCTTTAATTTAAATCTATACATATAAACAAGCACTGACAGTGTGAGAGGCTCATGGGGGCTCTCTGACTTGCAGGGTTGAGCCATTTCATAGAATCATTGAATCACAGAAGGGTTTGGGTTGGGAGGGACCTTAATGCTCAATTTGTTCCATCCCCTGCCATGGTCAGGGACACCTTCCACTGTCCCATATTGCTCCAAGCCCCATTCAGCACTTCCAGGGATGGGGCAGCCACAGCTTCTCTGGGCAACCTCAGGGCCTCATCACCCTCACAGGGAAGAATTCTTTTGTAAAGTAAGAAATGTTAATGGTTCCTGGGCTAGGGAATGGTTCCTTCTAGGGAAGCAGAATAAGGAGGGCTTGGAGATAAAAGTGATGATGTGAACAGGATGAGGGGTCTTGTTCTCTGGAGAGCACCTGGTAGGGACATTCTGGGCACACAGCATGGTCATAAAAATGAGTGGCCCTGTGAGACACCCATCCATGGCTGCTCTGAATCTCCCAGCTGGGAGCCTGTGCTTGATGGCACAGATGTACCCTGCCAGCCCAGAGTGCTCTCTGAAATGTCAGCACCTCAGACTCAGCTCCTGCAGCCTGGGCTCCCTTGAGGGCAGGAGCCTGCAGCTGTGGAGGGAGCGCTGCCTTCCCTCAGCCTTCTCTGAGCCCCTTCATTTTTCCTCCTTTTCTTCATTTCCGCTTCACTTTAGCGGCATGGCGAGCCAGAGGTTCCTGTTTCAAGCAGCAGAACATTGTATTTCATTAGCTCCATTACACACTTGGTTTAATTTCCAATTAGCTTGGGATGCTAGGGAAATAATCTGATTGCTTTGACTGGTTGGCGTTCTGGATGTGCCGAGCTTCCCTCCTGTCCCCCCAGCCCCTGCAAAGCTTTTCTGTGTGGGCTGCCAGGCAGACATGCAGGTTTTCAGCCACCCCCTTCCCTCCCTGGTGCTGTTTGAGACCATTTGCTCTGAGCTGAAGGTTTGAGCTGCCAGAAGGAATCACTTGGAAATCACAGCGCTCCTACCTCTGCAGCTTCCCTGGAGGTCGGCTCTGGTCTGCCTGGCTGCAGAAAGAGTTTGTCTGGAGGTGGATTTAAAACTGTTGGGTTCTTCTTAAAGCTGTGATGTAGATTTAAGTGTAGAGGTTTGGGCTTGGTTTCTTTTTTTTTTTTTTTTTTTTTTTTTTTATTTTTTTATTTTTTAATAAGAGCCTGGGAGGTTTTGATTATCCTCATCCCAATCATGCTTCTCCAAGAACCTAAATGTATTGGGTAATTCCAATAAATTCCACCAAATTTGTCAATAAATTTCTTCCAATAAATTCCTCCAAATTTGTCAATAAATTCCAATAAATTTCCTTCAATAAAATCCTCCAAATTTGACAAAATTCCTCCAGCCAAAAGGAGGTTTATTGTCATTCAGCTCATCCATGCTCCGAAGGGATGTTGCTGTGGCTGCATTTGAATAATGTCATTGTGTACCCAGGGTAAACTGATTTACATCAGCAAGCCAGGGACCTGTTATTGTTATTAATTATTATTAATTCTTCAATCTGCTCTGCATTTTTATTTTCTGGGGGATTTTTAGGTAGATCATAATTTGGTAGCTCTTAGCTTAAAGTTGGTATTCTTAATTGTGAGTCAAATGAGGCATTTTCCAGTGGAGTTAACTTGGGATTTTGAAAGCTTTTTCTGTTCAATAGCTGTTTATGCTCACATATCTGTGGCTACTGTTGACTTCTGTTTTTTTATTATTTTTGAGAACTCGAGACTACACCAGCTGTTAGTTTTATGTACTTTAAGTCTGCTTCTTCCAGTCTGTGGGATAAAGTACACAACTGGTTGGTTTCTCATCAAAATAAACATGGGGCATGTTTTGAAAAGCAGAGAACACTTTGTTTGCTAAAGAAACTTAGAGGTTTTTGCAATCAGCCTGTGAAACTTGTCTAGTTCCTTGGTCCTATACGATTTGTAAAGCTTTATCTTACTTTTATGTCCCCCAGCAATTCTATCATCTTTTCTTTTAAAGAGAAAATAACTTCTTGCAACTGATTACTTTGTTCTTGCTGTTTCATGTAGTTGGGCTTCCTGATGTTGTGTTGCTGTGTTAAGGAAGAAGTGTTAACCCAGTTGAAGACTTAAGGTTCAGCTTTGATGTTGCAGATTTTTTAAAATTTTTTTTTGGCCAAAAACCATCTTTGTAAATATTTCCAGTGGCACTTGCATGAGTGCCAAAGCACCCAGTGGATTAGCAGGTGATGGAACACCAGAATTGGTACTGAGTTGTTCTTTGTGGATTTTTGCCATACCTGAGTGAGGACTTTCAGTGGGGGATGCTTCAGTCCTTGACCTGAGCTCTGACTTGGTGGGAGCAGTTGCAGAGCAGGAGCTGTGTGCTGGAGCTGTGCAGGGCTGCTCTGTGTTCCTGTTGCTGCCTGAGGCAGTGGCAGTGCCAGGGAGGAGGTGAGGCTGTGTGCTCCAGCCAGTGTTGGTGTTGGACTGCTTCCTGAGAGCTGCTTGCCTTTCAGCTGGGCTGGAGCTGTGTGAAAAGCCTTGAAGATGCTGATTGTTTTCCTTGGCATAGCACAACACCAGAACACATCAATATGTTCAGTGCAAATAGCCAGCAAGTCCTTTTTTTAATAAATATTGTTTAAAGTTTGCATTTATTCCCCACCCTTTCCCTTATCCCCTTTTTCTTCAATTATCTCCTTGTCACTGCTGCTGAGGTGGGGGGTGAGGACCAGCTTCAATTGTGGACTGTGGACTGTACATCCCAGCTCCTCTGGCAGGACTGAGCTGCCACCAGATATTTCACAACCCCTCCCAGTCCTTTTTCTGACACTCAAGGAGACCACAATCCACGTTCCCAAGCCCATCTGGCCTTCTGCCACTTCCTCATGGATGTTTTGAATGGAATTAGGAGTGGATTGCCACCTCCTGTCCCATCCTCAGCTTTGAGCTGGACACTTGCATTTTTGCTGACAGGGACCCAAAAAGATGCTGAGAGCAAAATCTCATTCTCAGTTTGGTCTCTGGGTTGGAGCTGCTGCTCTCCACCCATGGGAGCAGCATTTCTGTGCATCCTTTGCCCATGGCAAACACAGGGATAGACTCCATGGAGCAAGGAAGGAAATGGAAGCACAGGGTTTAGGATATCCTGGAACTGCCCAAAAATATCTGAATATGGCACCTGTGGATGTGATCTAGTGGTGGGCTTGGCAGTGCTGGGTTAATGGTTGGATTCAATGATTTTGGAGTTCTGCAGTCTCAGTTCTCTTCTAAAATTCTCTATTAGTTACTAATTTATCAATTACTGCAGCAAAGTGCCTGGCAGTGTGAGTGCAGTAGCCAGAGCTCCTGTCCCTCTGTATGACTGACAGATCCCTTTCTTTGATGCTTTGGCTATGTAAATTTTTTTGTCAATTCAAAATTTTTTTCCCAAAGCACTGTCATTTTATAAGTACTTTTTCATGAGGGTTTGGAATTTTTCAGTGGCTTTTGAGGTTTGTCTTCACTGGTAACTTCAAAAATACAATAATAAAAATCTTTTACTTCAGTTTTATGCTGTATCACATTAACCATTCAGGAATTAGGCAAATTAAATAATGAGGAGGATAACCAGCCTATCTTAATAAGTTCCTCATTAAAACAGTGCAAGAAGACAGCAGCACTGATTGCTAATGATTTTGGTGACAGAAGGCTCATTCAACTAATGAAATTCATAAAATCTTGGATCAGAATCCTATCTCTGACCTCTAGGTGTGAAATGCAGAACAATCAACATTACTGTGCCTGTGCAATGACTTTGGAATATATTGGTTTAATGACAAGCAGGGATGGGAACAAAGCAGGGAAAGTTCTGGTTGTGCTGTTCTTGTTTTCATTATATTGCATCAAAAGCATCTTTAGCCACCCAGACAATCAGATGATTTTAGATAAGATGTTTCTTTGCCTTAATCTCATAGAAAATAACACTATAAATCTTCATTTGAGCAAATATTTGCTGGGAGTTGGGCTGGACATGATGTACATTGTAAAATGTCCTGAAATTACCTTTTCATAGGGGATTTCAGTTTTCTGTGTCAATCTCATCTTAAATCCCTTTTCATGTTAGTGAAACAAATAAGACTTTAGTCTCATCTGCAAAATTTTCTATTTTGTCTCTATATTCTGCAGTTCTATTAAAAAAAAAATCTTCCCATGGAGTCTGTTGGAATAACTGTTGAATTTGAGTATGGAATTAGAAATTTATGCTGCACTCCCACTTCTGTTTGTGTCAATCTGGACCCTGAACCTCCTCTCTGTGCTTCGTTTCATCTGTGCTTAGAAAAGAGAAGACCTTATATAGTCCTAAATGCAGCAGGAATATTTTCAGGGATGAGTTGTGCTGGAATGCTTGCTTTACCATGGTTCCATAAAGCAAAAGGATGTTCTGGGGCCTGAAAATTGAAATATGGCTTATTGAAAAATTTAGCAGGAGTTGCCCATTTTAGAGAAATGCTTTGTTTGCTCTCAAACTGTGACCTGCCAGTGCTGCTGCAGAGCTGGAGGCTGCCAGGCACCTGCCAGCTCATTTCTGGATCAGTGCTGAGCCATGTGCCATGGGGAAAATGGGCAAGAGGCACACATTCCTGAATAAATAAATAAAAAATAAATAAAAATAAAAAATAAATAAAAAATAAATAAAAAATAGGGCAGCTGGAGGTTTGGGCACCCTGACTGCAAAGCTGAACATCCCCTGGAACTGGGGCAGGATGTGGAGCCTGCAGGGTGCTGCTGTTCCCCGTGGGTGCCACCAAGTCTCTCATGATGTCCTTGTCCTGGGTTCCTGTTCCTCCCAGTGAAGCTCTGGGCTCTGCAGGTTGTGCTACATCCCAGGTAACTGCTGTGGCAGCTGATGGAGCTCCAGGTTGCTCCCTGTAGGTCCCCAACCCTGGATCAATCCTGCCCAGCCCCTCCTGCTCTGCTAACAAGGAGCTTTTCTCCCCCCAGGTGGTAGCGAACGCTGTGGCCGCCCTGTCAGAGATCAGTGAGTCCCACCCCAACAGCAACCTGCTGGATCTGAACCCTCAGAACATCAACAAGCTGCTGACAGCCTTAAATGAGTGCACAGAGTGGGGGCAGATCTTCATCCTGGACTGTCTGTCCAACTACAACCCCAAGGATGACCGGGAAGCTCAGAGGTGCGGTGACTTTTGGTGGCACTTGGGGGCTGCTGGGGGTGGTACAGCTCTGAAAGGTAACAGGGCGCTGTGGCAGCACAAATGAGACTTGATAAACTAGATTTAAAAGCAAAACCACTTTGGGTAGCTGGGCTGATGTTGGAATCCTGCCCCTTCCCTCTGCAGTGCCATTTTCTCTGCTTATCTTTTTTTATTTTATTTTCTATTTAAAAGGCCTGGTTCCTGGGGGGACTGGCACTACTAAGAAGGGATCAGCTCAAGACCAAACCTGTAACAGTGGAAGCACTGTTTGGAGGATTTTTTGCTTTAAAGCAGAGCTTTCCTATTTGGTTTTCCTGCTTTGAGAGGCAAGAAGCCTTTATAGGTTTGTGGGTTTCCAAAGCACTGCAGGTCTGGAATATTTTCCAACTGAAAGCTAGTCTGTGATATGATAGAAGTGAAAATAAAGGTAAGAAATCATCTTCCTTATTGTTCCAAATTCACCTTTGTGCTTTTACCTTTAACTGCAATGACTAAACCTAAATAGAAAGACTTTAGGGTTTGGGTAGTGGGCTGATAGTTTGTGCACTTCAAGCCTCTTCCTTATCTGTCTCCAGAATCACAAAAAGCCAGATTGTGTTCCTAAGAAAACAAGGATTCAGCCAGAAAAGTAACTTGGAACAGGGAGACTCTGAGATGATGTATTTAATGCAGCTGATGTGGGGATGGAGGGGGAGGAAGGATCACAAGCCCACGTACAAAATCCTGGCCAGAGCAGTTGGAATTTGATGGGTTTCTTCATTGACTCTTTTTTTGATGCACTGTTTCTAAGAAGACTCCCAATAGCCTTGCTGGGTTTTTTCCCCCTTGTGTTCTGTTTCTGTGCCAGAAACAGCTCTTAATGAGTGCTAGGGACCTGCAGAGATCTCCAGGGTGTGAGCCTGGTGTTATCCCAGCTCTGTCAGAGGAACCACTGCTCTGAGCACCTGTGAACATGTCCCAGTTCCTCTGAAGAGTGATTTATCCTTTTGCTCCTTTGTGTGGAGTTGATTCCTGGAGTCAGACAGCACTGGGAAAGCCACCCTCCTTTCCAGCAAAATATCACTCCCCTGTGCATGGGGAAACTGAGGCACAGAGAGAGGAGGCAGCTGGGACATGCAGGTGACCTTGGGCAGAGGCAGCTGGGGGTGCGCCCAAACCTGATTTGGATTTCTCTGCTCTTCACTGAGCTGTGCTGCTTCCCTTCCAGCATGGCTGAAAGCAGATCTTGCAGGGAAGGAAACTTCAGGAGGCACAGATGGGATTGAGATTGTTCTGGGTTAGCAACATGCAGGAGGGAGTGGGAAGAAACTTGACAGATGCTTTAAGAAAGACCATATGAACCCAAACTTCCTTTCTTTTTGGGATGGGCTGTTTAGGATGCAGTTTGATTACAGGATCCATTATGGCAAGTGGGATTTGGGAGGATATTTAGGTCACTCTTTTCTTGTGTATTCAGAGGAACAGAAATCTTTTTCTGTTGAAATGACAGCAACCCCCCAAGCAAGCCAGAAGCGTGTATCACTTCTGAATGGCTATATGGAGGCTAAAGTGTTTTTCCAGTAGCTGTTTTTGTTAAAGTTATGTTTGTAAGTGACAGACAAGATCACACAAATAGAAAATACCACCAGGAAAAAGCAGGGAGTGTGGAATTGTTCCTGAGCTGACTGTGGCAGGAGAGAAACTTGAAGCTGTCAGAGAAGTCCCTGTTTGTTTCCTGCTGCGTTCAGGAAAACAGGACTTTGCCCATTCATTGTGAGCAAAACCTAATCCAAGCAGTGTCTGAGAAGCTATGTGCCATCTCCTAAAATCAGATTTGAAATATTTGGCACCCTGAAATCCATTTGAACCCTTTTTTGTGCCTCTGTCCCCAGCATCTGTGAGCGGGTGACCCCCCGGCTGTCTCATGCCAACTCAGCAGTGGTGCTGTCAGCAGTGAAGGTCCTGATGAAGTTCCTGGAGCTCCTCCCCAAGGACTCTGACTATTACAACATGCTGCTGAAGAAACTTGCCCCTCCTCTGGTGACCCTGCTCTCTGGAGAGCCTGAAGTTCAGTATGTTGCCCTGAGGAACATCAACTTGATTGTGCAGAAGAGGTAAAGGCTCAGGGGGTTTAATTCCTGTGTTGTCAAAGGCCATCTCTTTATCTCAGATCTCCAGATATTGCCACATGCACAGAATTTCTTTTAATCCAGGCTCAGATCCCTTGAGAGCCAGGTTAAACAGTCTCATGACTCTGGCAGCCTGAACTTATTTCCTTTACAGCATACTTGTGATACCAGTTTCATGCAGTATTTCTTTACCTGCCTCTCTTCACCTTCTCTTTATGAGTAGTCAGAATTGGCCTCTATAAATCAAAATGGCAAACAGGAACAGTTCACAGTGACCTGCAGGATCTCACTGTGCCTGTGTTACTCTGCTCAGCACACAGCCACCAGGCTGGTGACATCCTGGTGCACAGTGGCTTGGGATTTTTCCCACCACTTTGCCCCCGTGTTCATGTTTTATTGCTGCTGATCCTTGCTGGAAAGGTGAGATAGCTCGGATAGCTCTTTGTGATTATATTAGGGCAGAGTTACTGTGCACTGGCATCTTGAAGTGAAAGTGGAAATGAATTTGTAGGTTTTGCATTAAGATAAGGATGTTGTTCTTTCACTGAAAATATTGCTGTTCACTGCCTGTCGTGGTTGGTTCAGCAGCTCGAAATAGAGGAAGCAGAGATGTGGCTATTGAAAGACTTGAATTATGCATTTTTGTATCTAAATAATCTTTTTGACCAGGCTTCTTTCTTCAAATTGGTGTTTGCACATCCTAGGCATAAAATCAGAGTCAGAGAATGGTTTGGCTTGAAAAGGACCTTAAAGATCATGCAGTTCCAGCTTCCTCTGCAGGTTTCACATTCCAAATTACTGAGAGCCCTGTCCAGCCCGGTCTTGAACACTTCCAGGGATGGGGAGTCCATGACCTCCTTGGTCAACCAGGACAGAATGACACCACTCTTTTTCTCAGTGGATATTTGGGGAGATTTCTAAAGAAAATATGCCTGTTGTTAACATACTTTGGCTTTTTTACCACTCTTGAGTGACAGCATTATGTTCCCTGCAGGCCTGAAATCCTGAAGCAGGAGATCAAAGTGTTCTTTGTGAAGTACAACGACCCCATCTATGTCAAACTGGAGAAATTGGACATCATGATCCGCCTGGCCTCCCAAGCAAACATTGCCCAGGTCAGCTGGGGCACTCCTGCAGTGCTCTGGGAGGGGAAAACCCTGCCCTGCTCCTTGTTGTGAGGGTGTTTGCAGCTACCCCTGGAGTCAGCATCACTTTGAGGCATCACTGTGCCTGGTGGAGTGCTCTGTGAGTTCTTTAATGGGAGGTGCTGGAGTTTCCCCCAGAATTTAAATGTTAATAGCTTGGCATGGATGCATCGTGACCGTGAGGTGGATCTTGTTTCACTGATGACAATTCCAGGAGGAGAACTCATGGATCCTGTCAAATGAGTCAGCGCCAGTGCTGAGGTTGGAATGAGAGCCTTGTTTCAAGTGAGAGGGGTGTGCCTGTAAGGGAGGCATTCAGAAAGGCCAAACATTATTGCAGTGTGAATTTCAAGTTAGTGAAATTGTTATAACGCTTGCACAGGCACTCTTCAGAGCTAAAAAAATCCTGCTTTTGCTTAACTTGCTTCCACAATGGGAATAGCACAAAGCTGAAGCTGAACTGAATTGAGATTCACTTTACAGTGTAGATTCTTCTTGTATTTGATGTTGGTTTAATGCAGATCCCTTCCTTGGAGGAAGTGCACCCCTGGCCATGAGGCCTAACACTAATGCAGAATGATTAATGCCTCTGGTTAGTGCTATTATTGTCCTATCCTAATTGTCACAGAACAATTTCATTTCATGTGACATTTTGAAGCAGCTCCTTCAGCTCTCTCCTGATGGTTTTTGGAACTGAGCAAGGTAATTCATGCCCTTCTTGCGCTGGGGGCATGGAAAATATTTCAAAAATCAGTTTCTGTGTGAACATATTCAGCATTTTCTCTTTACTTGGTAGGCTCCACACCAATTTGAATTTATAATGTTCCAATAATATGGGCTGTTTGCATGAAAGCCAGTGGTGTCTGGAGGGCAGTCTGAGATCTGCAGACTAATGAATGAATCTCTCCAGCTTCTGAGGAGGCATTCATAAAACAACACAAGCTTTAGCAGGAATATGTCCTGGAATGAGACCTGGGAGCACCTTCCACCACATCCTCCTGTGCTGCTGGGGCAGATTCTCCCTCCCTGTGCCCATCCTGGACCAGGGCACCAGGATGGTTCCAGCCCTGGCCTTGGGCAGTGTTTGGGAAGCATCAGCTGCTAAAGGCAGGTGCTCCAAGTGCTGTGCAACGTAGATCATCCAAGGAAATAATAAAACTTCAAAACACAGATGTCCTGTCTCCTCCTTGCAGATTTATCTGTCTGCAGTCTGGCCCTTCATGGCCTCTTTATCTTGTCATTCTTCTGAGCAATTTGCTTGGATGAGAGATTTTTCAAAGGACTGTCTGGCTTTGTGCTGCTCCCCTCTCCCTCACCATCTATTTGTGACATCACGATTAAAACCCTGATGTCATGTTTGGCATGAGAAACTGAAATAAATTGAGCTTTTGAGGGAATATAAATTATCTATGGTCTTTTCTTGAAATAATTTTTTGTAAGCTAAGTGATTTAAGACAAAGCTTTTTAGTTAAAGGTCTGTAAGATCCCAGCAGATCCTGGGTTTAGCCCTTCATCAGTTTCCATTAGCAAAACAGTGAGACAAAATAATAAATCTTACTTTTACAAGGGGAAGTATCTTCATGCTGTTATTAATCTGTGTGTAGATGTTCCAGGGTGCCTTTAGATCTCCTCTGCATCTTCTATTTGGATTCACCAGGGATCCAAAGGTTCATCTCAGCACAGAAAAGGAGGGATCAAAAATGGTTGTTGCCGAGAGCTTTGCACACAGCAAATATCTTTTCAGTGCAGGAAGGAATAGAAACCTTGAAGTTTGGCAGGGCTGATTTGTCCTCAGCTCTTGTTCAGGGGGATTGAAAATAATCAAGACCAGGCCACCTTTTGACTTTGTCCAGCCTACACCAAGTGTAACTCAGGCCAGGTTGGATTAGACACCAGGATAACCAAACCAGTGGGCTGATGGCAGGCTTTGGCCGGACGTGTGTGGTAGCTGTGAAAGGATATCCTACTCATCTGCTGGTGCCCAAGCAGCATCACCTGTGAGGGTGGGCTGCTCTCTGAGTGTCCCCAGGGGCTGACAGTGGTGTGGTGTCCCCACAGGTCCTGGCAGAGCTGAAGGAATACGCCACCGAGGTGGACGTGGACTTTGTGCGCAAGGCCGTGCGCGCCATCGGCCGCTGCGCCATCAAGGTGGAGGCAAGTATCTCACCCTGGGGGCTCTCTCTGGTTCCCTGTCTTCAGAAACAGTGCTGGGCTTTGCCACCTCATTTCCATGGTGCTGCAATTTCAGTGGTGGCCCCCCTCAAGTGGCCTGGATGCATCCTGGTTATGGGCAGAGCAGCCCTGAGCAGGGTGTGAGCTGTAAGGACATCATGGGAGGGTGGGGGCTCCTCTCATCTTGCAGGCAGAGCAAGGCAGGTCATTCATCCTTGATGGAATATTTTACTGTATTTGCTTTAGTGGAACAATGACCACTTATCCATCCAAATCCTTTAATAGCTGTGGCCTGACCTTTTGAAGGGAGAAGAAGATGATATTGTATAGAGAAATTCAGTATTATGAAGCATTTTGTGTCATTCCTCCCCTCCATTTCAGAAGAACAGAACACAGAGAATTGCAGAGATTTGGGGCACTTAAATGCAATTTATACAAACAGAGTGACTCTACTTACATAAATCCATCCCTATAACTTGTAAACTTCATTTGGAGTGTGCTCTCTTTTACCTCAATGCTTATGCAAACAAGTTCCCAGGAACCTCTGCAGTTTTCCAAAACAAGTCTGAAATGTCCTCTGCCAGTGGAACATCCACCTAAGTGCTCATAATAGAATATTGTTTTTTTAGTGATGTGTCTGTTAATTTCACTGTAAGTGAATCTGAAATGCCTGTCAGGAGCTCAGAAATCCTGTGAAGAGGGGGAAGATTTGTGCTGTGGTGTTGGTACTTTTCAGTAAACTGATGACTGAGTGCAGAATGTCACATAAAGTGCTCTAATTTCAGCTGAGCTCATTTAGCTTTTGCTCAAGTGTGTTCCCATGAGCATTGCCTGACAGCAGATTTAAATAATAACCTAATCATGCCTGGCTTAGTGTGGTGTCAGTGCACAGGATTCTCTTGTTTCAGCTGAACTACTTCAAGCCTGTGCACAGAGGACACCAACTTCTGTCCTCTGGAGAGAATCAGCTGCCCCTTTGTGCAGCTCTCCCTTCCTTCCTTCCTTCAGCTCTCAAAGGTTTGTCACTGCCAGGGGCTTTCTTTGAAGCATGGCCCCATGGAGCAGGGGCTGCTGCTTCTGTTTTATGTCTGCACTTCAAAATACCAGAGCACTCCTTCCATGCTGCATCCAGGCAGGAGCCACAGCAGTGACTGTAGAAAACCCCCCTGAGCATGCAAAAGGGCTACAGAGAAGTTTAAAAGGAGCTGGTCACAGTGCTTTTTGTAGCAGTGCTGTGCTGGCAGGGTGGGAATTTGTTTTAGCTCTCAGCAGGGACTTTCTCACTAGGATTTGGCCTTGTGCATGTCCTAGTTGCAAGGAGGGTGGTGTATTCCTGCAGCATCAAGGTGTTTTTAGAAGTTTTTACCCTTTCCTGCCCTCATCCTCCACATTTTCCCCCATCCCTGATACCTCACCAGTCATATTTGATAAGCAAATGATAATGCCTCTCTAGTGACCCTCTAATTGTAATTGTGTCTCTCCATCAGCCATTTTAACCTTGATTTTTGGCACTGCTGCTACTAAGGGTGAGATCTGTTTCCTGCTCTGACAAGAACCAGATTTAAAGAGATACATAGAACACCTCATGACAGTTTTTCCTCATCCCTAGGTTAATCCCTGTCCCCAGTGCATCTGTGTTTTTACTAGAGGCTGTTTACACTGTGAATTATGACTAATGGGAGAGCATCCTCACAGCCATCAGTGCCCAAGTTCCCAAAGCTCAGAAATTTGATTTTTGACAGAGGACACAGCCAGTAGGAGCTGTTGATGAATGAGGATTCACAGAGCACCTCAGCTCTGCCTTTAGGGATCCTATCTTTTGTCTAATTGTCACTCCTTGGAGGGTGAGACAGAAATAAATTTGTCTGCTGAGAGGTGCACCACAAAGCAAATGTGGTGTTCCCTTTTCTCCTGGTGCTGCTTTGGGATATGGAACCAACACCCACACTGAGTAACAAGATTTTGCCCAGGCTTGAGCAGTCACATTGTTTTGGGGGATGTCAGAACATTTTGCATGGATATTGCTGGATTATTGCTAGCTGAGCTCAGAGTTAATTTGGGTTTATCTACAGCAAACTCTGGTGTAGCTGCACGTGTCTGCCTTGTGAATTGGTTTGCTCCAGTGGCAACATCACAAGAAACCATCATTCCATGCTTTGGTTTTTAGCAAAACAAGCACCACTCCTGTGGGAAAAGGAAATGAAGTGGATGCAGTAAAGACAGGGGTTCCTCTGGAGCAAAGGAGAAAAGCAGAAGGAGCCATCTTACAGGGATATTTGTCTCGTTTCCAAGAGATTCTGCCAGCAGCCTGGTTCTTAGAAATCATTGAGGCTCATGTGTGATATGTGCTACTTCAATAATCTTGTGGGCTTTCATTTGGTTTCTGCAGAAAAACAAAGCAATTTTGACATTGGTTTCTTGTCCTTCCTCACTCCAACTTAAAAGCTCTTTGAGTTGAGCACTGTTTCATCAGTCTGCAGAGCTCTGCTGTCCCCAAGGACGTCCACCTTCAAAAAGCTGTGTGTTTACAAGGGATGGGGTGAGCTGAGATGGTTTTTGTTAGAGAGACTGCTCTTCTGGGCATGTGCCCACCACTGCTCACTTTCCAAGGGACTCTTTGGCTAAAAATCATTGCTGTGTATTTCAAAGTGGATGTTGTGCTTTTCCTGGAAAAAAATTACGCTTCAAAGCATCTAAAGAAAAGAAAAACTTTAATTTGCTTTTCCTTGAACTGTACAGCTCCTAAAGCTCTGTTAGTTGTAGGCTCTGACAGGGCTGCAGTGCTTGTTGCCAGCAGTGGCTGGTGCTGTGGATTCTGTAGATGGATGTGGCACAGATTTACCCCATCAGGTCACTTGTTAAAATATCAGATGAAAGTTACTGAGATGGGGAGGTGAAATTTGAAGCTCTGAAGCATCTCTCTTGCAAGGACTTTGAGCAGGGCTCCCACTGTGAGCCAGGTCAGTGTGTGGAGCCAGGTCCATGGTCAGTTCCCATGAAATGGAAGTGTCTTCCAGGTGACAGCCTCAAATCCCTTCTGGAGCAGAAGGGATCAGAGCAAGACATGGTCAGGTTGCCATTCAGTGCCCCTGTAGTGCCACAGTACCCATAAAGCTGAGCTAAGGAGGGAGAGGTATCATAAAAGAATATTACAGCAATCACCCATTTTTATGTGATGCCTCTCTGACACCAATTGTATTGGATTTTTCTTCTGTTTGGTGTGAATTTCAGGGGAGAGCTTTATGACTTACTGCCAGTTTGCAAAGGCAGAGCAAGTGCTGGTTTGTGTTGATCCTGCCTTGGCTGATCCTCATGTCAGCCTGTTTGTGCTGACAGGCCCTGTGTGAGGTACCCAGGAGGGCAGGAAGCTGCCAGAAGGTTTTAGTCTCTGACCCAAATTCCTGAGGTTTGTCCTTGACATTTTTGCCCATTCTCAAAGAACTGATTGCTGTGACTAAAATGCCATTTCACTCCTCCTCCTCCTGCCCAGCCTTTAAGTGCACTGTAAGTTGAGGGAGCTGCTAACTCACTGGAATTGAAAAATCCACCTACATTGCTGTTGTTTGTGCCCCACAGTGTTTGTCTCCAGCCTGAATCCTTTATGAGTGTTCTGAAGGCAGTGTTGGGAGCAGTCTGCTTCTCACATTAATCACCAGCTGTGTAATGAGGCTTCATGTGTGCTCTGCTAATAACCAAATCACTGCCCTTATTTGAGACTCTGCTGCTGGAGGTGGTTGCTCCTGTGATGTCCTGTCTCACTGTGCTGTTTGGGAATAGACCTCCCTGAATTAACTGCCTCTAACTCCACTCCTGGTTCCTGGAGCATGACAGTGTCCAGTCTTTGTTATCTTGCAGTGCCTGTGAATTGAACTAATTAATTGAAAGCTGCATTAGGAGCAGCTGAATTTCTGTTTTTAGCTGTGCATTTCACATGTTGTTAGTGACCTCACCCCAAAAATACTGAACCTGTTGCTGCTTTTTGCTGCTGGTTTTGACAGCACTGTTTTCTCCTGCCTTCTGGCTTTGCTAGAAACTTTCCTGCAGTCCCTATCACAACTTTCCCAGCTCTGATTGCCTGGCATGGGAAGCTCCAGAGAGCTCATTCAGTGGCCTGTACCAGCCCCAGGGTGGTACAAACAGCAGTGTAGGTGATGTTCCCAAGCTCTCTTGTGTGCTGACCCAACTTTCTGCTGGCACAGTTGCTCCTCTTACTTTCTAGAGGAGCTGGAGCCAGCTGGTGTCCCCACTGTAGCAACCTTTTGTTCCCCTGTAGTTCATTTCTGGACAGAGTTTGTAGCTCTTGTCCTCTGGGCCTTTCCTCACACACATACCACATTCCTCAGTGAGTGCTGTGGGAGCAGGAGCGTTTCTTCAGCTTTTTAAATGGTGTTTTTGTGCTGTCTCCAGCAATCTGCAGAGCGCTGTGTGAGCACCCTGCTGGACCTCATCCAGACCAAGGTGAACTACGTGGTGCAGGAGGCCATCGTGGTCATCAGGGACATCTTCCGCAAGTACCCCAACAAGTAGGTGGAAACTTCAGGGTGTTCTGGAAGCTCTTGGCTGCCATCATCAGAATAGAGCAGCTCTCTGCTCAGCAGGGCTCTGAAGCAAACCTGGAAGCAGTGATCCCCCCTCCTGGTTTGGTAGGAGGCTCTAGGTGAGGTGTCAGCCTGGCTTGTTGTTAGTTTGAATTGAAAAGTTTTCATTCCCCACCACTCCATGCTGAAGGCTGGATCAAAAGCCAGTAAAGCTCTTTCAGGGGATGCCACAAGGGAAATTTGGCCAGGTTTACAGCATCAGGCTGTTCTGGTTTTAATCCCCTCTAGAAATCCATGAAGTGTCCTCACAGGGCTGTGAAAGTTCATGGCTCCCATGGTCCCAGATCCAGTCAGGTTGTGCTAAACAAAGCACTGCTGGCCTTTCCCACCAGGTGTTCCCTCTGGCTTGGGCAGAACTCAGCTTCTCTTGGTTGTGCAGTAAGATTTTGTCTCCTCAGCCACAAAACTGCAGCAATGTTTTTTCAGCAGAGACTTCATGATCACCTAAAAAATAATATGGGACATCTGCAGGTTTCCCTAGCAATTTCTGCTGTCAGTCTCAGAAATTCCCTGCTTGTGAGGATACCCAGACGTGGGAATAGGGGAAGCTGAATTATTGTGGGATATTGTCTGGTTTACAGTAAAGCCTTGGGGGAGTGCAATACCCAATTCAGAGTTACCAGGCTGGAGCCTCCAGCAAGGCTGCAGGATCTGATTCAGACTCATGGTTTGAACTGTTGGATCAAATATTCCCATTAGCAAACAGAACAGAAGGCAGCTTTATCTTAAACTCCACATCTGGGTGGTCTTGCTGATGGATTAAACTGCAGAGACCTTGTGAGATCTCAGTGCTCAGCTTTGGGAGGGAAAAAAAAATAATTGAATGCAAATGCTGCTTGTTGTATAGAAACACAAAACATGATGTGAGTGCAGGATTCTCTGCAGAATGATGTGGGCAGAAATGGAGTGAAACAAGTCCAGTTCTCCCCAGTAATCCACCTGTACTCTGACAAACCAGGTATGAGAGCATCATTGCCACTCTGTGTGAGAACCTGGATTCCCTGGATGAGCCAGATGCCAGAGCTGCCATGATCTGGATTGTGGGTGAATATGCTGAAAGAATTGACAATGCAGATGAGCTGCTGGAGAGTTTCCTGGAGGGTTTCCATGATGAAAGTACTCAGGTAAAAGTTGCAATGTGCATTTTATCTGTAGTGTTTCGTGCAGTGTGTTTATGGGATGGACAGTAAATGTTATTGCAGTGCTCAGACAATACTTGTCAATAAAAGCTTCAATATTGGGCTAACATAAAACTCTTGGGAATCTGCAGTTTTGGTGTGTCTCCAAAAATTCCCATCTTGGAAGCACAAGAGGGGGTTCCAAAGGTTGCATATTTCTTGGGGGAGTGGCTGTACTGGGCATATGACACAAACCTCAGCCTGCTGCTCAGGGACTTCTCTGTGAAAGTGTTTTGCAACAGGCAAGGATTTCAATCTCATTGTACTGGGTTTCACTGGCAAAGAGCAGTGTCATGCTGTGAGGAAACTGAAGCCATGTTTTATATCACTAAAGGAATTTCTAATCTCTCCTGTGCCCCTCTCTCTTAGGTGCAGCTCACTCTCCTGACTGCAATAGTGAAGCTGTTCTTGAAAAAGCCTTCTGAGACACAGGAGCTGGTCCAGCAGGTCCTCAGCCTGGCCACACAGGTAAGCCAAGGTATCCAGTGATCCAGAGCCCTGCAGACACTCTGCTGGCTGATGTCTCCCAGCTGCCAGGCCAGGCAGCTTTGCAGTAGATCAGATTCAAGGGTGTTCCCTTCTCTCCCAAAGAGACTCTGTGTAAAAGCTGCTCTGTGCCTGTTACCATCTGGAATCTGCTTTCTCCTTCTTAGCTCTTGCTTTATCTAAATTCCTTCCCCATTCACTCACTAAATGGAAAGTTAGGGACAGCGTAGAATTATCAAGAAACCAAAATTCTTTCTCCTTGAAGGTGGCTTGCAGTGAAACATCTGGAGCTATAACAGAGGCAAGAAAGACTTTGTTCTGTGAACAGCAAACTTGAAGCAGTGCTATGAAAAAGAAAGAACTGAGTTTTGGGGTTTTTGCCTTTGTACTTGGATGCTGTCAGCCAATGTGGCAGCTTTGCTGGAGGCTGTAGCAGTGGGTTAAGATCATGGATTCATTATTCATGAGATGCTGAGTTATGAGCTCAGATCACTGCAGGCAAGGCTGGCTTGAGCTGGCAGTCACAACTGCTGTAGTTCCAGAGGACAGAGGTGATATCCTGGTGGCAGGGGTGGGTAAGAGCTCAGCTGATCTTTCTGCACTCCTTGGCTCCAATGACTGGGGTAAAGTGCCCAAAAAAAACCAGCTCCTCTCCAGACCTGCTGTGTCAAGTGATAAAAATAGTCTGCCAGCTGAATGGGCTGTGATTGTTTCTGAGCAGAAAACCTGGAGTCAATCATCAGCTGGCCTTTTTGATCCTCTTTGCTGCAAGAAATCATTGCTGTGGATTTGCTGCACTTCAAACTTTTATTCATTCCTTTGGGGGAGTTGCATTGGTCAGCAGCAACAAACCCATGACCTGCTTTTCTTGCTTCAAAACCTGCTGTTAGGCAGGATCTGAGCTGCTCTTCAGAGAGGAGTGGGCCAAGGGCATGCTGTATCATTTTCCTGAGCCAACAGAAGAGAGGTACTAAGTGCTAAAACCCACTGTGCTGACTCACAGAACATTTAATGGCACCCTCAGAATGTAACAGGCGTCTGGGTTTGTTTCTCTGTTTGTCACCAATGTTGATTCAGTCTGGCTTTTTGTATTTTATATGAATAATAAGTCAATGTAGGATAACTGGCTGTAAAACATTGAAAAACCTTCTGCTTCAAGGTCTGATTTCTAGGTAGAGATGGTGTTTTTCACTTGAGTGGGAGAGTAATTACATGTGTGTTTCTTTCCCCAGCTTAGGTATTGTTGCACTTTGAGTGTCTCAGGGCTTGTCAGCACAGCAGACTTGCAGGTGTGACTGTAGCAGGAGCCAGCTCCATCCAGCCAGCTCTGGTAAAAATAGCAGTGGAGCAGCTGGGGCTGGCAGAAACACAGGAATTGAGGTCTCAGACCTCTGCATCCCCATTGCTGATGCATGGGTGGGGAGCTGAGCTAGCCAGGGTTCATTGTGTTGCTCCACAGGTGTGCATGCAGACCCTGGAGAGGGGAGAGTTTGGAGAGATTTGAGCCTCTTTTTTCAGTAGGTTTACCAGTTTCCAGTGTGTTTTTTTGGCTGTGAGAAGAAACAGTCAGCCTTGAATCTGTAGGTGCCTGCAAGTAGGAGAGTGTAGCCTTTCATGTGTGCCCTTGCAGAAACCCTGCCTGATCCTGAGTGCACAGTCTGGGAGGGATTGTTAAAGTGTAAAGAGTCCACAATTCTCCCATCAAACAAAACCAGCTCTGCAGAGATAATGTGAGAGACAACAGAGAGATTAATTTAGGTCCTTACCAGCAAAATGAGCTGAGCTCAGTCTCATTCCAAGAAGAGGTTTGAGAATGTCTTGAGGCAGATGGCAGATGCAGATTCTAACAGGGCAGCAATGAGAGCACAGAAGAGAAAAAGAAATGCCAAGGAAAGGCTAGTGAGGTGTACAATATTTTGCTGGAATTTTATCAGGAGGAAAAGCCTCTAACATTTCTCCTGCTATTCTGCTGAAATGAAGATTAAAAACCTGAGCTCTTGTTTCCATGAGCAGTTCACTGCAACATAAAACCACAGCACCTCCCTCTCCCTAGAACATGATCAGCAAACCATCCCCACTCACTTTGCTGCTCTGGGCAGAGCTGCTCAAAGAGGAGAGAAATAATTAGCACTTCATGCAGAGGCAAAAGTATCTGCAATAAAACAAGGGTATTATTGACAGCTGGAGAACTGATGAAGTACCCTAAGTGTGTATCATTAGCATCTCTCCATACTTCATTAGATAACTAAAAGGCAGGATAAGTTAAGATCTCTTTTGCTATAAAGAATATGGCTTATTAAGATGTGGTTCTGCAGCATTTTTTTTGTCCAGCAGTGCCTTGGGTAAGTCATGTTTCCAGGAATCTTGGATCATTATGCAGTGTTGTGTGTCTGCTCTTCATGTGCACCAGTCTTTGCCACTCATGTTCTTTTCTCTGGATTTCTCCTAACACTTAGTGGCAGGAAAGTTTGGAAGGAGTTGGCAACTCTGTGGTTTGGGGCAATTGTGGGGTGTAAATCCTGGGATTTCTCCTCCCTGACCAGCTGAGCAGGAAGCCAGGCATTAATGCTTTGGTTCTCATTTTTAATTTTAAGATGTTCATCTCAACAAGGAGTTTATAACATCATTTTGAGATTGGTGGCTGTGGCTGCTGGCTGGTTGGGGATTTTTAATCCAGAAGAATGAAGTGATTACAGGCATGAGTTGATTTGAGACCTGTGAGTGATGCATTGCTCTGTCTCAGGATTCTGACAACCCAGACCTGCGGGATCGTGGCTACATCTACTGGCGCCTTCTTTCCACGGATCCAGTGACTGCCAAGGAAGTGGTGCTCTCAGAAAAGCCCCTGATTTCTGAGGAGACTGATCTGATTGAGCCAACCCTGCTGGATGAGCTGATCTGCCACATTGGGTCTCTGGCTTCTGTGTACCACAAGCCACCCAACGCTTTCGTGGAGGGCAGCCACGGCATCCACCGCAAGCACCTGCCCATCCACCATGGCAGGTGAGCTCAGGCAGCCCGGGGATCAGGGGTTGGTGGTTTCTTTCTAGCAAATAGTCCAAAAGATGCCAGGATCTTTTAGAAGATCCTAGAGGGATTTTGTTGATAGTTTGCAGGTTGTTCAAGGGGCCGTTTCATTGCAGAATGTAATCCTGGCTATGGAGTGTCCAAGTTCCTGGGTTAGAAGACACAGGAAGTATCAAAGTTCCTGTGTGAGGAGAAGCTGGGATGTTTTTTGAGAAGACATTAATTAAAAGAGCTCTTGACATGAATTTGAGTAGAAAAGCAGAGGCTTTGGATGACTGTTGCAAGGAGGACTAGAGTGAGAGCAGGCATCTTTCAGAAGAAGATTTTGTAGGAGCTTTGCTTCAGCAACAGCTCAGCTTTATGAACCTGTCTCCTGGAATGCAGCATCACTTTCCTGGAACAGGAATTACAGGGATCTTTCACTGCTGCAACATGAAATGGAGCAGGATTGATAAAACTCCATTTCTCACTTGGAGCCTGTAAAGCAAGGAAAGTGCAAAAGCCACTAAACCTGTTAGGGCTCAAAAAAAGATGGGTAGACTGACATGGTTTGTCTGACCTTTGTGAGGTGGGGGAAATGCTTTGGCTCACTGCCTGGGGCCTCAGTGCCTCCCTGGGATCACAGTTCTGGCAGCAGGTTAGTTCTGCAGGAGCAGGCAGTGCCTCAGTCCCAGCTGGGGCTGTGTTGCTGCTGGGCCTGTTCCCATGGTCCCTCATTCAGGTGAACAGTTTGCTATTTGCACTAATGGTATTAATTACAAAAATGAGTGTATTTTGCAGCAAGAGGCAGAGTAGCCAGGCTTACCTCTTAATAATATTCCCAAAGTGACATTTGGAGAGCTATTTTTTGCTGTTGCACTGATAAATCAGTGTGTGATGCTGCTTCTTTTCTATTTTCTGACACCACTTCTCTGCTATTCTTAGCAACTAAAGCTATTTCTGTGGTGGCTGGCTTTGGGAAGCTGAGTTGTTTTCTCCCTGCCTATGAAATCAAGTCTGGCTGCACTGACCTAGAATCAGCAAGTACAGATGTACCAGTTGGGCAGGAAAAGCAGTGGCCACTTTCCTACCTCTCCTAATCAAAGATTTGTCTCAGAATGAGCTGGATTTTGGTGTTACCAACCTTGCTGTACACTGTTGTTCCAGGTCACTCTAGCAAATAGCACTTTAGGGGATTTAGCTCAGAGAATTCAGCTTTTTGAAGGAGCAGTTTATGATCTTCTTGCGTGCCGTGTCTCTGTGCTGGACTCTCATTGCTCATGCTCAGTCTGCTGACCTTAAGTATTTTCTGATTTTGGCAGAACCATTGCTTCAAAAAGCCTCAAAAAACAAACCCCCAGGCCTCAGTCAGCAGTGCAAGCTGGGGGAAGGTCTGAGGGATGCTCAGCAGAGCGTGCTGCACACTGATCATGCTGATGCAGGGATAAATTTAAAAATGAGTGGGGTTAGTTAATGCCACACCAGGCTTCTCTGGTGGGAGCTCACCTCAAGAGGCCCTGATATTGGGGTTTTCTGCATCAGTTTAAGGCAAGTTAAGGGTGCCCAGTGAAAGAGAATTCCAAACAGTGAGTGAAGTGATTTTCTATACAACTCCTGCACTCCAGTGACCATTCTGGTGGCTGATCCTTGTGGTAGAGACTGATGGGAATGGGGAGATGTCCACAGTGAATGTGGTTTAAGAGGGGCAAGACAGCACTGCCTTGAGTGGCGCTTCCCTGGCTATAAACCCAGAGGAGTTTTGGTTGGCAGAACACCCTACATGGCATTTGGATTCATTCATTTTCCATTCAGAGCACTGTAGGGCAGGTTTCTTGCAGCTCTCAGCTGATGGGAAGACCCATTGAACAGCTCACAGATGGTGAAATGTTCCTGCCTCTCTCCAGCAAGCCCAAGTGTCACAGAGCTGCAGATGTGTCCTGAGGGTGGGGAGCAATCTGATGGCTTGGCAGTGTTTCCTCCTGTGGTGGCTCCCACCACCCCTGCTCAGCCATAATTCAGCTGGGAAATTTGGGAAGGTGTTCACAGGGCTCCTGGGCGAAGCAAGTCTGATTAGACTTGGGCAGGTGTCTCTATTTCCCTGCTTCACAGGTAGCTGCAGAGAATTTTTGATTCTGATTCAGGCTGTGCATCCCTTGTGACTCCAACATCTGGGAACTGCTGGAGGCTGAACTTCCAAATTCAGTCAAAACTTCCAATTCAATTCAATTCAATTCATGGCCAAATTTCCAATTCCTATGGCCAAACCCAAGACTGTAAGGGGGAAAGCTTGTATCAAGTCTTTTTGCCCCTTTTAACCCACATATTCTTTATTAATTTCTTTTCTTTCAAAGAAAATGCAAAGTTGTTTATAGGAATCTCTTTAAAGAGGTTCTTTACAAATGGAAGTCTGGGGTTTTGCTTTTTTCAAACAAACCAACTGAGCTTTGTCCTTTCCTCATTTCTTGTTGGACTTTGGGGCAGCAGCAGTTACACAAGACATGGAGGGACTTCTGTGTCTCCATCAGGAGAAGGATGAGTAAGTGTTGAAGGGGTGGAGTGTTGGAGGGATTATATCCTGGGAGGGAGCAGAGTGGTTTGTGATGTGCCTCTCCCAGAGAGGCTGTTCCTGTTCCCAGCCTGGGGGTGGGAGTGGATGGATCACAGTCACCACCTCTCCTCAGGAATGCTCCAGTGAGCGCTTCAGCTCACTCAGCACTCTCCCTGCTGAAGGCAGCAGCAGCAGAAAGGACAGCTAATATTAGTGCTAGTGGGGCTCTAAAGCTTTTAATGCAAAGAAGAAGCTTTCAAGCCTTCCTGCTGCTGCCTGGTAACTAATTCACTCTGCACTCCTTATGCTCCATCTTTTCCTCCTGGCACTGGCATTGGGAGCAGCTTACACTCTGTCACTGAATCTTTCCCCTCAACAGCTGAATGAGGATAAGAGAATTTTGGCTACTCAGAATCAGAAGCTGCAGTGCTTGCAGAACAGCCCCAGAGTTAAACACCTTGTCAGGACACTAATTCCCACAGCAATTGTGGGCACTAACTGCTGGCTGCAGTAACATGAGCTAAAAATCATTTTATCAGTTCCTGCTGGAAACAGGATATAAAAATTTAATTATCTAAAATATGAACATCTCTGGATTTAAGGAATAAATACATTGTAGTGAGTTCTCCAGTTATT
This sequence comes from Molothrus ater, assembly GCF_012460135.2. Taxonomy (NCBI): domain Eukaryota; kingdom Metazoa; phylum Chordata; class Aves; order Passeriformes; family Icteridae; genus Molothrus; species Molothrus ater. The sequence continues at coordinate 5,509,155 of NC_050498.2, read as the reverse complement.
TTTTACCTTCTCTTTGTTACCAAATTCAGTCACAAGTGGATATAAAAGATACAAAAGGTAGCCAGATTGCATATGATGATAAATTTTGGAAGCTGTATAATGACTGTTTCTAGACTAGTAATTAGCATGCCTGCTAACTCAGAGGAAAGGAAATTATTGATAGAAGGGAGGAATCAATTTTAGATTGAGTTTTTCAATTAGGAAAGACTGATGGACCTTGCTGCTGGTCAGGAGAAGGTGATTAATCTAGATCTGAGGGAAGTGCTGAAGTTTGCACTGGTTAGAGTAAGGGCTCAAGGGTTCTATCAGTGTTAGATCTCCAAGAAAATCTGGATTATTTATTTTCCCCTGTGTTTTTATCTCATCCTCAGACCCAATGGGCCTTAAATCATCTCTTTAGGTTCATTCTGAAGTAGGAAATGCTTGTTTTCAGTTTTGGAGCCCATGTGGTACCCATGGCTCTCTGTTTTGGAGGGGGTCTCTGATTCTCAGGGTGGGAAGGGTTCACCCCTTGCAAGATTCCCTTTGCTGGGCTGAAAGCCACATCCACTGCAGGGAAAATCTTTGTGCTCAAAGTGGTGAAGAGCCAGGTGCCATAGCCCTGCCTGGTGCAGGACAGTGGCCACAGCAGCTGCTGGCACCACCTCTTGCCTGTCTTCAGCAAGAGCCACCTCTTGCTGTGTTTCCCCATGCTGGGACCCTGAGCTGGAGACCAGAGGTGACTGACATTTGTCCTTTTCTGCTTCTTGTTCTCCCCCCACAGCACTGATGCTGGTGACAGCCCCGTGGGCACCACCACCACCACAAACCTGGAGCAGCCACAGGTCATCCCATCCCAGGGTGACCTCCTGGGGGACCTCCTCAACCTGGACCTAGGGCCCCCTGTGAATGTGCCCCAAGTGACCACCATGCAGATGGGTGCTGTGGACCTCCTGGGAGGAGGGCTGGACAGCTTGGTAAGCAGCACGTCCTCTTTAGCTGATGGGAGATAACTGGAGCTGTGCTTATCTCTGCAAAGCCTTGATCATTTGTGCTTTTAATGCTCAGTGAGCCAAACTCCCAGTGCTGAGTCCTGAAACACCAGGAGGATTTAACCAGAGTTATTGTACCAACTTTGAGCAGGCTTTTTCCTGCTCTACAATGAATGTTGCTGCATGCTGTAGAATCCCCATGGTCAGTGGATCTATTTGTTCTGTGCTTTTTCTGCCTGTAGAAGAAAACCAGAAAGTTGCTTTATGGATGTGAAAGTGTTTCACTGCTTTCTATTTGAATCAGGCTCCCTTTCAAGAAGGCATTTATTCCACCCAATTCCCAGCCCTCCTGAATTTCAGTGCTAAATCTCTCAGGCTGTAACCCTGTGTCTTCCCATTTGTGTGTTCTCCAGAGCATGCCCTGGTTTAATATCAGTGACATTTTAATTGCAGTGGGGTCAAGAGGGAGCTCTCTGGGCACTCCTCCCTGTGCCAGAGCTGCTCACCAGGCACCTGCCCTGGCACTAACAGGGTCAGGCTGCACTGGGAGCAATCCCAGCTCCCCTCTGCTCTGGGGAGGGAGCTGGGCATGAGCTGCAGAGAGAACATCACAGAGCAGGGAGCAGCAGCAGGGCAGAGGTCAGTGCTGTGCTCTGAGGGTCACAGCACACACGTGCCCAGCTCCCTGCTGGCTTCCCCACAGGGGGAGGAAGCTCTCCCAGGTGTGTTTGCACCATGTAGATCAAGTAAGACTGCCCCAGGGGACACAGTTGGGTGCTTCTCAGACTTGGAGTGGGTTAGGGTTGCTTGAGGTTTGGTTTGTGATGGGTTGGGCTGGGTCATCTCTGCCTGAGTCAGGCTCTGAATAACGGAGGTGGGAGGCAGCTGGATGAACCAATCCTCAATTCAACAAATCCTTATTAGTCAAATACTTTTTTTTTAAACCACAGTAAGCTTACTAAAGCAAATGTTAAACACATTTCCAGCTCCAGTGCTTCATGGCCTAATGAGCTGGAAACAATTTAACCCTTAATGGGACTGGCCCTCACAGAGGGCAGAGGTGCTGTGGGCTCTGCACTCTCTAACCACAGGTCCTTGGCTAGCAGGGACACTGCTCTTACTGGGGATTGGCACAATGGTCAAGCTGGACTTGCTGGGAAAGCAGACAGTGAGAGCAGAGCAGAGAGCTCTGCAGCCTCTCCCTGCACTGCCAGCTGTGCCTCTCAACAGCTGGCACTGGCACTTCAGGAGTGAAGGCATTGCAGAAGGTGCTGCTGCCTGGGGTACCACACCATGGCTTGCACATAAATTCCTCTCTGCTGCCTTCCAGGCCTCTCACAGTAACCCTTTGTTCCTCATTAGTGTCACACAAATAAATGGACGCAGTAGAAGTAAATCTTGGTTCTGGGAGAAGAGCTGTCTCCCAGCTGGCATTAATGGGCTAAATTTTGTGACCTGCTCTGGCAGTGGAGCTGTTAGTTGAAATGGTAGCAGGCTTTTACTTAATATTTTTCTCAAGCCTTAAGCACATCCGTGGGGTTATGGAGTGTGATCTGACAAAATGATCCTGTCTGGGTGGGGAGTAGCTGTGCCTGGGGCATGGCCAGTGCTCTCTCAGCTGAGTAGATGGGAAGCACTAAAAAAAAAATCTGAATCTTGATGTGGTTTTTGAAGGTGGATGCTTTCTATTGGATGGCTGTTGCATCAAACTCCAGCTTTTCCTTCCTTTGGTCAGTCTCTTTTCTCAGGCAACAAGTGACAGGATGAGAGGGAATGGCCTCCACTTGTGCTAAGGGAGGTTTAAATTGAATATTGGGAAATCTGTCTTCACCAAAAGGGTTTTCAAGCCCTGCAATGGGCACTAGGGCAGTGCTGGGGTCTCTTAAAAATCGTGTAGATGTGGCACTTGGGGACATGGTTTAGTGGTGGCCTTGGCAGTGCTGATGGAGTGCTGTGGAGGTCTTTTGTAACCTAAATGAGCCTAGGATAATGAGCTTAATTAGCGAGTGAATGTGAGCTGTGTGTTTGTTTGTTGCTGTGGGCATGTGTTTAACAAGTCTCAAGCTGGGGTAACCCTAACCTGGTATTACCCAAATTGCTGGGAAGTGCCCTGGGCTGCTGGGCTTGCCAAGAGGATTGGCATTTGGATCTCAGGCTAATATTAAACCACGTTTGTGCCATGCCAAAATCAGTCTCAAACTGCAGATCCCCCAGGCCTGACTTGTGTGGGTGGGAAGGAGGTGAGACACATCCCAGTGTGCTCCTTGAAGAAGGGCTGAGATCTTCCCCCTTATCCAGGGATCAAAAACACCTGGGGGCCAGCAATGCCTGAATTGTTCTGCTTTGTAATTTCCCTTTTTGTTACTCCTTAAGGTTTTTTTAATGCATTTCTTGCCCTGCTTTGTTGGGCAGACTGACACACACTGTGCTGGTGACATTGCCCCAGTCCTGTGAGTGCCTCAGAGGCAGCTGGAGGTCTGGTCTGCAAGAGGCTGCTGGCAGGAGCTCAGCCACTTTGTCACACCCACTCAGTGTCATCTGCTGGTCCCCTCTTCTGCCCCCTTATCTCATCAGAGGGATGTTCTTGTAGTGAAAGTCCCAATGGGACCGACCCAGAAAGACCAACAGCAGCATTAACTTAGCAAAATGCCATTCTATTTCCATTCCTTAAACTGTGGGCTTTTATTTTTCATCCAGGCATTTAAATAGAGACTGAATGGTGTAAAACTGCACAAACACCAAATTAATATTGTTCATTTGAATTGGCCTCAGCACTGCCAGATATTTATGCCCATGACTAGTGAGACTCCAGCTGCTTGCAAGGTTAATTTCTTTAGTGAGTAAATCTTATTTTATCTCCACAGTGAGTTCTGTAATTGGCATTAAATGTAACATGCCTGCACAGATGCTGAGCATGTGTTAACAATTAAAAAGGGGAGAAAAAGGGCCTTTGGTTCAAGAGGATTGCTTATGAGCAGAGCAGGCTTGCTGTAGGATTTCTTTTTTCTGGAGAGCTTTTTTCTAGGGAGCAGGTTGTGCCCTTGTTTGCCACCATGGCCAGATCTTGTTCCTCTCTGCTTAGTTTTCTTTTTCCATAAAATGGTGACTAACCCCACTTTACAAAACTACTTGGGATCTCCAGCTCCACAGTGTAAAGTAGCCATACAGTCACTAATGGGGGAGAAATAAAACATGTGGGAGAGCAGATTGCTGGGTGCAGAGCTGTTCATCCCAAGAGCTGGAGTTTGATGCTGGTTTCCCTCAAGTGGCTGAATTTCATGCAGGTTACAGTCACTAACCCAACACTTGTGCAATGGTGCAGTGCTTTGCAGGATATCTGTCTGTGCTGACATGACACTTTTACCTTTAAACCTTTTTTGTGTGTTCATTTGTTGTCCAAATTCACAGAGCCTGAGAGCTCTGTGTGCACACTGTGCTTCCTGGGAGCCCCTGCATTGTCTGGGAGCAGGGCACTGTGGCCAGGAGCCAGGAAGGCTGGCTTGAAACCCCTGGGCAGAGCAGTAAATCTGCAGGAATGGACAGGCTTGGATTGTCTGTTATGTAAGGATTTTATTTAATGCTCTAGCCACTCATCTACACGAATATTATTGATTCAAGACTGGCAGCTGGTCAGGTTGATTTATGTCCTAAACTGAAAAGCTGTTTGATAAACACTGAATATCCACAGTTTTCTGTAATACTGAGGGTGGTTTGGGCTGTCACAGGTGGGGCTGTGCCCCTCTGTGTAATCTGGATGGATTTAGGGGGGACTGACCCCAAAGATCTGTTCCACACTGTTCAGGGCTGTGTTCCATCACTGCAGTGGGATGGAAGGTGGGAGCTGAGCACCAGCTCACCCTGAGCTCCAGGCACCACAGGCTCAGCAGCCTGGGAGGAAATCCCTATTCCAGCAGTCTGAAGTGCTTGCCTCATCCACAGGGCTGTGAGCAGGGGCTGCTGCTGTCCCTCCCTGTCTGGCTGGCTGCTTTCAAGTGCAGAATTCAAAGTCTGGCCTCAATAGACAACACCCTGGAGTGTTGGAGTTGATTAGGGACTCAGCAATGTTTTATAAAAAAGCCCCAAAGTGACCTTCAGTCTGCCCTGGGGTGCCACATTCCTCTCCTGGCTCTGCAAGTGATTTGCTGTGTATAATCTTAGGAAAGTTACTTCATTTACCTCTTCCTGGCACTACAGTGTGAGAGTGGCTGTGCCAGGTCAGCCCCAACATCCATTTTTGCAGTGGATGTGATGATCCTTTCCCAGAGTGCTCCTCCAGCCTTTGACAAGGAGCTGAGTGACTCCTTTCATCTGGGCTGTGCAGGTTTGATGAGCTATAAAGGAATCTGTTAAGATTTCTGACAAAGGACACAAATCCATTGCTGGGGCAGGGCTGGGGTGGCAGAGGAGCTATTTTGGTGGGTCACTCATTCATATCTGATTCAAAGCTGTTGTAGCAGTCATAGGACTGCTAGAGCTTTGTGAGCAGCTTGTTTTTTACACTTTGGAGAATGAAAATGGATAGGATTCAGTTCTGGTTGCTGATGGAAATCTCTCAGCAGGACAAAGCATTAGCAGCAAGTGCAGTGAAACTGGTGACCGTGCTATTGGCAGTGTGACCTGTCCTCCAGCAGCTTTGACACAGCTGTCCCTGGTTTGGAGAGCTCTGCCATCCTGGCTTGGTGTGCAAACAGCCACAAAACAGCAGCAAACAAGGCTCTGAACTGCCTCTGTGTGAGCCACAGTGTGTCTGCAGTGAGATCCCTGCAGCCCAGGCATGGTCTGTCCTGCAGCTCAGGGCTCTCTCCCAGGGTTAACCTGCCCCAAGGGGGCTGCCAGCAGCCCTGCTCTCAGCATCTCACCCCATTCCTCTTAGGTAAATGCTTTGTGTTCCTTGCTGCTCTCTTACTGAGTGCAGGCAGTGCCTTGCGCTGGTGCTTGACTCCTGCTTTGTGATGTGAGGCAGCTAGAAGGCAATTGTCCCCTGTTAAGCCATGAATTGTGGTCCAGGACATGCACAGCTGCCTTTGGAAGCCCTGATGATGCTGTGGGCACAAGGCAAGGCAGTTGCTGAGCAGTGGTTATTGAAGCTTTTGTCCCTGGCTCCACCCTCCCTGTTATTTTTTGGTGCTCCAAAAGCCTCACGTCATTTTGCAGAAGTGATTGTAGCCCCTCAGGATCACATGAACACTTCAGCAGAGTCACTTCATTACAAGCTGCTCTTAAGATGCAAATAAACCCTTCCTAATGCAGTAACTCCAGCACTGCTACACTTCATAAGTCAGCATAACTGCTTCCACAGGGCTGGAATTGCAGGGCAGAGCCTCCAACTGCAGAGCAGCTGCGGCACCGTCCGAGCCAACTTGTGCAAAGTGAAGGTGCTGATGCAGTTTGGGAAAAGGTGCTGGCACTGCTTTTTATGATACAGCCTCTTCTTTCAACCCATGTGGCTGCTTGGGTGCTGTTATGGCAGGATAGGTTTGGATGGAATAAAGAGAATTCCTCTTTGAAGAACTTTTATGCCTCTGGGGGCTGAGACTTCCTGTCCATCCTCTGCTCATCTCCTGAAGCTGGCAGTTCTTCATCCTGAAGCAGAGGCTTTGTGCTCTCCAGGCTGCCAACTTTAGGATCAGAATCAGGGGTTTGCAGTGCCATGAACTCCTTTGGACCATCAAGAGCCAGCCCTTGTCCACCCACCTTCACAGTAAGTAGGGCTGGCAGCTGTATTAACATGGTCTTTTCCTGTGTGGGGCTGTTCCTGACTCTCCTGTAAGGCACATCCACGTTGTCCTCCTGGCAGGACTGTCTGTCTGCCCATGAGACAAATGGAAATGGTTAACCAGAGCTGCCAGTCCTGGGGAATTGCTTCAGCAGCACTTCATGCCTGACTAATCTCTGTTTCTTTCCTTCTGCACTCTGCCTGTCACTCCAGATGGGAGCGGACACTCCGTGGGTAATTGGTTCCTGTTCTCTCTGTCTTCCTCCTTCCCTCTTACTCACACACTGTTACAGTCTCTTCCATCACTCTGAGTTTGGAATAAAGTTATGATTTGGGCATCCCACAGGAGGAAAACCAGACCTGCAGTTCCTGAATGGGGAAAGCATCGGTGCCATGGGAGGGTGACAGGCAAGAAAAACAGGAAAAGAGACTTTGTGCTGCTGCAATGGGAAGTGCAGCCTGGATCTGATGTGGAATTGATCAGTTCTTTATTAACTTCCCCCCTGTAACTTCTGGTGCAGTAGAAATGCTGTCACTTCTCTCTTCAGTCAGGCTAGAGCCAGCTCTGCCTGTAGGGACCTGGAGGAGCTGCAGCTCCTTGGCTCTGTTTCTGCAGCTCTGGAGCACATCTGCAGTGCTTGGGCCTGAGCACAGGAGCCAGGAGAGGCTCAGGCTGTGCTCTGCAGAGCCCTCCAGCCACTAAAGAGGGGCTGCAGCAGCTCAGAGCTTCCTGCCATGGAAAAGAGATGTTGGATCCAATCTGAAAACACACAGAGGCTCCTGGTAAATTCTCTGAGCCAGTCAGGGCTTTTTTCTCCTTTTTATGAGAACTGAAGTCTTAACTAAAGCAATAAATCCACATTCTACTTTCCCCCCCAAGGCCTGACACTTAGGGAAAATGGAAGACTTGTGGATAGCTCAAGGAACCCCAATATGTCATTCCCTGTCCCTTGCAGCCACCATCAGTGTAGGAGCTGCTTCGAGGTTGGGTTCCTACCCTGCAGCTCCTTCTGATGAGTGTAGTAGGAAATGCTAGAATAGTTAACATCTGGCTTGATTATGCAGAATTATTCAGTCATTTCCATAATACCCTTTGTAAAATGCTTGCTGCTTGATAAACCAGCCTTTCTGCTGCTGCAGACAACAGAACCAGAAATCCTGTGTGCATACAATAATACCTGGGAATGAACTGGATTCTTTCTTTTCCCCCAGATTTTGCTGCCTGTCAATATGAAGCTTGAAGTTCATCTGCATGCAAGACTATGAATAGGGATGAGGTGTAATAGTTGCATTTATTACTCCTCAGTGAGCCAGTAACAAGATGTAAATGATGTGATATATTAATCTAAACCATGGCTTGGATTAGAGAGCAGTCAATAGAACAGAACTCTGCTCTGTCAGACTGTTTTAGTGGGGGAGACTTGACAGTGTAATAAGCCTTATTTTATAAGCTCAATATTAATTGGATTTGCATCCTCTGGCTGGCTTCCTTTGGTCTCTGACTGAGCCTTCTTTTGACTTTGGAATCACTCACATTTATCTGTTATTTCTTAAGTCAGCTGAGCAAAACTGGACAGCCAGAGCCTGGGCTGCTGTGTGGAGAGGTGGCTGTTGAAAGAGATGAGAATCTCTCAGCTTCTACCATGGCCTCAAGTAGGGATAAACTGAGTCCCACACAGGAAAAAAGCTCTTAAGGCCTCTTAACAAAAAGCAAATTGTGTGTGATTTGTTCTTTCCTAACACCCACTTGGAGTGGTTAATGTTGCTCCTGTGAGGACATGGGGAGAGAGAGGTGCCTGGGAATAGGAGAGAGATCCAGGGAGCACAGGGATTTGTCACATTTTACAGGTTTTATGGAGGCTAGTTATCTTCTGGTAAGTCACTGTCTTACACCTTTGCTGCTCTTCTCAGGGCAATTTATCCTTTTTATCTGTGCTCTGATGGAGAGAGGTATGAAGCTTTATGGTGTCTCTTGACCAGCATAAAACACATTTGCTGTGAGATCTCTCAGGGAACAGGCTGGAGGGGATCAGAGCAAAGTTAATTTCCAAGTTTTTTGTGCAGAGGGAAAAGGTCAGAGCCTTTTTGGCTCTAAACATAGGCAGTCCTGGGAGCTTTTGCTTCAGCTATATGGTGCATTTGTTCAATATTCTGACACACCAGCACTTATTTGAGCAACATATCCAGAGCCTTTGTTGACCCAGTTTGTCACATGCTTTTTTAAAAACAAACTAACTCCAAACTAACTCCCCAAACCCTAATCAAATGGAAGAGTAGAGTGAGACCATCTCTGGTGAGCTGTGATGTTCTGGTCTGCCAGCCCAGCCTTTTCCTAATGGGGCTGGCTCTTACCTCAGCCCTGCATCATCCTCATCCCCTGTGGATGTTGTCAGGTCATGTTCCTTGTCTGAATGTGACCCCAAAAGACCCCTGTTCTAGGCAAAAAAAATTACCCTGGTCTTCAGAAGCAAAGCCTGGGACACAGATAAGCCTGGAGATGTCTCTGCAGTGAGTTAACCTCTGCAGATCTGTGCTTGTTTGCTCCTGGTTATCTGTTAAGTGCATTTTAATTGTTCACAGGGGTGATGTACTTGCAAACAGCACTTGTAGCCAAGCCTTGGAGCCTGTCCTGATCTCTGAATTCTCCTGAGCATGCAGAGTGATGTGGAGATTTGAAAAATGGACTTTATCACTGGAAATGTGGTCTGGGTGTTTTGTAAAGGGAACTTGTGAGGGGAGAGCTTCTAGTTGAGCCCCAGAGAGGATTTAGTGTTTCTGGAGAGCTGTTTGGGTCACTTCAGATGTGACTGTGCAGCTTGGCAGAAATTGGTACTGAAATAGCCTGGTGCACTGTGAGATCTCTTTGCTGTAGATGATGAAGCTGTTTTTTCCCTGTCTGAGGGGAGCATCTTCAAAGCCCCCCCTCTCTGAGCTGTTGTCAGAGGCAGCACAGATCCCATTCTTTTTCTTCCTCAGTGCTGAAAGGAGCTGCTGTCTGAGGAACACAGCCAAGGTGCATTGTGTTTGCCCATGGCTCCTAGCTGTTCCCTAGAAAACTAAAGCTTTCAGGAAGTGAGCCTTCCTGTCAGTTTTATTTTTATGCCATTTCACAGTTACCCCACCGGGTTTTGTGGAGCTGCTTGGGTCCTGCTGGCAGCAGCAGGGCTGAGGGGAAAGCACCAATGCATGAAACGTGGAAAAGGGAGGTTTTGGTGCAGACAACAGGCATAAGAAGGGATGGATTTTTATTCTTATTAACCGCAGTGAAGGCATGGGGTAGTTGTCCTCAAACCAAAACCTTTCAGCAAGCAGAGCAGGCAGGACCTCTGGGAGCTCCTTGCCAGACTCCAGGCTTTGCTGAAGAGCCCAAGCCCAGGGCTGGAGTAAGTCAGATGAAGTAACTTCTGCAAATGCAGGTAACTCTGCTCACACAGCAGCATTCTCTAGGTAACTCTGCTCCCACAGCAGCAGGCAGCCCCTCTGTTCCCTGTGCTTTCCCAGCACTGCATTTCCATCTGTCCTGTGCAGGAGTGGTCCGTGCTGGCTGGCTGACACTTGGCTGAAATGATCTCCTCTCCCTCTCCTCTCTCTCCTTCTCTCTTTCAGCTTGGCAGTGACCTTGGCGGGGGCATTGGAGGAAGCCCGGCAGTAAGTGCCATTCCGTTTTTTTCCCCAATTTCCAAAGCTGCTCAAAGCTCAGGGGTTTTTCAGTTGTAAGCTCACCCACTGAGTACTGGAAGGTGCTTTTTAAAGCCCTGAAGTTGTTTGAAAATGGAGAAATGCAACTGAAACACACAGGTCCCCACCTATGTGGATTTGAGTCCAGCTGGGCTTTCCTGAGAGCAGCCAGGGCCAGAGCTGTTCACTCTCTCTGCTTAGCTCTTCTTCCTCAGAGCTTTTAGTTGGAGCAGCAGCATTAACCCTGGCAGTGCCTCATCCTTGTGCAACTGCTTTAGCAGCTGAAAGGCCAAGGATGCTTATCCCTACTCACAAAGCCTGGCCTGTAATCCTAACCCAGTGTCACCACAGACCTACCTGAACTCAAGTGCTTTCTCCTCCCAAACTCCATGTAGGATTTTTGGACATCAGGGTCAGGTGCTCTGAGTTTTCCTACTCTGTGTGGTCAGTGCTGCCACCTCCTCTGTGCCTGTGCTTTGGGGGTGTCCTCCTGCCTACAGCTCTTGCCAGGACATGGGACAGTTTCAACTTGCTCTTAAAGCAGCCTTGGCTTCAAGCTCATGGCAGCTTCTTCCAGAAGAGCGTGGAAAGGGAATGAAACGTGGCTTGGAGATGCAGTGGGCAGGAGGGAGTGTGCTTCCAACCCACAGCCAGAAGTGGCGTCCCCTAGAAAGCTCCAGTCCCTCTTCCCAGGACTCTGGATCCAGTAATTGAGTGAGAAAAGCAAACTCAGTTCTGGAGGGAGGGCTTTGCAGAGACCTTTGTTATGGCTGCAGTCGTTCTCTCTCCTCCTTTCCCTGCCAATCTGGCGTTCCTTCCTTCCTTCAGCACGAGGGCAGAGGAGAGCTGGTGGCACAGGACACCTGCACAGCCAGGCAGCCCACAGCAGGACATGGGAGGTGCTTCCCCATGGTGATCATACCTACAAAGCCAGGTTTCTGCCCTCCTGGGCCAGCAAAAACCCAGCAGGCACCTCTGTCCTGGTCCCTCTGCCTGTTTCTGGGCTGCTGCCTGGGGAATCCTGATCTCAAGCACAGGAAGAGAATTTGGGAGTGTAACTTGAGTGTGACTGTCCCATCTGAAGCTGGGCACCTAAAGGTTAATATTCCAGCTTTGATGCCCTCATTTAGGTCCTGGGAGGGAATGATTGCCCTTCTTGCTGGAAGGTTGTCCTCTGGCAGGCTCTGCTTCATGTAATGAACCTTTAGGGCCCGAGTGCTGAGCATGCAGAGCTCTGGCTTTGGGTGGGAGTACACAACACGGTCATGACTCCCTTGCTATCTCTGGATATGCAAAATCTTGCAGATTCCTGAAGACTTGACGTAGTTGGGGGAAGGTTTGAAGCAATTTGCTCTTCTCCCTGGGTTTATGTAGGGTAGATCCACAAAGCATATTGTGTTATGAGAAGGAGATATAGAGAAGAAAGATTCCTCTACAGTGGGAATAGATAACTGGAGCTATAAAAAATGATGTGGAAGCTTGGTTGAGGTGACAGCCGAGTGTAGGGATTAGCTGCCAAGAGCTTTGGAATTCAAATGCATAATTTAGCACTATTGATAAATCAGTGGGGAAGCTGCAAATGGCTTTAAAATATTTAGGATATTGCCCAAGTTCATGGTTTATTTAATAAGCAGTGCTCACACGTGATGTTAATGAGTGCCTGTTCTTTTTGACTCCTCCAGGTGGGACAGACCTACATTCCCTCCTCTGTGCCAGCCACCTTTGCCCCTTCTCCCACCCCAGCAGTGGTCAGTGGACTCAACGATCTCTTTGAGCTCTCATCTGGCATGGGGATGGCTCCTGGAGGATATGTGGCTCCCAAGTCTGTACGTAAGGAAAAACAACCATCCCCAGTTCCTTGCCTCCCCTTGAGCTACAAACGTGACATTGCTCACTTGGCCCATTTATTGTGGCTTTCTGGTGCTAAAACTTCAACTCAATCCCATTAGGGGCGCCCTGGGCTTTTCCCAAGTAGAGTAAGCACATGTTGGAATGTTAGTTATTAGTTACAGACTTCTGGCATTCTAGCAGTTGCCTCATTTTACCTGTGACAGCATTTCTCTAAAGAACGGCTTAGATAAATCCCAGACTTTCAGTTGTGTCAGAGCAGCTTTCCTGCAGACCTGCTTCTTAACAAGCTTCCCCAGAAAACTGCGGGCAAGACAGAATTTGCAACAACTTTCCCAGCAGGTTTGTTTGTTTGTTTGTTTGTTTGTTTGAATCCAACGTGACAGTGGAGATAAAATCATGTGGTTGGGATGATGGTGCTGCAGTGGAATGCAGAGAAATGTTCTCTCAGCAACAGAGATCACAGAGGCTTTGGCTGAAGCATGGAGTTGGGAGGGATCATGAGACACAAAACATGGTTCTGCAAACTGGCTGTGGAGCAGCCACAGGGGGCTCAGGCTCCTGAAAGGGAATAAACAAAGTTAGCACTCAATTAGCACCCCATGGGTGGGTTATTTTAAACCATCCTCTGAAACAGAGGATCTCAAGGTACTGCAGACAGTACTCAAAATTTTTGGTCCTTGCAATTATTGTACTTTATATTTAAAAAAATAAAAAACAAAAACAAAAAACCCCAGTAATTTTGAGCAAGTACTGGCTCATTTTGCACCACTCAGATCTGGGTCTGGGTTTTTCCCACAGAGGTGATTTGAGAATCCAGAACCCAACAGATAATAGTATCAGCCCTGTGATTTTATTTGGTTCAGACTTTAGTTGTCCTGCCTCTGACAGCCCAACCAGCCCTCAGAGAAGTCCAGCAGCAGGCTGGCTGAGTCTCATTCTGCTGTGATGGACACAGGCTGTCCCTGCTCTTGTGCACACCAATGCTGTCATAATTTGATTTCTTCCATGGGTGCTGTCAACAAATATGGATTAGGAGCAGAAAGTTTATTCCTCAGTGGTGAGCTCCATCCTTTCAACACCCCATGTCCCATCTTCCCTGCAGTGTTTCTTTAGCTTTTGTGGGCTCAGTGTGCCAATCCAGGTGGATTTCTGAGCTCTATTGGAAAACTCTGCTTGTTTGTTATCTTCAGGCCAGGCTGGCCATGCTGAATGACATCTCTTGTGTTCAAGGTTTGGCTGCCTGCAGTGAAAGCTAAAGGATTGGAGATCTCAGGCACATTCAGCCACAGGCAGGGACACATCTACATGGAGATGAACTTCACCAATAAGGCTTTGCAGCACATGACTGACTTTGCCATTCAGTTCAATAAGAACAGGTAAGGAAAAATTAGCAATGCTCTGTGTTCAACAGATTGAATCCACCTGGGAAAGGAGTTTGTGCCTCCACTGCTAAATTTAAGGAGGGCTTGTGCTTGGGTGTATAATGCAGTCATGGAAATAGCTTGGATGATACAGCCTGACCTCTCCATCACACCAAAATGGTGTGAAAGGGCTGAAAACACAGACTGATGAATCTGAGAGGACGCAGGCAGCAGACAGTGCCATCCTGCTCCCAGCTCTGAAACAGCATCTGCCCCATTTCACCTCAGTGGAGTTTTCCAGCAGCTTCATGAGTTGTTAGGCAGGTTGGTGAGTTTATAGCCAGTAAGTGCCCTGGGCAAAGCAAGAGCACACAGAGGCAGGATCTGAGCTGCACAAGTACCAACCCATGATGCCTCTGCCTCCTGACTTAATTGCTCTGCTGCTCCTCAGACTGTCTGGAAGCACAGGACTCTTTAATAAAGCTGCTTGTCACTGAAGGAGCTGCAAGTTGGGAGCCTGTGGCACATGTTCTCCCTGTAATAGGCAGCAGAACAATTCTGTCAGAAGCAGCAGCCACTTGAAAGTTCAGAGCTTGGATGATGGAATTCAGATTGTTCTTGGAAACCCATCTCAGCCAAAGGACATGACATGGCAGCACAGCCACAGTGTCTTCCCACAAATACCCTTTCCAGAGAGCTTATCCTGTGGTTTGCTGGGTGCTATCTTCAGCAAGGACCAGGCTACTTCTTATCAAGGCTGCAAAGAGTACCTTGTGACTGACATGTTCTCTGTATTCCTTAATATCACTTCACTGGAAAAGGCTTCTCTCTGCTGAAGATCCACTGAAACCATCTCTTTAATCTCACTGCTGCAAATTCAGGATTTCTTGGGACGAATAAGATTTACTTAGAAAAGTCATTATGCTAAATAAGTCTTAGTAAATGTTCTCCCTGGACTGCCATATTTTCTGGAGAGTTTTGCTAAGCTGCTGTATATGAATGTTTCATGCAAATTAACCTGGAACAAAAGGCATTTTGTGATTTTTTTCTTTTTATTCCCCCCATACATCAAGCTATATTTTAGCCACACCTGCTTTGAGGATGTAGAAAGTTTAAATACTGTACAATAAACCAGCAGTTTTTCATCTTGCAGCACAAGCTCCATATACAACCTACAACTATTTATTTACTCTTTTACAAATGTTCTTCTCCTGTCAATGCTTTCCACTGTGCCTGCTGCATTAGGGCTGGTTCTTTAAGTGTGAATATTAAGGTTTGTGATTGGGAAGTTTCTATTGCTTTTCCCTCCTTTCCTGCTGCTGCTAATGGTATTCACTGCAGTCTTGGGATAAAGCATTAAAAAAAAAATGAAAGAAATCTAAAGCTCTGGTGTCCTGTAATATCACAGCCCCTTAATAACCAACTGCAAGTTTGGTTCCCCTCTGAGTCCTGGGGAAAACAGGAGGGTTTGTGTCCTCCAAGGTGAAATGGCTGCAGAAGGCAAATCATGTGGCTAAGCCCTTGCTAGGAATATTCCTATTTCAGCTTCCTAGAGCTGAAAACTAAGGAGAACCAAGAATGGGGCATTTATTGGTTCCTGAAAGAATGGCAAACCTGATAAATGTGTCTGGCTGTGCAGAGCCAGGCTTTTAGTGAATAAAATAAAAACATACACCTATCCATCCTGCAAACCTCCTGAGACCTCTGAGCTGAGGTGAATCCTGCTAAAGAGAAATGCATTTATGAGTGGACACCAAAACACCAGGGCTTCCATCTGCTTTTGGAAAGCAGCTGGTCTGTAGTACAGGAGGGTTGTGTTCAATGTGAGATGTTTTCCCTCTTCTCCAGCTCCAGCAGAGCTGCCTGTGGAATTCAGTGTTCCTTGGACTGAACAGGCAAGTAAACATTGCTGGGACACATCCCCAGTGAAGGAGCCTCCAAGCAGGCAGCTGGGCCAGGTGCTGTCATTCAGGCCCAGGCAGCTGCATGTGTTGATTCATTTGTTCTGCAGTGCTGTTCCAAGGCACATGTTCCTCCTTGGCTGGCTGTCCAGCTCCCTGTGCCACTGCAGCAGCCATGCAGTGTGTGATGCACCCTCCCTGCAGTGCTCAGGAGCAGAGGAACAGCACCTGGCTCTGAGTCCAGGCCATTCCTTGCTCAGCACACAGACCAGTGCCCTGTGGGTAATGGGAGAGCTCCCAGGAGCTGGGCCCTGGGGCAGGATGGTGAATTTGTCAGCAAATGAGTGAGTTTCCCATGCCTTGTCCTGCTCTGTCTGCTCATTTGAGCTGTGCTCCTTCCCTGGAGCAGCAGCAGGGGCAGCTCAGGAGTAGTGGGAAGATGAGGCAGGTGGTGCTTGACAAAAGGAACATTATATTTTGGACATATTTTGGACAATGCAGGGCTGCTCTCATCACCTCTGTTTCTCTCTTGCCCAGCTTTGGAGTCATCCCAAGCACCCCCCTGGCCATTCACACACCTCTGATGCCAAACCAAAGCATTGATGTCTCCCTGCCCCTCAACACTCTGGGACCAGTCATGAAGATGGAGCCTCTGAACAACCTCCAGGTAAGGATTGTCTTGTTCTGGGCAGGGGGGAGCTCAGCAGATGCCCAAAACAATGAGGTAAGACTCTAATCACACAATACCATGTATAAACAGTCAGACCTCATGGATCTGGGCCTTGAGTCTGGCCAAAATTTAGTCCTCTTCCTTTTCCAAGCTTCTCCCAGAAAAACTGAAATGGAAACTTGTTGAATTTTATGACTTTTCAAACACCTCAAACCAACTGCTTGCATCTGTGTAGATTAAGGGCTTTTTTGCAGTTACACTGTTCTGTAAACTGGGCATGAGGTTTGAATGGGCTTAAGAACTGGGGCAGGTCTGAACAGAGGAAGTACCTGTGGTGGAGCAGGCAGGGAGAACTGTCAGTAAGAATGGAGGCAATTAAAGGAATTGCAGGGAAGATGGCAACTGCTGAGTGATTAACATTTCTCTAGTGCTCTTAAATTCCAGCCTGTTTCACAAAGGCACATGCCTGCCCCAGACAGCTTAATCCAAGGCAAAGTGTGTGTTCCAGGAAAGGCAGAGGAGAAATGGTGTCAGCAGCTAATGTTTCATTAATGAGGGTGTTGGTGCATGGCAGGGACAGCACTCCCTGGGGGAGCCTCTTTATCACACTGGGCTGTCAATCTGATAAAGACAGGACAGATCCAGGGAGATGTTCCCCCTCTGCTTTGGGCCAGAGACTGTCTCCAGTGCTCTGGAAATCATCAGGAGGTTCTTCCCCACTGCTGCCAGGCTGTGGAGTGGAGGTCAGCAACTCCTGGTTTTGCTCTGGAGTTAAATACTTTCAAGTATTTCTAACCTCTGGGTCCTCTAGGTTGATTTTCCCAGTATCCCAAAATGCAGTTACCTTGCACTGCAGCTGCCTCTCTCACCTCAGGTCTCCAGGAGGTAGAACTGGGTTGGATTCCTGCAGTGTAGCAGCCCATAGAAAGGAATATTGTGAAGCAGCTCATTCTCTTTTTAGTTTAAGAGGATGCAATGGAAGTTACTATTTATTCTGCCTCAGCAACTGTTTTTTCCCCTTCTTTTGACTTCCATTCTGGGCCTTATGACTTATTGATGAGTCTTTGGGCTAACAGCTTGAAATAGCTCCTCTGGCACTCAAAGGAGCAGTCCCACACTTGGGCTCCAAGCAGAGTCATGCAGTGGAGGAGCACAGACAGTGAATGAATTCCATGGCCTGCCTTCCACCCTCTTGGGCCCTTCCAGCCTCTGCTGGATTCCCTCTGCAACCAGGTCATGAAGCTGAGGTGACATTTGGGTCAGCTGTGGTAAAATGTGGCTCCTGCTCTGAGGGGAGTGTGGAGGTGACAGTCCCAGTCAGCCTCCACAGCACTGGGCACTCTCAACAAGGCACTCTCAAGTCGCTGCTTCCTTTGATCAGGAGGGAAGTGAAGTATTTGGGTTATTAAATCTCTGAAGGGCTTGCAGCACAGTTTGTTTCTTGTAGCATCTCCTGCTAGAACAAAGCTCAGAGAAAACATGTGAGGAGACCTCCAGCTACCTTCTATTGAGACAGTGGAGCATTCATTAGTGCCAGACTCAGTTGTTAATTTGCTGAGGCTCTCATTGCCATAGAAGTTGGCTGCCCTTTTACAATTGGGGAAGCTGCCATATGGAGTAGTAGTATATTTCTCTGCAAAGAGTTGAATCATGATAGCAGATGCCAAGTTAAAAAGAGCACTCCCCTTACTTTTTTGACAGCAGTGGGCTTGATGGAGATCTATCAATGCCCTGACAGCCAAGGCTCTGGTTTTGTTTTGTGGGTTCATGTAGAGAGGATTTGTCTTGAAACAGAAATCGCCTTGGTGACCTACTTAGGGAACAATTTATAGCATAATATAGGAGTAGAGAATCCAAATGTTCCTGTGTTCATTGAAGAACCAAAACACTCATCAGGTTGAATTTACTTAATGTGTTTTTTTTTTCTTCTCAGCTAGGGAACATTGAAGCAGATGTAGGGCTGGTTTGAACCTGAGGACCTTATGTTCATCTCCTATTCTGGTGGGAGTTTTTTGTTTTTAGTAACAAGAAAAATAAGTCCTGAAGTAACCAAACTGATAGCTTTCAACTTTTTGTCATGTTAATTATACACTTCAAAGACTAGTTGTACATTCCTTAGGCAACTATTTCAGAAGTAATGAATTCATGTCTTGTTCAGGTTATTTTTATTACCATTTCTAATCTTTCGCCCAACACAGCTCACTTAATCTTGACATTTGTAATCATGGAGAGAAACTAAAATATTTGACAAAGTAACAAAAAAGACATTTTTGCAAGAAGATGAGGAGGGCTGAAATATTTTCAGAGGCTTACTTAGGTAAAATATAGCTGAAGAGTCTTGTGTTTGCTAGTCACCTTGCATCGTGTGATACTGAACGCCAGGCTTCTCCCCTGCATCCCAAAATAATCATGATCATTTTCATGACTTGTTGACTCAGCTTTAACCCCCAGTCAAGCAGAGATTTATCCAAAGGGTAAAGCTGGGCTGGACACAGCACTGTAGGGCTGAACAAACCCCAATCCCTGCTCTCTGCTTCATCTTTTTAACTTCTGTCAGATTAAAAAGCTGCCTTTGGAGTGTGCTTAAGTCAGAAAATCTGACTTAGGTATTTGTGTGCTTCTAATTTTGGTGGGGGACACCTTTGCAGTGCCTTGTCAGGATTTTTGGGGCTGCCTGGTGCTTATGGCACCAAGAAATAACAACAAGCCCTTGCTCAAAGGTCTGTGAAAGGCTCTGTTGACCTTCCTGGGTGTTTGATAGCCATGGAGACACCTCTGGGAGTTGTACAGGTCTCCCTGGCTCCTGCAGGGTTGCCTTTTCACAACCAAAGCAGTGGTGACACTGCTGGTGACATGTGAGCTGCTAGGGCCATGCCAGCTGGGTGAGGTGTCTTTGGCACCATGTGTGTGAGACCTTCAGCTATTCCCTCCTAAAACAGGGATTTGCACTGGTGGGAATATTAAGTCTTCCAGGTAGTTCTTCAAGTCAAATTTGGAGTTAGAAAATGCCTGGGCTGAGAGCCTTTCTATGCTAAAGAGATCCACTGTTCCTAATAATTGGCTTTTTAACAGCTAGGAGATGCTGTGAAATTGGAATACCCATTGGAGCACACAAGAGTTGCTCCCCTGATCCTGGAAATGGGTGAAGTGGAGCCAACCTGCAGCCAGAGTTCCAGAGCTCAGGCTTGGCCTGTCATGGCACAAACCTGATCATCTCTTCTGTGAGATTATGGCCCCTTGCAGGAGACAGTGCAGGTGAAAATGAGCTGTAGGCAGTCCTGGAGCAGCAGCAAGCCTGCCTGAGGCTGGAGCCACTCTCCTGGGATGCACACTCAGAATGCACCATCAGTGTGTCACATCCTGCTGGCAGCTGCCAGCCCTGCTTGCTGCAGCTACAGAGCATGCAGCTGAAAAAAGCTGGAATGCTTCAAACTGCTTTTTTTTATTTAATTCAGTAAAATTATCAGAGTGTGGAAAGGGAAAGGTCTGCCAGCTGCATTTCTCCCTGAGGAGGGGCACTTGGAAACACAGAATCTGTGCAGGGTGAGCTGAAGGATACTTTTGTTGCTTGAAATGAGTTTGGCAAAACCTTTTTATAGAGACAGAGGAGGAAGGTGCAGCTTCTTCACTGAGGAAATATCAGTGTTGTTAATGCAGTGGGTGATGCTTATCCTTCCTGCTGTAACTCATCACCTGTGCTCCTCCACGCTCCAGTGTCTGGCAGTGCAGAACCGCTGGAGCTCTCATTCATCAGAGCTGTTAATGGAGCTCAGGTCACAAACACAGCACTCAGAACTTGCAGACAGATTTCACACATCCAGCTCTCTGTGGGAATCGTTGTGAGCAGCAATTCCAGCCAGCAGATGTTCACTCTCCAGAGCCTGCTCGATAAATGACACAGTATCTGCCCGTGGGTGAGAATCCCTGACCAGCCACCACACAACACCTGTGGGTAGCTCGATGGGAAGATGCTGCTTGGGTTTGTTGCCTGGGTTATTCTTCAACAGTCTCTGTTTGTGAGAGTCTTATTTCAGCAAAGAACCCTCCTGGGAACACTCTGAATTAAGGACTTGGATCACAGCTTGGCATCTGTGGCCAGTTCCTCACTCAGCTGTGGAAAGCTGTTGGTTTGGAGGTTAAGAGCACGTCTGCCACATGGTACAGCACATTTATAAATTGTACATTTTGAACTTGAAGTGCAGCAAGGCACAGGAGAGCACAACCCCTCCCAGTAAGTCTGTGTTCCCTGACTATTGATGTAACCCTTGCTGTGCCTGCACAGCTCCAGGCTCAGCCCTGTGGGGAGAGCACACACAGAAGAAGCACAAACCCGTGGCTGGCAGAGGCTGCAGGCACCCCTGGCATCCTGAGAGCCCTTCCTGTCACAGACATCTTTTATGGAAAATCCTTTCCTTAGGATTTTTTCTCCTGAGAAGCTGAGAAGCCTCAAGAACAAAATGTAACCAATGGTTATCTGCTGCTGTGGAATGCAACAGGTGCATCAGGGATTGGTCTGATGTGGTTGTTTTTAATTAATGGCCAATCACAGCCCAGCTGGCTTAGACTCTCTGTCCAAGACACAAGCTTTTGTTACCATTCTTCCTTTTCTATTCTTAGCCAGCCTTCTGATGAAACCCTTTCTTCTATTCTTTTAGTATAGTTTTAATATAATATATATCGTAAGATAATAAATCAAGCCTTCTGAAACATGGAGTCAGATCCTCATCTCTTCCCTCATCCTCAGACTCCTGTGAACACCATCACACCCTTCCTGTCACACAAAATGAAGTGGAGGAGCAGTTTTCCCTGGGGGCAGAGCAGCAGACTGTCACAGAGCAAGCCATGACCTGGTGAGGTAAAAAAAGGCTCTGCAGAGGAGAGTTGTTCTTGCCTTAACAGTTTGGCTGTTACCAGGCTCTAAAGCAAAACCCAACTTAAGTAAATCCTTAATTTAGTGTAGGTGCTAATGGGATTCCAAGTGGGTATGTTGTGTACTTGCTGCTGATGGAAAGCATCTGTGTTGCTTTCAGACTTGACTTTGAAAGTCAGTTCTGTTGCTCAAGTCTGAGATTTAAAGCATCAGAAACCTACACTATTGAAGAAAATAACTTGACACTGTTCCTATGAGGTACTTCTTCCCCAAAATACCATGTTTGGGCTCTCAGAGGGCTGGACTGCAAGAAAGTTCTTCAGAAGGGTGCTCGTGCTGGAAGGTGAACGAATCTATTCCAGGGGTTACTTCTAGAGGTGCTGCTTCCTCTAGTCAGATCATGAACAAGACATAAGTGATTTGTAACCCTGAGCCAATTTTTAGTGAGCTCACACCTTTTCAACAGTCAAGCATCACATGAAAATCTGCCACCTTTTGACTTCTATCCCTCAGAGCTTTGCTGGCTGCTTGACTTAATTCACAAGGTACTAATATTTTTTTTCCCTCTCTAAAAGATCACAAATGGAAAGCCATTTTTATTAAAAATGCTTCTGTTTCAACTCTGAAATGTCTGAAGCTAAAGGTCTAGCTAGAGATTTAATAGTTCATGTCCAGGTCAGCAGGTTAAAGCAGAGCCATGAGCAAAGTTAGTCTGGACTGGAGGATTTGTTGAATGCAAGCAGGGGTTTCTTTACAGGCATATCAAACCTGAAGAGGCTTCTCAGCTCCTGCTATCACATCAGATGTCAGTGCCTGTCTCAGGACAATGTTCTCACCTGAGGAGCACTGGATTTTTTTGGAAAGTCACTGTTATTACCTGCTCAGCTTCTTGCAGGTGCTGCTGTGGATCTGCTTTTGTAGCCTGTCAGATGGCACTGGGTGCTCCTGATGTGGAGCATGACCTTGGGAAGCTGTTACCAACTCAGGGGGCCTCTTCTTGGTGTGAGTTTCCCCATCCAGGTGTCTTTTGATGGCCCAGGTCTTGTGGAGCCCAGTTTGGGGGAAGTGTGTGGTGGTGAACAACAGAAGCTCATTTTGAGGAGCTCCCCAGTCATGTCCCAGTGCTGTAGGTTCAGGAGAGCCTTTTCCACCCTATGTGCAAAAGTTATTTGTTACAGCTGATTCCTGCATGATTACAGCTGCTTGCAAGGTGACATGTGATGTCATTCCTGAACCCAGTGATGCAGTTTGGGAGGAAGGCTTCCATGTGGCTTGATTTTTCTTTACTGGGAAGAAATTGCACTTCAGAGCATCTTAATTGGGTAGCTCTCCAGAGATAGCCAAAGCAGCTTACTCAGTGTGTTTCTGCAGAGTTGAGAAGCAGGTCAGCAGATACCTTTTTATAGCATCCTTATAACTGCAGGGACAGGGCTGGCATATTAATTTGGAGTGTGCCTCTAAAACCGTGACTGGAGAGAGGGAGCTGCTTTCCAGCCCCTCTTGTAAGAAACTGCTGTTGTATGGCAACAACAATTAGCTACAAAAGCTAAGTAATCTCTGTTGTTCTAAGGCAAGGCAATTAATCATTAAATCAGACTTGGAAAAGATCTTGGGTCGTGCAGTGTAGTCCCTGCTATGCTTTGTTGTTTTCCTACAGTTCCTCTTATTGAGAGCATTGTCAAGGCTGATTTTAACTGTAAGTCCAAGCACTGGAGCTTCTTTTATCCTCAGAGGAATTTAGTGCTGCTTAATAATTCTCACTGTTGGTTTTCCCAGACATTTAGCCTAAATTTTCCCTCTCCTGGCTCATCTCCATGACTTATATCCAAGCACAGCATCTGGAATGGCTGCACTGCTGTCCCTCCCCCAGCTCTCCCCTCCCAGACTCTGAAGTGCATTTTTGGCTCCTCACCCAGTGTGTTCCATCATATTTTGCAGTGGTGAATCACTGAAGTCCACCCACCAATCTGCTTTTACCCCTCTGGTTCAAACACTGAACATCCAACTCGTGAGCATGACGCCAGCAATCAGAGCATGGAACCAGTCCCTGGTACAGAGAACCAATCCCAGGTTTTTCCTCAGTTGCACCATCATTTGTGTGGTTTTAGTGGGCTTTAGACTAATCCCTTCTTAAGCTGGTTTGCACTGGGGGAATTAAATACAAGCTGCTACCTTTAGTGATGGCTGAAAAGTAGAAACACCACAGATTGTCACATTTACCTTTCTGCAGTTCTTTGCACTTCTGGGACCTCACAATTGCCAGAAGAGTTTGTTTGGGAGCTTGATCTCCTTCCACTTGTCTCTGGTTTTTACCAACATTTGTGGGTGTCCTTCCCAACTTGCCCCTGTAGGACAATAGATTTTCCCAGTAGGACATCAATATATGTAATTATTAATGTCAACGAAGTTTGTCTTGCCATAAATCTTTGTAGCAGCAAATTTATTCCTTTGGCTCAGCATTTAGCATGGTCTGGTTTGTGTTCATGGTGACAAATGGGAGAACTCCCTCTGGGGGTTTTCAAACAAAGTGGGAGCTCCAATGGCTCCTGAAATTCCCCACACAACCTCAATTCTGGGTCTTTCTTACAAGACTTAAGATCCCTTCCTTGCAGCAAAGGCAGGTGTCTGCTGAGCTGTGCTCCCATGACAGGCTCCAGCTGTGTGGGCTGACGTGGGGAGAGCATGAGAGGCATGGAAATAAAGCTCAGAGGTGCCTTTTCCTGAGCTGTGCTGTGACACTGCACCTCTCAGACCTCCCATTTGCTCCTGCTTGTCCCAGCAGCTCTCAGCCTGGGGAGAACTGTTAGCAGAGATTAGTGGGGAACATGGCAAGTGTGTGTGATAAAGGCAAAGCAGATAAGGGCAAACTCCCTGGCTGGTGGAGTTTAATGACACTGAGAATTAAGTCTTTTGTCAAGTGATGTTTTTTTTTTTTTACCTGATTGCTCTCTAGCAGGGCTTTCTTCTTCCAGGAATCAATACCCAGCACATATTCCCTATTTAGATTTTACTGAGGGAAAGGCAGGAATCTTGGGAGATGCTGCAAGGAAGATGCAGGCAATGGACTCATTTGAGGCTTTCTAGAAAGTGTCTGGACTGAGACAGGACTAATCAAAGAGGTGAAAAATAAGGAAATGAAGGTGAAAATGAAGAATACTGCTCAGGGGTTTGGAGCTGGGGAATGACAAGAGTGGGTGATGAAGAAGCTGATGTGCAGTGTGACAGACATGATAGCAGGTGTGTGCAACCAAGAGGTTGGGATGTACCTGTAAGAAATGAGGAGAGGGAGAGACTGAGCAAGAGCAGGAAATAGCCAGGATGCTGCTGTGAGCCCCTGAGTGGAGCTGGCTCTGAAGCAGCACAATGAAAGGTTCACAGGAGAAGTTTGGGCAGCTTTCAGTGAAAATGGAGCAGGGGACTGGTCCTTTCTGAACCTGCCCAGGAGCTCAGTACCATCCCATTCAGAGCTGGCCTCTGCTCAGAGAGAGCACTCCAGGGTGATGAGACTGTGTGTGATCCCTTTGCTTTTCCAGCTGAGAGAGACTCTTTAACCTCCCTGTTTTTTCTGTGACAGGTGGCTGTGAAAAACAACATTGATGTCTTTTACTTCAGCTGCCTCATCCCTCTCAACGTGCTTTTCGTGGAGGATGGCAAAATGGGTGAGTGCTTTGGGGTGTGTGCTGAGCCTCCTGCAGCCAGGCTGTGCCCAGCTGGAGCTGCAGGTGCCTCCTGGCTCTGTTTTACCTGTGCCTTGACCTTCAAGCCATTGCATCTCAGCAGGTCTGGTCTGGTTGTCCCTGTTGTCCTGTCCCCATTGTCCTCCAGCTGCAGAACCCAAGTCCCTTCCTCTCATTCTCTCAGCCAGGTGGATCTGTTTTCTTTGAAGCTGATTTTTTTTTTTTATTTGTTTGGGTTGGATTTGTTGTAGTTTTGGGGTTTTTTGATGATTTGATTCACTTGAATGGGTCTAGGATTTGCCCCCATACCATTTTCACTGGAATTTTTGTATTCCTAGTCACCTTTATTGTATTCCTAAACTGCATCACTGGGTTCAGGAATGACATCACATGTCACCTTGCAAGCAGCTGTAATCATGCAGGAATCAGTTGTCACAAATAACTGTATTTGTATTCCTAGTCACCATTTTCCCTGGAATTTTTGTATTCCTAGTCACCTTTATTGTAAAAGTTTTGTTTGAATTGGCTGGAAGTTGCTAGAAAAGCAGCTTTCACTAACATAATCCTAAATATGTGGATCTCCTTCCTTCTTGTCAAATCCTGCATATTCTTGGCTTGTAAACAGCTCATGTGGCAAAGACTATCTCTCTTTTGGGGGAGGCCAAAATCCATCAAAGCTTTGCTGCTTTTACAAGAGACTGAGGTAAATCCAGGAATAAATCTGTTCCCAGCAGGGCAGAAAGTTCCCAAAAGCCCTTCAGTGTGTCTACTTTGGAATATTCTGTGGTGTGTTAATTAATGCTGGGGTCCTGTGAGGATCCCAACAGTGCTGAGGGGATTTTTTTGTTTCTAGAGCGCCAGGTCTTCCTTGCAACATGGAAGGATATTCCAAATGAAAATGAGCTTCAGTTCCAGATTAAAGACTGTCACCTGAATGCTGGTGAGTAGCTTCATTCTGCCATGCTGAGAGCACTTTTGATGTATTGCCATTAAAAATCACCTTATTAATATCACCTCAGTAAAATAAGCTGATGGCTGATGAAGATGTAAGTATTGCACTTTTGAATAGCACAGCCTGGGATCCTAGGGCTTGTTTCAGTCAAAAACTTTAGCTGGGTCCCCATAAAAGCACATCTAAAAATCCCAAGTCTTTGATTTGACCAGTCTGTTTCTTCCTTTCATTCTGGACCTTGTATTCTTGTTTTTCCCTTTTATACTTTGCTTCCCTGCAAAGCTGCTCTTTAAATGGAGCTGAATATTGGTGTTGGGGCTGTTCAGCAACCCTGTCCTGCTGCTGTGAGTTGTGATCAAAGTGTTCCAGCCCTGCTGCATCACCCTGGGCCACTCACTTCACCTTTTGGCAGCTTCTTTCTTCTTTTCTGTTATGAAAGATTTAACCCTACAGAAACTGCAGAGTGTTGGGTGTTTGAGGAGGACAGGCCATGTGGGAAGGGTGTGCTGATGTTAGCTGAGAATTGATGCATTTTCATCATGTTTGGTCCCCTTCAGTTTGTTTGGCTGTAGAGTTTCCTCTGTGAGCATCTTGTACGTGTGACCTTACTACTGCTGAAGGATAAGGGAGTGTAAAAGGGTGGATTGGGGCCAGCTCAGCAGCTCTGCTCCTGTTCTGGAGGTTCTGGACAGGAGCCAAGTGATTCTACCAAAAGCTGCTCTGTTTCACAGATGAAAGAAGTGTCCCTATTGATTACCAACCCTGTAACCTTTTTATTCTCTCATGCCTGCTATTACACAATGAACACCCTCGTGCTTCAATAGCAGACAGAAACCATGGGTCTCTTTGTACTCATAATTATTACTATTTTGGAATATAAAAGCTGGAGCACGCAAGAGGAGGGGAAAAATAGCAGCTGTTGGACCTTATGACTTGATTTCACTGTGGGGTTTGAAATGAGAACAACCTCTGTGCCTCCCCCAGTCCTTCCTCTGCTCCTGACTGAGCTTGGCATTGCCTCTCCCCCTGCACTGCAGAGCTGCTGCTGCTGCTGCTGCTGCCTTCTGCCCTGGCCATGCCCTGGCTGCATCCAGGGCTCTTTATCTCCAATCAGAAACACTGATTGGAAATGAAGAGCCCTGGAAGCTGCTCATTTTGGTGTTGAGGTGCTGCCTGGAAGGGGATGTGGTTGGGAAGATTGCTGTTCCTGCAGCCTGGCCTCCCCCTCCTCCCTCTGGAAGAGGATGTTATGAAATTTGGAGTGACAGAATGCTCCCCATTGCAGAAGGGTTTGCCAGCTCAGGGCCAGGCTGCTCAGCCAGGCCTGGGGTGCTCAGGGGAGGACAAGTTTCCAGCTCTCAGGGAGAGCAGGGAACACCAGGCAGTTCCTCTCAGTGGGATCTGCAGCCTCTCCAGAGCACAACCCATCCCTTGGGCTGCTTGGGGAGTGCTGGACCTGCCAGGACCTGCCAGCCTCTTTGGCAGAAAGTGAGTCTCACCTCATAAACAGATTCCAAACACTTCCAGCCACCGAGGCTTCTGTTTCTGCTGCCCTCACCTCCTCCCTCTTGCAACTCCTCCTTGACCACCTGGGCTTGAGCATGGGGCAAGCCAAGAGCTTGCAGGAGGGAAAACCAGGGAAATCTTGTGTGCTTACCTGAGCCCCTTGTATTTTTTCTATATTTTCTTTTTTTTTTTTTTTTTTTTTTAACCAGTGCAGCCCTGACTCAGCCTGCTCACCTTGATTTCCTACAGGCAGTTACCTCCTCTAGCTCAGACCATCCTAAGAGCACCAAGCCTTGCTTGCACAAGGATCAGCCAAATCCAAAACCCATGGAGGGCTGGAATTCCAGCATCCTCAGGGGTGCAGGCTTCTCTCAGCATGGCAAGTGAGACACTAGGGCAGAGGCAGAATAGGCTGGGTGAAATCTGAGTCCATCTTCTAGTTTGCACCAGAGCAAGGGTGTGTGCCTGGCCATGTGCATCAGTAGGGTGATAATTTTCAAGACTCACAATTTTGATTGTTTAAATCCAGTGTAAATAGGTTTAAGACTATCCATTATTCCAAAAAAAAGCAAGTTTGCATGTACAATTTTTAGGAACTTGATCCTTGTGGAGGAAGGGCTGGTTCCTGTTCCAAAGACTCTCCTGCAGGAGATGTGTAACCACAATAAAGCTCTCAGTTTGGGCTGTCAGTGGTTGTGGTGTTCTTTGCAGGTTTGCAATGCACTCGTGGCAGAGCTGCACAAAACTCTGCAGATCCCAGCAGCTCCTCACCAGACCTGAGGAGAGGCTGGGTTTGTGCACAGGGAACAGCTCTGGAGCACTGCTGGCTCCTTGGAGTGAGCTGTTCTCCCTGCTGGGAGCTGCTGGGGTCAGTCATTCATGCCCAGCCTGAGCCCACCCACCAGGTGGTGAGTGCTGAGACACCATTCATGCCTCAGCCTCCCTGATCCCAGCCCTGTGACGTGAGTGCAGCTGGAGCTAAAAATACCCAGCTCCCAGAGCTGGGCCCTAGCACAGCTCCAGCAGCCACTCAGAGCCCTGTGGAGCAGCTGGGCTGGGAGAGGCTGGGCAGGAGTGTGATCCCTGCACCCTCAGAGCCTGCCTCCCCTTCTCCCATCTCTCCTTCTCCCATCTCTCCTTCTCCCATCTCTCCTTCTCCCATCTCTCCTTCTCCCAGCTCCCCTTCTCCCAGCTCCCCTTCTCCCAGCTCCCCTTCTCCCATCTCTCCTTTTCCCATCTCTCCTTTTCCCATCTCTCCTCCTCCCATCTGTCCTTCTCCCAGCTCCCCTTCTCCCATCTCTCCTTCTCCCAGCTCCCCATCTCCCAGCTGCAAACAGCCTTTCCTTTCATGAATTCTCACATCTGTGCTGTGTGAGGAGCAGGAGAAGTTCTGTGCAGCCATCCTGGAGGCCCTGCAGAGCAGTCAAGCAGGGGGTGCTGCTCTTCCTCAGTGGAGAAACTGAAATTTGAATTTCTTTCTCTCTAAACACCCAGCACTTATTTCCTATTTAGATTTTACTGAGGGAAAGGCAGGAATCTTGGGAGATGCTGCAAGGAAACTGCAGGCAATGGACCCACTTGAGGCTTTCTAGAAAGTGTCTGAACTGAGACAGGAGTAATCAAAGAGGTGAAAAATAAGGAAATGAAGGTGAAAATGAAGAATGCTGCCCAGTGGAACTGGGGAATGACAAGAGTGGGTGATGAAGAAGCTGATGTGCAGTGTGACAGACATGCAGGTGTGTGCAACCAAGAGGTTGGGATGTACCTGTAAGAAATGAGGAGAGGGAAGAGCAGGAAAGAGCCAGGATGGTGCTGTGAGCTCAGGAACTGGCTCTGAAGTGAGTTAGACTTGAAACAGGGATTTGTTGGGGGCTGGGATTTGATCTGTCAGAAAAGCAGTGTGTGAGTTTCTTGTACATCCAGAGCTGTCTGTCACAGTGCAACAGTCACCTTACAGCACCTCCTGTGCAAACTGCAGACTCCTCTCCAGGTTATTGCTTTTCCTCCTTCAAACAAAAAGGAGATAAACACAGACAGCAGAGAAGCTTCTGTGGCAGTCTGTGCTCCCAGGCCTTTGTAGGTAAAAGATCCATCCTGTGCCCACAAGACAAGTTTGAGCTTTGGTGGGATGGCACAAAAAGCTCCTGTCCCTGGCAGCTCATCCCAAAGCAGTGAGCAAACAGAAAGTCTTGGCTGCTGCAGGTAGCCCAGAGCAGGGCAAGAGAAGCCAAGCATAAGGTGCCAGGCTGTGGGATGAGGAGCAGGTCCCTGTAAGTGGGAATTGGGCTCTGATCTGTGTCTCCACCATCTTTGCTTCCAAAAAAAGCAAATCCTGGACCTTTGAAGGTATTCCCACCGTTCCCCAGTGACTCAGGGAGAGATGAGTGCTTAGATCAGGACTTGGGGCTCAGGTTCCCCAGTGGCGAGAGATGGACCTGGCCTGAGGCTGTTCCTGAGGGCTGTGGAGGAACAAGTCCCTCTGGAGCTGTTCCATGGGGCCAAGGTGTGCTTGGGATGCCCTGCACATCTTGAATTCATCAGAGCTGCTCCGTGCATCAGCCTCTTAGGAAGAGGTTGGGAAAGTTCCCTTGAGAAAACCTCATTCAGAAATAATGAAAAACACAAGGTCATGGTTATAGCCCAGCATTCTCATTTCTTATTAATCCAGTGATAAATTAATTGATTTGGGGTTTTTTAAATGAAAATACATCAATCTAGTGCATGAAAATAGATTGCTTAACTGTTATAGCTCAAATATTCTGGGTGCTGTTGGTGCAGCTGAGGTTTCCCCTGTAACTGAGCATGCACTGAAGCTCAGTTTGCCTTGTTTACACTGGGTTTTTTCAGCATGCTAAGTTTGACTAAATTCTAAAGGATCACTACATTAGGATATGCAAATCAGATGAGCTAAATGGTTTTCTTTTTCCTAAACACTGCTTACCCAAACCCACAGAGTGAAAGAGGATGAGCTGACTTGCACATGGAGATTTCCTCCCATTTAATGGTATTCCATCAGTTGCTGTGCTATTCAGCACAGGAATTTTGGTTTAATTTGTTTATCACTGATCCACAATTTGGTTGTGAAACAGCAGCTTTCATGTTTTGAGTTGAACGTGGCTTTATTGGTATGCAGTGGTCACTTTGTTTTTCTCCCCCAGATAATTTGCTAATGCCAGAAAAAAGGTAAATTGGATTTTATTTTGATGAAAAAACCTGGGGGGAAATCATACACAAGCTTGCATGGGATGTTGTTTTTTTTGTGTGTGCAAATCTTGTAGCTGATAGTTTAATAAATTACAAAACTGGTGCATATTACATGTCCTGGAAATAAATGTAGTGTCAGAACATTGCCCCAAGTGCCTCCCCACTGGATCAGCCTGTGCTTGGTATTTGAATGCAGTTCTTGGCTGGATGCTCAGAACCATTCAGGTGCTGCTAGAAATGGCACAGGGATGTTCTGGGCTATCACAGCATAAAATATAAGCATTAAATTGTACTTTCTGCTACGGAGTGCTTGCTGCAGACTGCCACAAAGGTCAGACAAGGTGGATGGTCAGTGTTGGCTCTGAGCTGTGCCTGTCCTTGGTGCACACCCCCCCTGCCAGGTGCTCATCTTGGCTCTCTGAGTTCAGGTGTGAAGTTCTTAAGCTGGTGGGCAGAAGATTTGAGCTCATCCTTTGCTTTACCCGGGAGAAAAATGCTGTTAAAAAAGGATTGGGTCCCTTCAGTGCAAAGGACTTGTGAGCTGTTGAGTTGTTCCTCCCTGTTGTTTCCATGTTCACTGCTTGGCTGTGGGACTGAGGTCAAAAATTCTGGTCAGAAAGGAAAATACAAGGAAAACAAACCAAACAAACCAGCCCTGAAAGCTGGGCTGATGTCAGAGGCTTCCCTGGCCTTGGTGATGGCCAAACCTCCCTGTGTCCTTCCCTTGTGCTTCAGGAGGGTTCTGAGAAGAAACCTTGAGACAAAACAAAGTTGCTGTGCAGGGCCAGCTGTGCCTTGTGCTGCTTTGCTGAAGGACTTGTGTGCTGTGCTTTGCAGAGTCCCCAGAGTCACCCAGCCCTGCTGCAGCCTCCCTGGGCTCTGGGGGCCTGGGCTCAGCTCCCTGCTCCCAGCAAGATCTGCCTGGCTTTATTTCATTTATTTATTTTTTTAAATAAAGGCTGTGCTGTCACATGGCATTAGCGGTCCTGCCTTCAGCCAGCCCCAGCCTGCCACTGTTGCTTAGCAACTCTGATGATCTCCAAAATCCAAATTGCTGATACTCCAGAGCACAGGAGGGATGGGAGCTGCTTCCTGGGGGGAGAGGGGCTCAGCTCTCCCCAAATCTGTGCTCAGATTGGGGGCAGGAGGGTCAGGCCAGCCAAGCATCAGCTCCAGCTGCTCACCATTGCTCTGGCTGAGGCAGGGCATCTTTTGCTGGGGCTTTTTGTGCTCTTTGGAGGTTAACTGAGGTCAGGGGAGCAGAAAATGGGCTTCCTAGGGTTTGCCCTGCCTCACTTTCCCTCCCTGTATCCCCCTCCAAGCACATTCCTGCTCTGAAGTGTGCCCCTCAGCAGAGGCTGGGGGTGTTTCCATGGCAAGAGGAGCCATCACATGAAGATTCTGGTGTAGGAGCAGCTGCTCTGTGGCTGTGTCTCACCTGCTGAGCTCCCTAGACACAGCTCCCCTGCTCTGCCATCACCCCCTGTGATGGGGTAGCAGCCAAAATTGCAGCTTCTCATTCCAGTCCTGCATCCCTGCTCCCCAGGGAATGCCTTTACTCTGACAGCATCTCCCAGCAGAGGGGAGGCTGCTGTGGCAGGTGTCAGGCTTGCTGGAGAAAGTCCTTGCCAGTAGTTCCACCTTCCAGAGGCGTGAGGTTTAACCCACAGCCTGTCAAAATGGGTCCAAAAAATCCCATTTAATACCAGCAACCCTCTCAGACAAGGATGTCCTGTCTGAGCCTGTGCTTGTGTTGGACACTTTGCCTTCCCAAGGGCCTGGAGGCTCCTGTTGATGCCTTGGGAGCATAAGAATATGAGAATTGGGGCTTCACTGCTGGTGGGTGATGTCCTTGCAGCATGGATTAATCCCAGCCACGCTCCCTGTGAGCAGGGGACTGCTCTGCACTGCCCATTTCCCAAGTCTGGCTGAGTTTATTGTGGAGAGGAGGAGTATGGGTGGGAGGAGGAGACAGGCAATGAGGGGTTTTAAGCAAAAGATCTCATTAGTTACATATATCAGCCAGTTTCCATAGTAACTGGGGAAGAGAGGAAGCCTAAATCTGAGTGTGTCTGGGTGGCTGCATGCCTGAACCATCCTGGGCCTGCAGGGAGCTGCTCTGGAGCCTGGGGAGCAAAGGGGTGCACAGAGGGTGCAGGCTGCCCTGGGGAGAGGCGGTGGATCCCAGTGTCTGCATCAGGGTGTGGATCTGCCTTTTTCTTCCTCCTCCCACCATTCCCTGGGCCATGAACAGGCTCTGCTGTCCTCTCTCCAGTCCCTCAGCACAGACTGGTGTCCACTGGTGTCAGGTCTGGCACCCTGTGGATGGATTAGAGCTGCTTGGTCACTTGGTGCTGCTCCCCTGCTGCTGTCCTGCTCCCTGTGCTCCTTAGATGGATCCCACATTTCCAGTCTCTGGCCTTTCAGTGCTAGTTGGTTTAAGGCTCTTTCTGTCCCTCATTTTTTGTCATAAATGACCCAGCCTGCTCTGAATGACCCAGCACAGATAAAGTGTCCTTAAGTTTCTCCTGCTGGGCAACAGGAATGGGAATTTGCCAATGATGCTTATCAGGTGTGGGATCTTCCACCCAAAGTGTGACTGTGCCCCTTTACAGGCATCCACAGCCTGATGTTTGCTCTGTGCTGAGGAACTCCTTGGCATCCAGGGGCTGCTGGTTTGGGTCCTGGTGTTCTGTGGATTTGTCCTGGTGTTCTGGTTTCCTCAAAAAGTCCCTTAGAAATAATGTGTGTGACAATGACACCCATCCAGGTGTGCAGCTGAAATCACACCTCATCTGCAAGGTCTGAGGTCAGGCTGTGTGTTAAAACCATACCACAGCCCTGTGGTGTCTGGAGACAGTGCCTGGGGGGTGGTTTACCCTTTCAAGTAATTACTTTTTTAAAAAGAGAAAGGATTTTTGCTACCTTGTAGGACATTGATTAGGCCAGAAGTGTCTGTGTGTGAGCAAAGTAGGAGGGAGCTCTTGTGGCTGGGACACAACCTCAGAACCTGAGCACGCCTCAGGCTGTGATCTTTGTTCTTTTCCACCTTCATCTTCTGACTTTTTGGCTGCCTGTAGGTGGATGGGGGTTGTAGAGAAAGCAGAGTTCCCTTCCCCTCTGAGCAGCCTTTAAAGTCTCACCTTGATCAAGTCCTGAGTGACCCAGGGCAGTGAGAGCCCTGTGAAATGGGCAAATGCTCACCAAGAGATCACAGCCTGAAGGGAATGAGGTGGGCCCATGGAGTGAACTGGAATTTTTTTCTTCTTGTTGTCATGTGTGCTCCTGTCCCCAGGGAAGCAGCCAGCATTTCCCTGTGCCCTTGCATCCTGGGAATGCTCCCCAGGGCTCTCCTGTCTCTGCAGATGATGGATCTGAACTAACAGATGCCCTTTTTTCCCTCCCTTCCCTCCAAAGACACTGTCTCCAGCAAGCTGCAGAACAACAATGTCTACACCATTGCCAAGAGGAACGTGGAGGGGCAGGACATGCTCTACCAGTCCCTGAAGCTCACCAATGGCATCTGGATCCTGGCTGAGCTGCGCATCCAGCCCGGGAACCCCAACTACACGGTGAGATCTCACAGGGCAGGGCACAGCCTGGGCTCCTGCTGCTCACCCACACCCTGAGCCCTTCCTTCCTGCCCTTCCTCCCTGGGCTATTCAGTGGGTACCCAGGGTGAAGGAGGAAAATGATCAATCTGACTACCATGTTTCTAGAAGGCTAATTTATTATTTTATCATATATCATATATTATATTATATAAGATATATGATATCATATTCTATTGTATTATATATGATATTACATTACATTATATTATTGTTTTAATTTTTATTATTTATACTATATTATGCTATATTTATTATACTATATTTATTAGTGTATTTATTGAATAGTATATTATATTTAGTATTTATTATAGTATTTATTATACTATAATTTATTATTTTATTATTTATACTATATTATACTATATTAACTATACTATACTAATTATACTACTATTATGCTATATTTACTATACTACTATACTACTATTATACTATATTAACTATACTATACTAAGGAATAGAGGAAGGATACTGACAGAAGGCTACAAGGAATGAAAATGAAAACTTGTGACTCCTTCCAGAGTCTCAACACAGCTAGTTGTGATTGTTCATTAAGTTAAAACAATTCACATGACACCAATCAAACAATGACCAGTTGGTAAACAGTGTCCAAACCACATTCCAAAGCAGCAAAACACAGGAGAAGCAATCAGATAATTGTTGTTTTCTTTTTTCTCTGAGGCTTCTCAGCTTGCCAGGAGAAGAAATCCTGGAAAAGGGATTTTTTCAGGAAACAGGACAGTGACACCTCGCTCTGTGTTGAGGGAGATGCTGTTAATTTGGCTGGGGGGGGTGAGGAGGGAGTGCCTAACACAGGAAAAGTGAGGAGCAACAGAACTCCCCTGCTCTGCCACCAGTGAGCTGGGCCAGTGCCTGCTCAGCAATGAGCAGTGACTTGCCAAGGTTACCCAGAGATAAAGCCAAGAGATATTAGCAAGGAAGCACTGCCAGGGAGCCCTTCCCCCTCTTCCAGACAAGGGGAAATTTATGCCCCGCCGTGTTCCCGGCTGTCTGTGGCCCTGTGCTGGCACCAGCCCGGGGCTGGGGGGAAGGTGCTCTCTGTCCTGCTTCATGCACCCCTGTGACTCTTCTCTTTGACTTCACTGCCCTTCTGAGGGACCTGTGTGTCTCTGGTATTAGAGGATTTATCTCCTCTTGGAAGCTGTGCCAGGAGTTTTGAGAGAAATGTGTGGTCCGGGGAGCTGCGGGGTGGATGTGAGCGCTGGAAGGTGATTTAAAGTGTTTGCACAAGGTTTGATGCTGCAAGCCTGGTCTCAGCCTGATCTTTGCTTTAGAGAGGAGTGACAGCCAAGTTCGTGTCCATCAGGACTGAGCAGCAGATCTTTAGAAGCCCTTGGGTTTAGTGCTGTGATTTGCAGCCTGAGAACACGCACAGGTCCCTTGTCTCAGTTTGGGACCATGTCCCCTTTTTCCTCCTGCCCGTGGGGCCACCTACATTTGCTGAGAATTTGGGAGTTTGCTTTTGTTTTCCTCCTGCTTTCAGCAAGCTCTGAAAGGGCACTTTGAGGTTGGTGATGAAGAAAGCAGGACAAACATTCAGTGTGATTGTCAGCAGCCATGTCCAACCATTCATTCCCTTGTGGCAGGAATTCCAGCACTAACCTCTCCTCTCCTCTCCACAGCTCTCCCTGAAATGCCGAGCTCCAGAAGTGTCCCAGTACATCTACCAGGCCTACGATGCCATCTTGAAAAACTAACAGGAGGTGGAGCCTGTGCCTCACCCTGCAGAAGGAGGGGGGGAAAAGGGGTCCCCAGAGCCTCCTTCACCGCCAGCGCAGGGAAGAGCACTCCTAACTGGAAGCAGCTGTATTCATGTGTAGGATTGCAGTCAAAGGCACTGATTAAACAAGGTAGCAATTAGTATCCACGTGCTAATGATGATAGGGAACAAGCCCCTTTGGTATTTTTAGCGTCCATGGAGTTTGTAACCACTGCTTCAGACTACTCCCATGTGCCCCTCGCCCCTCACTCATCCGTTCTCGTGGGCTTCTCTCCCATTTTGTGCCAATGTTCAGTGTTTTCTAAATGGCTTTAGGTGTAGTTTGGATTTTGTAAAATAACTGCTCATTGGAAAAACGAAAAAACACCGAGCAAAAACCACACGTCTGCTCATTAAAACAAGGCAAAAGTGTCGAAAACATAACACTGCACTTTATTTTATATTTTTATACTTTTTTTTTGAGTTTTTCTATTGTAATTGGCTTAAAGGGAAGGTGATTGCAAGGAAGTCTTGGGAGCCCTGCAGGGACATGGGGCTCTAGCAGGGTGAGCACAGCCTCGGGGAATTAGGAACAGAGCCATCAGTGGGGTCCTGGGAGGGGGATGGAGCCCTAAGGAGGGGTTTTTATTACTCTTGTGCTGGCTTCTATGGTGTTTTCACTCCAGCCATCTCCCTGCCTCATCAGCTGGTGATTTGAGCAGTGAGGCTGCTTTTGTGTGGGGAGGAGCTGCAGGCCTGGATGGGTAACAGGGCAGGGGTGATGAAATGAAGGAAATGAGCCCGTTCTTAGAGCAAAAGGCTCATGCCAGAGCTCCAGGTATGGCCTCTGCATCCTCACCCATGTGCAGCCCCTCTTCCTCCCATTCTTTCTGTGCCTGCTGAGGCCAAGCTGCCTCCTCAGCCATCCCTGAGCTGTGCCCCCCTCTCCCAGTGCTGGCCCTGGCAATTCCCAGGCTCGTGGTGCCACATCCAGGTGTGGCACTGTCACTTCCCCAGTGGGGCTGCAGCATCACCCAGGCCCCCACAGAGAGGGGCTGCTGCTGGCAGTGCCCCAGGATGCCAGGGGAGTGGAGTGGCTCTCCCTGTTGCCCTGCTGCCCCCAAAGCCCAGGCTGGGCATGGTGGGAGATGCTTTGGGCCTGGCACTGTTTGCTCCCTGCCTGCCTGGGGCACTCAGCTTCAGCTGGGCTGGGTGGAGCAGGTCATGGGAGGGTTTCTCCCTTTGGCAGCTCCACTCTTTGTGCCCAGCACAGTGGCCAGAGCCAGCCAGGTTCCTGCTCTGAGTCCCAAGCAGCCCCATGCCCTGGCCCCTGTTTTCCAAGCTGTCCCTTAGAGCCAGGATTGTTTCCCTTCCAGTCCACAGCTGTGGAGTCGCCCCATTGCAACCACTCAGTGCTGCAGCACCAGCAGTGAAAGCAAAGCCTCCTGCATGTCCCTGCTCCATCCATAGCTTGTCCTGCTTAATCCAACCCCAATCCAGACCAGCCTCTCCCTCCCCAGCATGCTTGGACATCTCCTCCCCAGCTAACAAAGCTCTTGCGTGTAGCAACCCCCCTGTTGTCCTTTTAGACACCACTTTCCAAGTCAGTAAATGTTTCACGGTGGGAGATCGTTCATCAGGGCTTTGGCACTGGCTGCAGCCAAGAACCCAGTGCTGGGAAAAGGTCACAGTGTCCTGGGAGAGGCTCCAGCAGGACCCTGAGGAAGGTATGTCCCTGTGTAGGAACCCCTGGGCTCTGGCTGGGGGGAAGAAAGTGGGGCAGAGCTGGAGCAACCCGGCCCTCGAGCCTTGCCCAGTGTGCTGGGAGGGGATTTGCTCCGAGCCCTGCGGCTGCAGTGTAAAAATCATTAACAGAGCAATTAAGGAAGCGCCGGCGGCGCTGATGCTGTGTGGGGCAGGGAGGAGAGCACAGCTTCGATGTGGGGAGGGGTTGCTGAGCACCCCCTTCTCTTGCCAAATTCCTTCCCAGCTTTTGGGGTGGGTGTCTGAGCCCGGGTTGGGGCCGGGGCTCGTCGGTGCCGTTCCCTCCGCCCCCGCTCGTTCGAGTGTTCCCGTTCGTGTTGCTCTTCAGGCTTCCCCTGCCCTCCGTGTCAATAAAGTCATTTCCACGAGGCTCTGGCTGCGTGTGGCTCTGTGGGAATGGGGAGAGGAGCCATTCCCCTGATGCTGGCTCTGCCCAGGGCTGAAGGCTGTATTTGGTGGGAAGGAGATTGTTTGCTCACCAGGCTTCTTTTTCCACCAGGCACTTCTGCAACACAGACTCCCCAAATCTGGGGCTTGCAGGAGGAGGAGGAGGCAGCAAGTTCCCTTGGTGCTCCAAGAGCTGCTTCTCCTCATCTCAGAGGGCAGCAGGGACAGATTCAGATGAGCAGCAGGAGATGGATGTACCCATTTTAGCCCTTTTGGTGCTCCAGGGGGGCTGTGTGTAGTGTGACCTGTTTTTCCTGTGGGGAAATAGTGAAATCCTGGGAGTCAGTGGTGTGTTTGGATTGCTTTGCACTGGTGCTGTTTTTCAGAGGGCTTTGCCATCTCTTCTTCCATCTCAAGCAAGATGGGTTGGGCTGCAAAACCTCTGTGCCAGCCCAGAGCCAAGCTCAGTACCTGAAGTGGCCAGAAATCCAACAGAACAAGCAGCAGGTTTGCTCTGGAGCAGGGCAACCTTTTCCCTCACCCTGCCCAGCCTTGGCTGAGCTGCACCTGGGATTTTGGGAACTTCCACCCTCTGTGGAGGGCAGGTACCATATCAGCCAGTGTGGCCCTGCTCTGGGATGGTTTTGTGTTGGCAGCAGGTGCACATGTCAGGTAAGCACAATGACAGGCTGGCTTGGGGTCCCTGATCTTGCTGTTGTGTCCCTTCCTGCATCCCTGGTTTGGGATGGGATCATCATTCCCTGCTGGGGATGGGCCTGGAGCAGCATTTGGCCCCACAGGAACAAGAATTGCTGTGGGATCTCAGGGCTGTGCCCTTTCTGCTACTGTCCCTTCATGTCCTGTGGCAAAGGGAAAGGTTTCATCCTCCCTCCCTGTTCTGCCAGAGGCTCCTCAAGAATGAACTGGGGTTTGCTGCTGCTGCTATGGGTTTGCAGATTTGCTGTGGATTTCCCTGTCAGCAGGGACACACCAACCCCCTGGGAGCTGGGTTTGGCATTAGCAGTGTCACCCGTGGGGCTCAGGGGACACAGGTGATGCTCCCAGAGCTGGGAACTCTAGGGGGGATTGGTCCCCACAGCTTTCCCTGTTCCTGAGGCCATGCTGTGGGACAGGGACCTCCTGAGCTGTTCCTTGCTGCTCTGGCTGGAGCTGGGGCAAATCCTCCTGTGCTGGGTGGGCTCCCCAAAATCCCTGCTGCTCCCACTGGCCTCACACCCATCCTGCCCCATGCCAGCAGATCCCTGAGCCCGTGATGGGCTGTGGGGGTGACAGGGGCTATGGGGAGGATTTTGGCTCTGGCTGAGGCAGGAGCTGACCATAGCCACCATCTCTGCCTGTCCCCAGCTGCCACCTGCACATCAGGACACAGGGACTCTTGGATGGATGATTTGAGGTTTGCCTTGCACTCGTGTTGCTCAGACTGGGATAAACCTCGCAGCCAGCAGGGACGTGCCGGGATCCAGCCCCACTCCCCTCCCCCCGCTCCTCGTATATTAAATTTCACACATAAAACTGCAACTGAGGAGCATCTCGGAGGGAACCGCTAAAAATAGCCCCGAGCCTGGAGCCTGAATTGTGCAGGAGAGTTCATGTGCAGCCCGGTCC
Source organism: Molothrus ater (assembly GCF_012460135.2). Lineage (NCBI taxonomy): Eukaryota > Metazoa > Chordata > Aves > Passeriformes > Icteridae > Molothrus > Molothrus ater. Next base: position 5,469,687 of record NC_050498.2, on the reverse strand, counting down.
CTGCGCTCTGCCGGAAACATTCCAGGGCTCGGCGCTGCTCCATGGCCGTGCGGGGAAGGGGAGCAGCGTCTCGGGCTGCTGCTAACCCCAGGACACAGAAATATCGCCCTTCTGCGAGCATCTCTGCAGGGAAATAACGCCCCGCTCTCTGCCAGGGGCTGTGACCCCCTTTGCCTGCTGCTGGTGCCAGGGTGGCACAAAGGCTGTGCGAGCGTCCTTGTGCCCCCAGCCGTGGGGCTGTGTCTGCCGTCCCCTTGTCCCCCCGGAGGGATGTGGCGTTGTGTTTGCCCCTGCACCCCCTCCTCACCCCGGAGATGATGTTTTTCCCCAGCCAAAGGTGCTGACGAGGCTGGGGGGAGCCCGGCCGAGCCCGTGCGATCGCCGCCAGCCCTGTGCAGACACCTCGGTGCTCGCCGGTGTCACGGGCAGCCGGAGTGGCCTTGGGGGCTGTTCCGAGGAGCAGAGGGGCGCAGGGAGTCCATCAGCAGCGTGTCCCGGGGGCCTGGACCATGGTCCTGGAGGTGCAGGCGGCATCTTCCCTCTGTCCAGCACGCAGGTAAACGCTCCGTGCGGGGTGACCCAAAAATGCGGACACTGCAACAGAAACGTCCCTCCTTTGGTGGGGGCTGCGGCCGGCCTGGGCTCGGGGACCCCCGGGCACAGAGAAGCCCCCAGCCCCTCCCGCGGGCCGGGGGCTGGCACGGCAGGAGGTGAAGCGATGAGCCCCGAGCACAGCGAGCAGCGGTGTCGGAGGAGGGCAAGAGTCCCCGGAGGGCTCCTGCCCACCTCCCCCGAGGGACTCCGGCCCGTGGGACTCGTCCGGGGCGGGCATGAGAGCCCAGAGCCGCCGGGCGCCGGGGAGGGAAGGGGTGACGCCGCTGCACCCAGCACACTGCAGGGGGGACATGGGAGGGTCTTTTCCCATCGGCGCCTCCCCAGAGCCCCGGGAGAAGCCGGTGTCTCTGCTGGATTCCTGCGGCTCGCTCTGTGCATTCCCTGCCTCCTTTCCCGGGTGCTGCCTCCTTCCCTCCAGGGCACTGCCCTCATCCTTCCCGGGCATCCTCCGCATCCTTGCCTGGGCAGAGCCTCCTTCCCTCCCCGGGCGCTGCCCGCATCCCTGCCTGAGCTCTGCCTGCCTCCCTCCCTCCCTCCATCCCTCCCTCCATCCCTCCCCGGGCGCTGCCCGCCTCCCGCCCGGGCATCCCCGCCATCCCACCGGGCGCTGCCGCCTCCATCCCTGCCCGGCTTCTCCCGCCGTGCCCCGGCCGGGCTCTCCGCTCCCCCCGGTGTGGCCGCGCCGGGCGGGGGCCGGGCCGGGCCGGGGCTCTGCAGCGGGGCCGCCCGCCCCGCGCCGGGCTCGCCGCATGGCTCCGCCGCCCGCCGGGGCGCCGCCGGCCCGGGCCGCCGCTGCCAGGTACGGGAATCCGCCGGGAAGGGCAGGACGGGGGGGCAAAGTTACCGCTGGGCAGGGCCGGGGGTGGCTGGCATGAGGGGACAAGGGGGAAAGTTGAGCGTCGGTGCTCTCCGCGCCCCTTCGCCCGCCGGCACAGGGGTGCGGGTGTCATCCCCCCTCGGCATCCCCCGATCCCCTCCAGCCCCAGCGACCCCGCGGGCCGGGGCTGCTGCGCTGCCCAGCGCGGCCGGAGCATCCCCGGGAGGGTCTGGATGCGGGGGTGCGGGGAACGGGGGGTGCGGGATGTGGGGTGAGGGATGTGGGGTGCGGGATGTGGAGTGAGGGATGTGGGGTGCGGGGTGTGCGGTGAGGGATGTGGGGTGAGGGGTGTGGTGTGAGGGATGTGGTGTGAGGGATGTGGGGTGCGGGATGTGGGGTGCGGGATGTGGGGTGCGGGATGTGGGGTGAGGGATGTGGGGTGAGGGGTGTGCGGTGAGGGATGTGGGGTGAGGGGTGTGCGGTGAGGGATGTGGGGTGAGGGGTGTGGTGTGAGGGATGTGGTGTGAGGGATGTGGGGTGCGGGATGTGGGGTGCGGGATGTGGGGTGAGGGATGTGGGGTGCGGGATGCTGTCCCCGCCCCCGCCCTGCGGGGCTCAGGGGTTGCTCCTTGCAGTGCCCCAGGCGTGGCAGCGTGGCCAAGGTCGCAGCGGGGGCCGGGGCCGCCTTTCCCGGAGCCCCCTGCGAGCCCCCGCCCGGCCCTGCAGCCCGCGGAGCCCGGCCTGATCCTGGTGCTGAGCGCCCGAGGACCGGGGATGGTCCCTGCCCCGCCACCCCACCGAGGGGTGCCCCGACGGGTCCCCCTGCTGTGCCTCAGTTTCCCGCAGTAGCTGCTTGTAGGGCCGGGCACCATCAGGTCGGGCTCTGATGGTTTTGGGGTGCAGTGTCCCCGCGGGCCAGCACGGAGGGCGATGAGGTTCTGGCAGAGGCACAGCGGGGCTCAGCCCGTGCCCCAGTTCCAGCGAGCCCTGCGGGCACTGGTTTCCAGTTGTGTCGCTCCGTCAGGCTCCGGCCCCGCAGAGGAGCTGGGGACGCTGCCGTGAGGAGGAAGGATTTGTGGGGACGGGGCTGTCCCTGCAGCAGGGTGGCCCCCGGGACCTGCAGTGACAGTGCTGTCTGCTGGCCGAGAAAGGCCCTGGCAGGGTCGGGCCTGGGGGCTCCTGCACCCCCCATTTCCCTGCACCTGGCACAGGAACATTCCCACTGTGGGGCTGGGGACAGGGCCAGCACCCCGGGGACAGGGCCAGCACCCCGGGGACAGGGCCAGCAGCACGGGGACAGGGCCAGCAGCACGGGGGGACAGGGCCAGCAGCACGGGGACAGTGACAGCAGCACGGGGGGACAGGGCCAGCACCCCGGGGACAGGGCCAGCACCCCGGGGACAGGGCCAGCAGCACGGGGACAGTGACAGCAGCACGGGGGGACAGGGCCAGCACCCCGGGGACAGGGTCCCCGATGCTGGTGTGAGCCACGGCCCAGGGAAGGGATCCCGGGGAGCTTGGCCACTCCAGAGCCCAGCAGCGGGAACCGCTGTGCCCAGGCTGTGCCCCTGGGGTAAATAATCTCCATCAAACAGGCACAACAGGGTGTTTGAACCTGACACTTTCCGCTGCTGCCCTGCACTTTGAGGATGGTGCAGGGAAAATGGGCCAGAGCATCAGAAATTGGTCGAAGCATCCACACTTTGGGATAAAGCACAAGCTGCTTCCTAGGGATGAGAGCCAGTGAGAGCGGGACCCATCCCTCGCCCGTGCCGTCCCCATCACAGCTGCCGGTGCCAGCGGTGTTTGGGCTCCTCAGGCTCAGCTCCCACGTCCCTGTGTGTGGGTTATCCCCCCGTGTCCCCCCACACGTGGGCCCTGCCCCGGGGCCCCTCCGGCCTCGGCACAGCGGTGGCTCCGGGCTCACCCTGTCAGCTGGCTTCTAAATGAGTCCCCATCACGTTAATTGCCCAGCCGCTCAAAGGCTGAAAGGAAACGCTCAAGCTGTCGCTCGCAGGCGCACAGCGATGTCCCCCCGCCCGCAAAAGGCAATTCCGGCTGTCCAAGCCCAGGGAAGATGGATTCTCCAGCTTGGGACAGCACCGGGAAGGGACAGCTGGTGACAGTGGCCCAGCACAGCCTGGGACCCTGAGCAAAGAGAGAGCCTTTCCTTGTTCTGGTACTGAAAGGGCTGAATGTGCCTGTGAGAACCTTCCTGGAATGAACCCCGCTCAAATCCTGCCTCTCCTTGGCTGCTGGGGCTGGAGGCTCCAAGGGGGACCCCGAGGTCCTGCAGTGCCAAGGTCCCTGGGCACATTGTCAGCTCCTGCTGGGAAAAAAACACCCCCTGAGAGGTCTCTGAGACCTGACCAGCTTCTCCTTGGCCTTGCAGTGACGGGAATCCCCGGAGGGGAAATGCATCCTGAATGGGGCTGAGGCCCCCTGCTCGGGAATATGCAGCCTCGGCACCGCGGGGGCAGCACCGGGGCCGGAGCGCGGCGGGATGGTGGCAACCTTCAAGATCGCCGTGCTGGGAGCCCAGGGCGTGGGCAAGAGCGCCATAGTCCGGCAGTTCCTGTACAACGAGTTCAGCGAGGTCTGCGTGCCCACCACGGCCCGCCGCGTCTACCTGCCCGCCGTGGTCATGAACGGCCACGTGCACGACCTGCAGATCATGGACTTTCCCCCCATCACCGCCTTCCCTGTCAACACCCTGCAGGTAGGGGGGCACCCGAGGGCGCCTCCACCTCTGGGGGTCTGTGGTGAACCCCCCCTGTGGTGGGGTTTTGCTGTTAAAATCCGTGGGGCTCCAGTTCTGCATCCGGTTTTGGGGGATGTTTCTCTCTCCGTGGCAGGGTTTGGTTGCTAAATGAGGGATTGTGTCCTCATGGATCCCGCTGAGCGGGTCCAGGATAAAGTGTGTTCTAAAGTTTGGTGACAACACACGCAAGAGAGGTGGCAAAGCACTCCAAGGAGTGTGGCTCTGGCATTGCCCACAGCTGGGATCCACCTGGGGTCCTGGAGCACGGGGATCCAGTCAGAACCAACAGCAGAACATTTGGGTGAAACCCAGGGGTTCCTGGAGAGCAGAGCCCTGAGGCACCCACTGCCCAAGGCAGGCAGAGCTCGTCCCCTCCTGGGAGTGGCCATCACCACCTCCAGCACTGCCTGGGCTTGTTCCTGGAGCTCTGAACCCACCAGCTCCTCCTCCACCCCCTCAGGTGCTTCCAAACCCCCCCAGAAAGCAGGGTGGGGTTGGAAAGCGTTGCCACCAGCGCCAACAGCTTCTGGGTGGAGTTAATGGGGGAAAAGGAGATGTGAAGCTCACGCCATAGCCCCAGTCCCAGGGGCACAGGTTGTGTCACCAGTGTGGGGAAAGGAGCTGGAGGTTCCCAGCTGTGGCTGGAGGGCAGTGCCACCGGTGGGGCCACCTCAATTAGTCACAGTGTCCCTGTCCCCAGCAGGGCCAGGGCCACAGGGGCCATGTAGTGCTCCAAGAGTCCCTGTACCATCAGGCAGGAGGTGAAATGAGCACTCCAGGAGCGAGGAGAAGGTTTAAAAATTAATGGGTGAGTGCAGGGAAGGAAAGGTCAGCGTGAGAAAGAGCCCGAAATAGCAAAGGGTAATTTATTGACACAGCAGCCAATGCTCACACACTCCATTAGCTCCCTGCCTTGCTGCACCCCAGAGGAGGTGCCAGTGGGAACAGATGGAGGTTTCCAGGGAAGAGAGGGTGATCAGAGGGATGGGTGCGAGGAGAAAGGAGAGGGATAAAGCTCTGTCTGCTGGGAAACATCGTGGACTCAGCTCTGTGCCAGGAGCAGCATCCCTGCAGTGCTGTCCTGGAAGGGGAGCAGGAGCCAGTGGCTCTGTGACACGCTGCTCCTGCAGTGCAACACTTCTCCAGCTCTAGCATCCCAGGAAACCTGCACTGCTGAGGAAAACCACCCTGACGTGGCAGGGCCGGAGCAAGCTGCCCCCAGCACAGTGAAATAGCTGCAGCTCCTCGCTGCCAGGTGTATCAGGGCTCAGAGGAGCCCAGAGGCTGCTGCTCCATCCTCCTGCATCTCTGAGCCCCAGGATCTCCCCAGCATCTCCCCTGGCTGGGCAGGGAGGGGCTGTGTCCCTCTGCCAGCTCCTTCCCCTGCTGCCCCCGTGACAGAGATCAACCCACATCCCAAAACTCCCCTTCCCCACCTCACTCTGATTATAAGCTCGGGAAGGGCTGATTCATGGCCCTGAAGGGGTTTGCTCAGGGAGAAGTGATGCCTTTCCTCCCTGGAGAGTCTTCCTCCTTTCCAGAGGCACCCAGGAGGGTTTTGCAGTGCTGGCTGCAGGGGCTGCCATTCCCAATCCCACTGCTGGGATGGGAAAGTGCCTGAAGTGAGGCAGATTTTCACTCATGGCATGAAAAAAGAAAAAGAAAAAAAAATGAAAAAAAATCCAGTTGTTCCCAGAAACCCAAGGGTTTCCTAACAGCATTAATTTCTTCCAGCTCCAGATTTTGGCTGTAGAGAGGCCCCTGCCTGCCTGCCTCTGCCCTGGATCCACATCTTGCTCTCACAGACCAGTTCCTGAGCAGTCTCTGCTCCCCTTATGTCCCCATGTCCCCCCCAGACAGACCTGCTGTCACCTTCCCCCTCTGAGCCACAGAGCTGCTGGTGCATCACCCTCAGACCTCAGATGGGGCTCAGCATCCTCCTCACCCACCCTGCCCCAAAAACCAGGGTGCATCACTAATTAGCACAGCTAATTAGCAGCTCTGGAGGATGAATCCACCCAGAGCAGGGGGCTGCATTCAGCCCCACTCCCAGCTCAGGTCTGGGCTGGAATTAGGCTGCAATCCTCCCTCAGGAGTGGAACTGGGGCTGACAAATCCTCTTCCCTCTCTCCTGGACTGACAGGGGGATAAGGGATCTCTGGAGATGGCGGGGTGGCTGCAGAGCTGTGGGGCACACACAGAGGGGCCAGGGCAGAGCAGAGGTGGGTGCTGGGCGAATGTGCAGCCCCCTGGTGCCACAGCAGCCTCCTCGGGGTGCCCAGGCCCAGAACAGGGCAGGGCAGGGCATTCCCCAGGCACAGAGCCAGGACTGACCCCTCTGTGCCCCTTGCAGGAGTGGGCAGACGTGTGTTGCAGGGGGCTCCGGAGTGTCCATGCCTACATCCTGGTCTATGACATCTGTTGCTTTGACAGCTTCGAGTACATCAAAACCATCCGCCAGCAGATCCTGGAAACAAGGTAGGGATGGCTTTGGGGTGGTGGCAGAGCCCCCTGGCTCCTGGCAAGGGAGTTCTGCACCAAGGGGGCACATCTTGGCATCAGAGAGGAGATATCAGACTGGCACAAAGCCCCTTGGCAGGGATGGGAGCAGGAGCCCAGGCAGGCTCCCCTGAACCCAGGATTCTCTGTTGCCATTCCTGGCACAGCTGCTCCCTGTCCTGCTCCATGGAACCCAGTGAGGGCTGGAGGATTCTCTGCTGCCAGCGCCCAAAATGAGCTGCAAAATGCCCAACAAAGGCTCTGAGCAAATTCCTGCCTCATTCCTGACAGAATTCCCAGGAAAACAGGATTAGCTGCCCTCTATAAGATTCCACACCAGCAGCACATCCAACACCACTTCACTTCACTTCACTTCACATCCACACCTCTCACTCTTACTCCAAGAGAGAAAAAACAGGGTTAAGGTTTGCTCTGAGGAGCCTGGCTGGGATCTGGATTTGATCCTGGCTATTGTTTTGTGCATTAAAGTGCCAGGCAGGTGTCCCCTGTGGCTGGGCCCTGGGTGAGCAGCTGCAGGTGCCATGGGGGTGTCGCCAGCTGGGGGCTGTGTACAAATCACCAGCAGGACGGGGCTGCTGGGAACGTGCCTTGAGCTGTTTCATTTTCCAGCATCAGCCTCATTACATGGTTATGGCAATGGGAAGATGCCAGCAGCTCACATCTCAAGCAGCAAACTAAGAACTTAATGTTACAACTTACTTTAAAATTTTTTGACCAATCACACAAAGCAAAAGCATATTAACAGTTCTATCTAATCACCATAAGCACATGTACCTTTGGTTAAACAATCCTTGCTTATTTCAAATACAAGACCTACTTGTAAGCTTTAAAACACAATGCACAAAACTATTATTAAGCTTCAAACTTCCTAATATCTCACTAGATAAACTTTTCTGTAGCTTAGGGAGTTATTCTAGACAAGCATTAATACACAGACCATTGTTCTATTTGTCTTTGCTTTTCTACAGTTTAAATAATTTTTCTGCTGACCTATCTCATAGCTGCTGCTTAGTTCTGATCACAATTCTACTACCTCTGAAGCCAACCTTTTGCAGCTTTCCCGAAACCCTCTGATTTTGTAGATTCCCACATGGGGGGGTGGCTGGACACAGAGAGGGACAAGGGGACAAGGCAAAGCACAGCCAGGAGCCCTTTTGGGATGGGTTGAGCTCTGTGGGCTGTCCCTGTGCGCTCCCTCCCCTGCCATCCTCCCCCCTGACACCGCCCGCCCTCCCCAGGGTCATCGGCACCTCGGAGACGCCCATCATCATCGTGGGCAACAAGCGGGACCTGCAGCGGGGCCGGGTCATCCCGCGCTGGAACGTCTCCAACCTGGTGAAAAAGACGTGGAAGTGCGGCTACATCGAGTGCTCGGCCAAGTACAACTGGCACATCCTGCTGCTCTTCAGCGAGCTCCTCAAGAGCGTGGGCTGCGCCCGCTGCAAGCACGTCCACACCACCATCCGCTTCCAGGGCGCGCTGCGCAGGAACCGCTGCACCATCATGTGAGGAGACCCCCGCCCAGGGGCTGCCCAACACCGGGGATGGTTCTGATGGTTCTCACCACCATGTGAGCCCAGGGACCCCCCCCAAACCTGGGGATGGTTCTGCTGCACCATCCTGTTAGACCCCTGCCCAGGGACCACAAACCTGGGGGTGGTTCTGCTGCACCATCATGTGAGAGCCCCTGCCCAGGGATCCTCCAGGGGGCTGCCCAAAATTTGGGATGGTTCTGCTGCACCATCATGTGAGAGCCCTGCCCAGGGGCTGCCCAAAATTTGGGATGGTTCTGCTGCACCATCATGTGAGAGCCCTGCCCAGGGGCTGCCCAAAATTTGGGATGGTTCTGCTGCACCATCATGTGAGAGCCCTGCCCAGGGGCTGCCCAAAATTTGGGATGGTTCTGCTGCACCATCATGTGAGCCCCCTGCCCCGGGATCCCCCAAACCTGGGGGTGGTTCTGCTCCCCGGGCAGAGGGAGCTGTGCTGGAGGCACCTCCGGGGTTGTTGAGGTGACATTTGGGGACAGGGCACCTTGGGCAGGGTGTGCAGGGCGATAGTGAGGGGTGAGGGATGGCCCTGAGCTCTCTGCAAGCCTGCAGAGCTTGAGGCCAAAGCCATCCCAGGGGGTTGTACGTGGTATGGAAGGGTGGAAGATGTGCCCACATTTTTGGCTGTCACTTCATCCTTGCCAGTTCTGCCCTGGCAGCACAGGGGCAATGCTTGGTGCTGCCTCATCACCTGCTCCTGGAAGGGAATTATCCAGCACCTGTGTCCCGGTGTTCTGGGGCTGGTTCTGTCTCTGGGGCACAGGGAAACAGGAGTTCTGCTTTTCCCCTTGTGGAGCTGGGGTTTCTCCCTGTGGAGGGCAGAGCAGCCCTGTTACATGGGCTGCTGTCTCTTGGCTCGGTCGGGTCAGATTTCCAGGTGGAATTTCTGGATGAAAGCAAAAAAAAAGGGGAAAAAAAAAAGCAAGTCCCAATCCTGCTCCTGACATCCCCAGGAGCTGGGTCCTGCCTTCCCAGGGCTCTGAGCTCCCCTCTGCCCCAGCACAGCTCCAGCACAGGAAGGCTCCTCCTCCCCGCAGCCTGCGAACACCAAATAATCTGGGAACGCTCCTGGCCGGGCAGGTCACGCCTCTGCTACCTCTGCTCCTGGGCTCAGCAGGTGACCAGCTCTGCATCCCAGCCCTCGGGGTGCCCCGGGCAGGTGGGCAGCCCCCCTGTGCCCCCTGTGCCCCCGGCAGGGCCACCAGGTCCGGGTTTTCCCACAGGGATGTTGCCTCAGCAGCAACAGGGAGCTGGAGCAGCACTTCCAGCTGCATTCTTGGCTTTTTTTTTTTTCTTTCTCTCTGCATATCCCTAATAGGAAAGTGAGCCCCACTTTTTTTTTTTTTTTTAATTATTATTTTTTAATCTTCTGGTTTGTGTTTGCACCAGAGCTGCAGCTCGCCTGCATCCTGCCCTGCAGGGTTGGCAAAGGGCAGCCCCTGCTAGGAAATGGTGATGGGGTGGTGAAGGGAGAGCAAGAGGCCGAGAGGGTCGTGGTTTCTCCATGGCGGGTCCCTGTGAGACACAGGGAAACACCATCCTCACCTGCTGAGGCAGGATCTGCGTCTGATCCATCCTCCAGCAAAACCATCCCCGTGATTCCTGCTGTCACAAGGAGCTGGAGGGGCTCAGCACTGCCCTGGGCAGCAGAACGGGACACCCAGCCCTCTCTGCCACCACAGCCAGGTGTCCATGGCCCAGCTCCTCCACTGTGCTCTTGGAATTGCTTCCCATTAAAGGCAGCTCCAGCTGAGCTCCAGTGCCTCTCACTGCCCCATCCCTGTGCCAGGGCTGGGGGTACACCCTGCTCCTCCCTCCCTGCTTGGGGAATCAAACCCCTTGCTCCAAAATTTAAAAAAAAAAAAAAAAAAAAAGGGAAAAAATTAGGAAAGGCAATGGGGGGACATGAGTCCATCTCAGCCAGGAGGGGCAGTGGCACTTGTCACCATCCCTCGCCTTCATGGCAAACCTGGCTCCCTGTCCAAGCTCATCCTGACAGGATTTATTAACACATGTAAGTCCACTTATCGATCTCTGGCCAGAGCTTTATCCCTCCAAATTGTCTGAGAAGGAAATTCCTTGGTAAATGCTAATAATAAAGCATTTATAAAGTGCTCACACGTACACATATCAACAACTAAGCCAATACATTGTTTGTTATAACCCCGTAGCCTGCAGTTTATAGCACAATTAGTTACAGGTTTTTATAGCATCTATTTAGTATTTTGAAGAAAAAAAAAGAAAAAAAAAGGTTATAAATATAATTGTTATATTCTATTGTACTTTATAGACAGAGGAAGTTATATTAGTAATAACAACAACTCTCACTGCTTCGACAGCATTTCCCAGCTCCCGGGAAAACGAGGGCTACAAAGAGCTCCTCTCCCCAGAGCCCAGGAAGGGGTGGGTGGTGCTGGAGGCACCCTGGGTGCAGGAGGGAACCCCAGGCAGGAAGATCCCAGCTGTCCAGGCACAGGGATTGGAGCACGGCAGCAGCCACGAGCACCCCGCAGCCCTGCTCACACCTTACTACAGATTTACCACTCACCCAACGCCTCCCTGGTGCTGCTGAGAGCAGCCTGGGCCTGTCCCAGGCTGGGATGTCCCCAGTGCTGTGCCCAGGACAGTGCCAGGTGCCTGCCCCCGTGCTCGTGGAGGGGATGCCTGGGTTCTGTTCGGCCCCACCAAGGATGCTCCTCTCTCCCTCTCCTCCTCCTGCCCCACTGAGCATCCCAGCTGCCTGGACTTGGCTTCCCTTTCCCCCCTGGACTCCTTGTTGGAGATTCCCGAGGTGTCTGCACCGCCTGTGACGCCCTGCACCTCCTTCTTTGAAATTGAATTAAAAATCAGGTCTGTCCCCTTGTTCTGTACCAGCCTCAGGAGTGTTTTTGCCAGCAGGTTTTGCATTCCCCGAGTCCCAGCGCTCACATTTGCGGCTCCTCTGCAGGGAAGTGGGGCTGACTTCATCCTCTCATGGAAAATGAGACTCTCCTGGGCATTGTGGGGCTCTCAGGGGGACGTTTGCAGTGCCCACATCAGGATTGTCCTCCCTCCCTCCACACCCACGCAGAAAAGATGTGGAAATGGAGGAGCTTTGGCACATTTCTATTGCACAAACAGCATTGCTGAGGGCATGGGGCGCAGCAGTGCCTGCTGTGACCCTAATTTGGAGAATTATGGTGACATCCAGCACCGAGAGGGGACCACAGCCACCATGGGGGTCAGCAAGGGTCCCCTCTTGTGACCCCCCAGCACTCATGGAGGCTCTGGGAGCTGTCAGACACGGGGCTCACTGGTCCCACGGTGCAGATGGGGAGCACTGAGATGTGAGATGTGTTTTATGGATGTCAAGGATGGGGTGTTCCCTCTTCAGGGGGGGCTAAACCCCTCCCACTGAAGAAAACATCAATTTGGGGCTGGATTTTTCCACCCAAACCAGTACAAAAGTGCCTGCTTAGCAGGATTACCGGGACAGAAAAAAATCCCTTGGGAAGGAGGGGGTGCAGCTCTGAAAATGAGGTGGAACCCCCGGGGTTGTGCTGCAGGAATCCCACCGGGGGGAAACCTCGGGCACCGCAGCTCCACCTTCAGCTGCAGCATCGCTCCCACCCTTGCAGGGAGGGCTCCGTCCGTCTGTCCGTCCATCGGGGTGGGCTCAGACCCACGACTCCTCCTCATCCTCCTCGCTCAGCCAGGTGCCGCTGTCCGCCAGGGAGGGCGCGGGGCGGGCGCTGCCGCTCTGGGGGGCTCGGGGGGTGCCCGGGGGTCGCTGCCGGCCCCGGGGGCGATGCCCCAGCGGGGTGGGGATGCGCGAGGGGCGCTTGCCCGGCCTGTGGTCCCGCCGGGGACGCACCTTGGGCCGCAGCTTCAGCTTGTAGATGGAGGGCACCCGCTCGGGCTTCTTCAGGCACCGCCGGGGTTTGGCGGCGCCGCTGGCCCGGGCTGCCCGCGGGGTCTGGCCGCCCACCCCCGGCCGCTCTGCCTCGCCCGGGGCCGGGAGCTCCGGGGCAGCTCCTGCGGCTGTTTCGGGGACCTGGCTCCACATCCCCACGGGGCGCAGGGGCTGCGGGCCGCGGGACAGCTCCTCCAGCACCCTGGCATAGCCGGGGGGCTGCGTGTGCCCACAGCATCCCCGCAGCCCCTCGGCCCCGCTGCCAGGGCCGCAGGCTGCCCCGGCTCCATCCTCTGCCCCCCGAGGTCCCTCAGCGCCCCCAGCCCTTGTGCTCGGGGCGGGGTGGCACTGCCCTGTCCCCTGGGGACCGTCCCCAGCACCGCAGACCTTGCACCCCCCTGCAGAACGGCCCTGAGGGGTGGCGGGCCGGGGGGCGGCCGGGCTGGCTTTGAGGGGGGGTTTCACGCTGTTCTCCGGTTTCGGGGCTCGGCTGGAGGAATTTCGGGCTGAGGGCTGTCGGCCCCGGCCCAGGGCTCCCTGCCTCCCTTCCCGCGGGCTCTTCAGGCTCCGGGAGTCTCCTGGAGCATCCCGGTGCGAGGAGGGGGCGCAGACCTTTAGGGGACTGGGGGCACGGACCTTTAAGGGACTGGGGGCTCGGGGTGTGGCTGTGCTGGCTGTCCCCGTCTCCTGCGGCCTGGCAGCCAGCACAGATGATTTTCCTCCTTGCTGGGAGCTCCTCGGAGGCGCCGGTGCCCCGGTCCGTGGGCTGGGAGCCGCGGGCCTGCCCCGTGCCGGTGCCACAGGGATGGATGTCCCCGGGCTGGATGATGTCCCCGGGCTGGTGCCGTGCGGGGCCCTGGGGACCCCCGCGCCGTTCGGGGAGCTCAGCCGGGAGGGGGTGGGTGCCCGGCCCCTCGCACCGAGCCCAGGGGAGCCGGACCGGGCCGGTGAGCGGGATGGTGGCAGCTGCCTCCCCAAAGGGACAGCGGGTGGCTCCCGCATCCTGCAGGGAGAGACAGCGGAGAGGGGCAGGGAGCTGCTGCATCCCCCCCTCCGTCCCGCCTGGTGCTGGGCACTTCCAGAAGGGGGCAAAAATTCTAAAGATGCTCCCAAACCTGCTCTGAAGCCGGGCAGTTTGGAGCAGGAAGCATCTCTGCAGCACTTACCTGCCCGAAGGGACCCTGCGGGGCCGTGCGGGCTCCGGGCGAGGGCTGGCACCCGGCTGGCGACCCCAGCGCTCTGGGGAGGGGGTGGCAGGGGGGACGCGGCCCCCCCAGGGGACGGGGGGCAGGGGGCTCTGGGAGCGGCTGACGAGCAGCAGCGCGGGCCGGGGGCTGCGGGCGGCCGGGCACAGCCGCACCTCGTGCTGCACCTGCTGCTGCGGGCTCCGGCTTTTCCAGGCTTGTTTGTGAGCTGTGGGGACAACGAGGGGGGGCTCAGCGCCCTTGTCCCCTGCGCCCACCCCCGGTGAAGCCCACCCAGCCGTGGCTCAGCGTCCAGCCCCCCGAGGGTGCCGGCAGAAAGCTGCGCTCCCTGCAAAGCGGCTTTCGGGGTCCGGCTCCATCCTAAAGTCTTACATGACCTCTAGTGGCCACCAAAACCAAAGAAAGTCCCCAAAACCCGACATTCCCCGGCAAAACAACGAGGCGTGGCTGTACCAAAGCCAAAACATCCCCGAGAAGCATCGAGACCAGCCACAGACCCCTCACCCCCAGGCAGCCGCGGGGTTTGGGGACGCGGGGACTCACAGAGCGAGGTGCAGCGACACGGGTCGTGCTTGTCCAGGTAGTGCTCCAGCGTGTCCCAGCCGCCCCCGACCCGCACCATGACGTGTTCCCGCAGGATCTGTGCGGGAATGTCCGTGCCAGGGGACACCGGCAACAGCCTGGGGGTGGCACGCCCGGCCGGGCTTGGAGAGATGTGGGCTGGCCCTAAGTGCCACCAGGTGTCCCAAAGGGCGGCTGTGGGCTGGCCCTAAGTGCCACCAGGTGTCCCAAAGGGCGGCTGTGTCCCTGGCCCAGCTCCTGCGGCCATCCCGACACGTTTGTTTTGTCACCACAAGGAGGGTGAGGGATCCTTTTGGAAGATCCCTGTCCTTCGTGGTGTGCTGAGTTCTTTGGGCAGGCTCGGGGATGGATTCAGAGCATGCCAGGGATCCCATAGCTGGGTGAGAGCAGGCTGTGGTTCTGTGGGGTGTCAGGGTTTGTCCCACGCACGTGGATGGTGAAATCCATACCTACATCTATGACAGGGCTGAGCTCCCCTGCTTTGGGAATAATGATCCAAACTCCCACAGGGGCCCCTTTTGGGGGATTGTGGAAATGGGGGCATGGCAGCAGAGCAGAATTCCTGATGCTTTTCCCCCAAGAGCAGGGGTGGAGCAGACTCACCCGCACAAAGATGAGGCTGTCAGAGTCCCCCACTCGGTATTTCCCTTCGGAGATCTTGATCATGGGGAACTGCACAGGGCAGGTACAGCGGCTCACCAGGTGCTGCACCTGAGGGTGGCAGGGATGGGTCCTCACCAGGGCAGCTGGGAAAGGTCCTGAGGTGACCATGCCCATCCCATCCCCATCCACGCCCATCCCATCCCCATCCAATCCATCTCCATGCCCATCTCCATCTCCATGCCCATCTATCTCCATGCCATCCCCATCCATTTCCATCCCCATCCCCATCCATGCCCATCCCCATCCAATCCATCTCCATGTCCATCTCCATGCCCATCCCATCCATCTCCATGCCCATCCCATCCATTTCCATCCCCATCCCCATCCCCATGCCCCCCCATGCCCCCCATGCCCCCCTGCCCCTCGGTACCATCTGGTCGAGGTTCTGGAGGTCCCGTGGTGCCCTCCTGGGGCCCCGTGGCAGGGTGGGCTCTGGGGGAGGCAGCTCCAGCTCCTGCCGAAGCTCCTCCTCGATCTCCTCCTCCATCTGCACCAGGGTCGGGGCACGCATCCCGAAGCGGGAGGCTTGGCGTGCCAGCTCCAGCAGGCACAGCACGAAGTTCTTCTCGTTCTTCCTCAGCACCAGGTCCTCTGTCTCGAACATCAGCACATCTGGGCAGGGCAGGGCAGGGCTGAGCCAGGGCTGGCACGTGGGGATGGGGACAGGGCAGAGGGAGGGCACAGATGGAGGCAAAACCCACCCAAAAGGCTGCTCTGCACTGGAGCCATCCCACCAGGAATATGGCTGGGTTCAACAAGAGTTGGGATAAGTGATAAAGGAGGAAGAGCCTTTCCTTTTGGGCATCTACAGCTGTTTCACGGCATCCCAAAGCCACAAAACTCCATGCCTGAGGGCCCTGAGGATGTCTTGCTCTGTGCCCCTCCCCTCCCTGGGCATCCATGGGGGTAGGACAGGGTGACAGATGCTTTGCTCAGAGCCAGGACTTCTCCTGCTGTCCTTAGGGCTGGGATCGTGCCGTGCCTGGCAGGGACACACTGTGCCATCCACCCTTTCCTTTGCCATTCTCCCTGTGCGTATTTGCACCCAAGCAAACCCTCCAGCCACGTGCCAGCACCCTGCAAAGCTGCTGCCAAGCCTGGAGGACCTTGCACAAGGGATGCCAGTCCAGGGGTGCCTGCACACGGTGCTGTCCCATGCCAGGGTGGTGCTGGGTTTGGGGGACACATGGCAGAACATGGAATGGCTGGAGGGGACTTGAACACAGAGACATGGGACAGCTGGGGCCTGGCATCCTACCTTTGATACCCATCTCCTTCCTGCACCACTGGATGAAGTTGGAGACGTTGTCCCTGGCCTGGAAGGTGCCAGGCTGTGCTGTGAGGTTGCAGGTGACACCGGTGGAGGGCAGGTGCAGATGCTGGGCCACCTCGGGGCACGCCTGGGCAAACTCCCCTGCCACCTGGGTGACGTGGTTGGCGTGGGAGCACAGCACAGCCCCTGTCTCCAGCACCTCCAGGAAGGTGCCCACCTCGATGTCGAGGTCATAGAGCTCCTTCAGCCACTCTGCCAGGTCCTCCTTCATGGCGTACAGGTACTGCCCGCTGGACTGGTAGGGACGGATGCTCCGTGCCCCCGTGCCCGGGGTGCCCCACATTCTGCCATAAGACTGGGAGGAGGTCGAGGGAAAAGGGTGGTGGGGACATGGCTGTCCCTGTGCTGCCCCCAGCACACCTCCCCAGCAGCCACACTCACCTGGTGCCCCTTGCTCCCTGCCACACGGGGTGGTGGCAGTGTCCTGGTGGTGCCCCGAGCCCTGCGATGGTGCTGGGGAGAGGAAATCGCCCTCCTGGGTGTTTTGTTTCCTTCCCAAGTGCTGATGGCTTCTCCTTGGTGACAAGGGACTGGCTGCAAACACTCCCTGTTAACCCTTCAGCACCTGCTCCTCTCTCACAGCCCTGCTCCTCCCCAGCCATGCCAGGGGTGGATTTTCCCCCCAAGGGCCCTGGCTCCGGGGCAGGAAGGAGTTGGAGAGCAGCTCCTCAGCTTAGAGAGCAGCTCCTCAGCACCCAGGTTGCTCCCAGCCACACGAGGGGGATTTTCCCCCTTCCCAAAACCCCTACACCCACCTCCACCACAGGTGAGGTGACCTGAGGGTCACAAGGTGCATCTTCAGGGCGACCTCAGGGTGAGGAGGGTTCATTTTCACACCCACCTTTGGGCTTTCTCTGCTCTGTGCTCCTTTCCAAACTCCTTCCCTCCTTGCCCACGGCAGCGAGGTGTTTGGGAAAAGCCAAGCTCCTGCAGGGATGGAGCAGCTCCAGGAGCTGGGGCTTTAAGGAAAGAGCTGCTCATGAGTGGGCACCCCTGGGAATGTGGGACACTCCCTCCCTCAGCCAGGCCTGGCAGAGCTGCCACAGCACCCAGGTACCTCTGCAAAAAACAAATCTACCAGGGAAGTGTTCACACCTTGGGAACAAACAGAGCCTCTCCTGGGCTTTGTGGGGTTCCTTGCTGTGGTGGGGACCCATCCTGTCCCTGGAGGCAGCTGCTGATGCCACTGCAGCTCAGTGTCCATTCCCCCCCCATTTTGGGGCAGGGAATGCAGGAATCCCAGCTATTCTGTTTGGGGAATGTGAGGCAGGCTGGGGGAGTCTTTGCCTGATGTGCCCAGCCAGGGAGCCCAGCAGGAGAAAAGAACCCTTGAGGAGCTGGATTTCCATCCAGGGGACCCAGGGGGGTGAGTTGAAAGGCTCAGGGTGTGAGTTCACTTCCCCAGAGCCCCCCAGACTGATGGGGCACAAGGGACACAGCAGAGTGACCCCGGCTGCCTCTGCAGCATCACAGGGCCCCAAAATATCCCACAGGACACAGCCCCAGGAAACACATGGCAGCAAGCCAGGGAAGAGATGGAAAACCCAAAAAGGGGAGAGGATTTGAGGTAATCCCGTCCTCAGCCTCCAGTCACACAGCACATGGGATGCCTGGCTTTCTCCTAAGGGGACAGGAAAAGGGATAATGAATGAATTCAGCCTGGGGGAAAAAACCTATTAACACATTCCAAAGTGTGGAAAAATCCTCAGTAATTTGGGGTTGAAATAAGAAAGAATTTCCATGTTTTCATCACCATCAGTGAGTTTTCAGTGGGATCCATCTCCCCTCTTTGATCGTGCCAGCATGAAAGCTGAGGCCAAATTCAGCAACCCCCTCTCCAACCCCAAACACCCACAGGCATCTG
The DNA here is from genome assembly GCF_012460135.2 of Molothrus ater. Lineage (NCBI taxonomy): Eukaryota > Metazoa > Chordata > Aves > Passeriformes > Icteridae > Molothrus > Molothrus ater. The sequence continues at coordinate 5,451,885 of NC_050498.2, read as the reverse complement.
AAACACAGCCCTGTCAGGAAACTGGAGATTTGCTTTAAAAAAAAACAACCCAAACCCAAAGTGTGACATGAAAACAAGCACAAATCCCAACACCACACATCCAGAGGTTGGTTTTATTTGCTGTCAGGACTCCAAGCCCTTGGGACTCCCTGCGGGCCACGTCACCTGATTGTCATTCAATTCCTATGAAAATGTGAGTTTCTCTGGAAACCTGGCAAGTCCCCTGAGGTTTTGGGCAGATGAAGCCCCTGTGTGTGTGTCTGCACATGAAGGGCTCATCACAAGTGTTGTGGAGAATGGGAGGAGTGCTGGCTCCCCATCCTGCCAAACCCACAGCTCAGCTGGTGTTGGGTTCCACTGACACCCCTTGGGAAGGACCAGCCCTGGCACCCTGCTCAGGGCAAGCCCTGCTCTGCAGGGAGGGTCTGGAAAGGGCAAAGATGAGGGAAAGAGGAATCCTTGAAGCTGCTGGCATCAGGAGGGCACCCTGGCGTGGCACCCAGCACAGCACCCTGACAGCACCGCAGCACCAGAGCAGGGCTGGGCCCTGAGTCCTGGCAGAACCACGGCACAAATGGCTTCAATAAATCATTTAATAAAGCTGAGCCCTGTCTTGCCCAGCACCAATGCCTCAGAATCCCAGCCCTAGGAAGCTGAGGTCCATCCCCCAGCCCTGGGACACGCTGGGCCCTTTGCAGACACGGCTGGTGACCCTGCCCAGGAGCCAGAGGCGTTTCCAGGTGGGGACTCTGCCTTGGGAAAGGAATGAGGAATGTGCAGCCACACTGTCCTGCATGCACAGACATGTCCCTCTGTCCTGCTCACCCTCTCCTCTTCCCCTCCTCCCCCAGTCATTTGTCACCCCCCGTTCATCACCCGGGTGGGGCCCAGGAGTCAGAAATTCCCTGATCCCGTTCCTTGCAGAGGCAGCGGAACACAGGCACCTTCTGTGCACACAGTGGGGGCTGCCAGGTGAGCACAGCCCAGGAGAACCCACCCAGGCACCCCAAACCCATCCAAAGCCAAAGCTCCTGCTGCCTGTGGCCAGCAGCTCAGCTGAGCCCCCCCTTTCTCTCCACCCCAAAGAGGCTCCTGCACCAAACCCTGCTGCTTTCTGCCCCAAAATCCCACTGTGGGGGTGTCTCCAGCAGAGCACTGGGGTGTGAGCACAGCCCAGCAAAGCATCCCCAACCCTCCATACCCCAGGGTCTGAACAAACAGCAAAGCTCCACATGGACCCAAATTTTTTGTCCAAATGTCTCCTTTCTTTTAGTTTTAAGCAGGAGACGTTGTCAGTCTGCTGTTGAAAACCATCCAAACCCCACAGCAAGCAGCAGCGAGAAACTTCTCCATCTGATAGTGGGAAAATGACAGATATCAACAAGCATCAACAAAGATATCAAAAAGTATCACCAAACCCCAGTGCTGGTTTGAAAAACGTGCGTAACAATATCCTGAAAGTGAACAGAAATGGGTGTGTTTGCAGTCTCCATGGCTGATACATTTTTCTGTGGTTTTTTAAAAGAAAAAATACAGTCCCAAAGCCTTCAGGCCACCTGGCTGTGGCACACAACCTGAAAGTGAACAGAAATGGGTGTGTTTGCAGTCTCCGTGGCTGATAGATTTTTTTCTGTGCTCTGTTATAAAAAATACTGTCCCAAAGCCTGCAGGCCTGTGCCACACCTGACTATGGCACACCTGGCTGGGGCACACCTGGCTGGGGCACACCTGGCTATGGCACACCTGGCTATGGCACACCTGGCTGGGGCACACCTGGCTATGGCACACCTGGCTATGGCACACCTGGCTGGGGCACACCTGGCTGTGTCCCAGCTCCATCCCAGCTCTGCTGGGTCACTGCTGCACCATCCCACGGCTCCAATGGGCATCCAGTCCCTGCCCAGCCATCCTCAGACAGGAACCAGAGTCACACCCAGAGGGATCCAGGCGAGGTCCAGACCCCCTTTTCTCAGAACAGGACCTGCTCACTGTTGGCATCCCAGCAGCCCATCCAGGCCAGCTGCGTGGCCCATTTGCCGGTGGCCACCACCTGCAGCTTATCCTGGTCGAATTTCCAGTACTGATCATCCCTGAAGAAGTAGAGGGCGCGGTCGCGGTGGGTGAGAGCGCCGGCGGTGCCCGGGGGCAGCCCTGCCCAGTCCCGCAGGCTGCGGGGGTAGTAGGGCTCCACGCCCAGCGGATCCTCGCCCACCACGAAGTACTTGGGCCCTTTGAAGAGGACGAGGCGCCGGAGCTGCTGGAAGTAGAGCGCGGTGTCCGGGTGCCGGGGCAGCCCCAGGGCGCTGCATTTGCGGGGGAATCCCGCATCCAGCTCCGAGCCAGAGTAGCGCCAGCATCGGCCACCTGCGGGGACAGGAGGGTCAGAGCACACCCCGGAGGGGACCCTGGCAGCCCGAGCTCCAGATGTGCTCAGACTCAGCCACAGGACCGGCCTCGTGGTGGTCAGTGACATCCATGCCACTGGTGACCAACAGCGGGGCTGCCCCGAGGACCAGCCTGAGGGGAATGTCACAGACATCTTTTATAAAAATCCTTTCCTTAGGATTTTTCCTCCTGAGAAGCTGAGAGGCCTCAGGAACAACATGTAAACAATGGTTGTCTGCTGCTGTGGAATGCAACAGGTGCATCTGGGATTGGTCTCATGTGGTTGTTTCTAATTAATGGCCAGTCACAGCCCAGCTGGCTCGGACAGAGAGCTCGAGCCACAAACATTTGTTATCATTCCTTGCTATTCTATTCTTAGCCAGCCTTCTGAGGAAAACCTTTCTTCTGTTCTTTTAGTATAGTTTTAATATAATACATAGCATAAAATAATAAGTCTTCTGAAACGTGGAGTCAGATCTTAGTCTCTCCCCTCATCCTTGCATCCCTTTGAACATGGTCACAGGGGAAACTGAGGCACGACAGCTCTGGGGTTTGAAGGCATGGAAAGGGACCATCAGGGACAGAGCAAGGCCACCACCACGCTGCTTCTGACAAGCCTCCCCCCTGGCCCTGCACAGTGAATGGGACAGACAGAAACAGATCCAGCTGAGGCTGGGGCATCCAAACCCAGCCCTGCAGCGGGAATTGTGATGGGGATCGGTGGCTTGGCTGTCCCCACAGCACCCTGTCCCCACAACAGGGCAGACAAAAGCCCCATTCTGCTCACAAGTCACAGCCTGACACAGCCCTGAGGAGGACGGAGGGAGCAGTGAGGGCTGGGGAGGCAGAGGGGCTTTGGCTCTCACCCAGCTGCAGCACAAAGCCCCTTTTCTGAGCAGCTTCCCATTAAAAGCTGGGGCTGACCCTGGCAGCCAGGCTGCTTGGATTGACCTTCCTCTCCCCATCTGGCTTCTGGGACAGCTCATGGATGGGATCCCAGCTGCTGGGACAGCTCAGGGCAGTTTAGGGACGGTATCCCAGCTGCTGGGACAGCTCATGGATGGTATCCCAGCTCCTGGGGCAGTTTAGGGATGGTATCCCAGCTGCTGGGACAGCTCATGGATGGTATCCCAGCTCCTGGGGCAGCTCATGGGTGGTATCCCAGCTCCCAGGGCAGCTCAGCCCCCAGGCACAGCACAGGGATCCATGTGCCCCATGAAACCCCCACGCACTCCCCTGCACCTCGTGTTTTGGGGAGCAGTTTCTCCCCAACACCCACAACTCCACCTGGATTTGCTTTGACACACCAGTGAGTGCTGCTCTCCTGATGGGGAAACTGAGGCACGAGGAGGTGCTGTGGCTGCCAGGGCCATGTGGCTCACCCATGACAGGGCACCCAGCCCAGGTTTTGCACGCCCAGGGCGCAGCAACGCCCCAGCTCTGCACTGGGAGGGGACACAAACAAGAACTGTGTGGCTCCAGCCAGACCTGGCCAGCCACCCTGCAGGCAGGAGCAGTGGCAGCCCCGAGGGGCGTCCCCTGCCCCCTCACCCACCTTTGAAGAAGTAGAACTTCCCAGTGCTCCGGGACCAGGCGCAGGCGTCGATGCCGGCGGGGAGGCCGGGCCAGCGTGGCTGCAGTGCCTGGGGCTCACTGGCATTGCCACTGCCTGACACCACCCAGTAGTGGCTGCCCTTGAAGATGTAGAGGTTGTGATCCCCGTCTGTGAAGCAGAGGGAGAAATGTTATTGAACCACCCTGCACTGCTCCCCAGATCCCCTCTCCTCCCCGTGCAGCCCCGTGGTGCTTTGGGGTTTGGATGCTTCCTCCTGCCCTTCCAGCTTCCAGAATCCATTTTCTCCCCTCCAGGCATGAGAGGATAAATTCTGGCCACAGCTCAAGGCTTATCTTGCACAGCTGAGCTCCTGCAGTGATTAATCCTTGCCATGGCCTGAGTTTTGGGGCGTTTCCCTGTTTCTGGCACATTGCTGTGCCCTCAAAGTGCACTGTGCATGAGTGATGCCAGGAGCGCCAGGAGCTGTGGACCAGTGAAACCCAGCTCTCCCTCCACTGGGAGCTGCAGCAGCACTGGGACAAGGTGTGGGGTGCAGGTTTTGGAGGGGGTCACGCTGGCCTGCACCCACCAGAGGTTATGGCGTCGAAGAAGGAGTGGCAGTAATAGGTGCTGAGGCTCCTCTGCTGCCGGTCCCTGCTGTAAAGGTCCGTGTTCCAGTCCTGGAAGTGAGTGAAGACCTTTCCTGGGAGCTGGATGGCCGAGCCCTTGGAGGGCTTTCCTGGGATGGAACAGGGGGTGATGAGTCCACAGAAGGAGCAAAGAAACAACCTTTCCCAAAGCACAGGGCTGGGACTCCCAAGAATCCAAAGACTCCTTGTCCCAATGTCTGGTTCCTATCCCACTCTACATGATGGTGACAAAAATCCCTTGGTACCCCAAAAAACATGCACCAGCAGACAAGTGGGCAGCAAACCCAACCTTCCCTGCCCTGGAGGCCCTGGCACCTGTGCCCCTCTCCTGCATTTTCCTCCCCAGCCACCACAGGAATGGAGCCCATGTGGCAGCAGTCCTCTCCCCTGCTCCCATCCCTACTGCTCCAGAGAACAACCCTGCAGGAACCCGGAGAACCCCAGAGAACAACCCTGCAGGAACCCAGGGATGCTCAGAGAAGCCAGGCTCACCGTACAAATTCTGGATGGCCAAGATGTCATCCCAGCTGAGGACAAAATCCTTGCTGAGCTTCTTGTAGTAGGGCGACATCAGGGCGCTCTTGACGGGCGAGTGCTGCAGCCCCAGCGTGTGCCCCACCTCGTGGGCCACCACGATGAAGAGGTTCCTCCCTTTGCCACTGTGCAGGGACCAGCGCTCAGCACTGTCAAAGTGAGCTTCTCCTCGCCGGGGCAGGAAGGCGTGAGCCAGGGCACCTCCTGGGGACACGAGAGCCAGCAGGGACCATAACGTCACCACGGCGCTTTATGAAAAATCCTTTTGAGAGGATTTTTTGTCCTGAGAAGCTGAGAGGCCTCAGGAACAACATGCAAACAGTGATTATCTGCTGCTGTGGAATGCAACAGGTGCATCTGGGATTGGTCTCATGTGGTTGGTTTTAATTAATGGCCAATCACAGTCATAAGATTTTATCATTCCATTCCTTTCAAGCCTTCTGATGAAATCCTTTCTTCTATTCTTTTAGTATAGTTTTAACATATAATTTTCTTTTAATATATCATTAAATAATAAATCATCCTTCTGAAACATGGAGTCAAGATTCTTGTCTCTTCCCATGTCGGGGTTGCCTGCAAATTCCCACAGCTGGTGACCCCGAGTCAAGAAAACTCCACATTGGGCGAGCCCCGAGTGAGGAACATTGCCACAACATGCAGCTCTGCTTTGCCCAAATGTGAGTCAGTTTTAGGTGTTTTTGGGGGAGCCCAGGTTTGGAGGGTGTTGTGGGGCTCCTTGAGGAGCATCTCAGCCACCTTGCTGGCAGACCTCTATCATGGATATTTTCACTCCCGATGAGGGGGAGAGAATGATGCATCTGACTCCATCTTATCAGAAGGCTAATTAACTACTTTATTATATTATATTATTCTATATTCTATTACACTATATTACATTACATCTAAACTGGATCTGCCAAGCACTCAGCTGCACTCCACTGCACTGAATCTCATGACTGTCAGCCCACAGTCCCAACACGGACACACACTTGGCCCTGACAGGCCAAGGAAACAAAACACCATCACTTTGGGTAAACAATCTCCATACTGCATTCTACTTTTGCACAAACACAGGCACAGCAAATGAGATAAGAATTGTTTTCCTTTTCTCTGAGGTTCAGAGAATGTGAAACCCAGAAATATTCTTGGGAAGAATGGTGCCTTGCTTTTCTCTGTGAAGAGAAATGTGGCGACAGACCTCAGTTGCAGAGTTGGGAGGGGAGACCCCAAATCAGACAGCAAATCAGACCCCAAATCAGACAGAAAACTGGTACAAATTGGGCTGGAGACACTGCAGAGCCTCCATCACCCCCAGCCCAGCACAATCCCAGCCCTCCTCCCCGCGGGGGAAGACCCCACATCACAAAGAGAAGCTTACAAGGAGGAAGCGACCAGCACCTGGCCCATCGAAGGCGTTGTTGAGTCCATCGTTGTGGTCCCCGTGGAAGAAGGTGAGGCGGATGTCAGCAGGACCATCCTGTGCCTCCCAGAATGTCAGCGAGGACACGTTGCTCCAGAGCTGGAAGGCGGCGCGCACGGCCAGGCGCACCCCGTGCTGCGGCAGGTACGGCGGGCGGTTCACCACTCGGTACGTCAGCTGCCGCTTCGGCCACCGCCCTCCTGTGCCACAACAAAGCCACCCCCGGGCAGGGAGAAAGGGTGAGCAGGGCTCCATCTGTCCCAGATTGCTTCCTTCAAAGGGTGCCAGGGTTTGGGGATGTTTGGGGGGTTGGTGCCGGGGGTTTAGGTGTGTTGGTACTGGGGGTTTGGGTGTGTTTGTGCTGGAGTTTGGGGATGTTGGTGCAGAGGGTTTGGGGATGTTGGTGCAGAGGGTTTGGGGATGTTGGTGCAGAGGGTTTGGGGATGTTGGTGCTGGGGGTTTGGGTGTGTTGGTGCTGGGGGTTTGGGGATGTTGATGCTGGGGGCTTGGGGATGTTGATGCTGAGGGTTTGGGTGTGTTTGTGCTGGGGGTTTGGGTGTGTTGGTCCGGGGGTTTGAGTATTTTGGTGCTGGGAGGTTGGGGATGTTTCTGTCAGGGGTTTGGGTGTGTTTGTCCCAGTGGTTTGGGGATGTTGGTGCTGAGGGTTTGGGGATGTGGATGCTGGGGGTTTGGGTGTGTTTGTGCTGGAGTTTGGGGATGTTGGTGCTGGGGGTTTGGGGATGTTGGTGCTGGGGGTTTGGGTGTGTTTGTGCTGGAGTTTGGGGATGTTGGTGCTGGGGGTTTGGGGATGTTGGTGCTGGGGGTTTGGGGATGTTGATGCTGGGGGCTTGGGGATGTTGATGCTGAGGGTTTGGGTGTGTTTGTGCTGGGGGTTTGGGTGTGTTGGTCCGGGGGTTTGAGTATTTTGGTGCTGGGAGGTTGGGGATGTTTCTGTCAGGGGTTTGGGTGTGTTTGTCCCAGTGGTTTGGGGATGTTGGTGCTGAGGGTTTGGGGATGTGGATGCTGGGGGTTTGGGGATGTTTCTGTCAGGGGTTTGGGTGTGTTTGTGCCAGTGGTTTGGGGATGTTGGTGCTGAGGGTTTGGGGATGTGGATGCTGGGGGTTTGGGGATGTTTCTGCCAGGGGTTTGGGTGTGTTTGTGCCAGTGGTTTGGGGATGTTGGTGCTGAGGGTTTGGGGATGTGGATGCTGGGGGTTTGGGGATGTTTCTGGCAGGGGTTTGGGTGTGTTTGTGCCAGTGGTTTGAGGATGTTTGTGCCAGGGGTTTGACCCAAGTCCCAGCACAGACATCAGGGACAGAGCCTTGGTGCTACAAGGACAGCTGGCGACCAGGATGAAGGGGACAAGTGATGCGACTCCCCCTAAGCTCCCCGACCCTCCTACCACACAGGAGGGCAAAGATGAGAGTTCACATAGTTGGTGAGCAGCATTGCAGCCCCTTCTTCCTCCTCCTCCTCCTCCTCCTCCTCCTCCTCCAGCACCCCTCGGAAGCTGTGGGACCCCAGAGCCCTGGGATTACATTTATCTGGAGGCATCTGGGAGCAGGAAAAAAGCCGTGGGGCCCTGGGGGGATGTGGGTGCCAGAGCTGGTGCTGAGGCGTGGGAGTGGGGACAGGCTCCAGCCTCTGCCTCTGCTCCAGATGTGCAGGAAAACAGGGGGAACAGAGCTGGCAGCACACCAGGGCTCACTGCTCTGCCTCTGGGCTGAGCCTCCCAGCAAAGCTGGCACACATCCCAGCCCAGCTCTGCCTCCTTCTCCCCGTGGCTGGGGACACTCTGGGCTGTCTGGTCACACTCGTGGGGACAGAATCAGTTCCCACTGCAGTGGTGGCCTCCAGCTCCAAAAGGACACAGATGAGCTTCCACTCTGCACAGCAAAAGCTAAAATCAGCCCTAAACCAAAGCCTGGCATCCCATCCTTCCCTCCACAGGGGCAGAGCATCCACCACCAGAGGAGGATGGCAAAGCTGGCTTAGCAAGGCTGGCTTGCTAAGCTTGGGAAGAGGAGAGCTTGGCTTTGCCCCGTGCTGGGCTCTGGGTGTGCCCCAAGCCAGCGGGATGAGGGACACAGGGGGGATAACAAAGCACTGTGCTGGCTCAGCTGCCAGGGGTTCCTGCTTCAAGCAGGATAAACAGCACAAAGCCCTCCCCAGCCTTCCTGGCCAGTGCCATCAGCCCTGCAGGCACCTCCTGTCTCCCATCCAGCCCATGGGTACAGATGTGGTGCTGTCCCATCCCCACTGCTGTGACATCAGATCACCAGAGCAATAACCACACTGAGCCCTTTCCTGCCCTATCCTTGAGCCATTGGGCATTTCCTGCCACCCACCCACTTTTTTGATGCCCAAAGAGGAGCCCCATGAGCCACAGGGCTCTGGCTGCTCCTGTTTGCCCACCTCCTGCTCTATGTCCTTCCAGCTCTGCTCACTGCCCACTGCCATCCACTGCCCATCGTGGGCACAGGATGGCTCCTGCAAGGGACACATGCTGGGGCTCTGGGAGGAAATCCAGAGGCTGGAGGAGGATGACAGGGCTCTCCTGGGGCTGTCCATGGCCAGCCCTGCCAGATGCACAGACAGCCTGACACGGCACAGAGCCTTTTCCTAATCTCCCCTTCGTTTTTCCCATGTCCTGAGCACAGCTGGTCCCGGCCCTCTTGCTCTCTAGGAATCCAGTTACTCATCTGCAAGCCCAAAGAGAGCTCATGAGGGACAAGAGGCCCAGTCCTGGCCACACAGGAGCACAGAAGGATGCTTGGAGCAGAGTGAAACCCCTTAACATGGGTGAAACGACTCTTGGTCAGGCAGCCAAGTGCTGGCAAGTTTTTGGTTACTGCTGTGTCCCTAATATGCATTAGAAGTCCCAAAGATCAGCAAAACTGGGGGATAACTTCATGTGTGCCAGCCCCTGCCCTCCAGATCATGCCAGCCCAGCTGAGTGTGGGGCCATGGTGACCTGAGTGCTCTCTGGGAGATCTCCTGGCTCCCACAGCAGCACTAAAACCACCCCAGAGAGCCGAATTCCCCAAAACCGGGCGTCGAATCTCTAATCACTGCTTTAAAAACAACCTCCAAGCATGTCCTGGGCTGGATGCTGTGCCAGTGGGGCTGCACCTCCCACCCACAGCAGCTTCCCCACGAGTCCAGGATGGGAGATCCGAGCATCCCAGACCCCAAACCCGCCGGGAGCCCCGGTGCTCACCGTGCTGTGCCGAGCGCCGCCAGCGCCGGGCGGGGGCAGCGCGGCCGTGCCCGTCATCCGTGCCACACCTGGGCAGGGCCATCTGATGGAGGGTGGGGATATCCAGCACCCCGCTGGGAGGGAGGTGGGTCACACGCTGGAAATGCCTGCAGGGGGAAGAGGGATGTCAGCAGCCACGTCCAGACCCTCCGTGGTGGGGTTTGGGTGTGTTTGTGTTTGTGCCAGGGTTTGGGTATTTTGATGCTGAGGGTTTGGGTGTGTTTGTGCCAGGGTTTGGGTGTGTTTGTGCCAGGGGTTTGGGTATTTTGATGCTGAGGATTTGGGTGTGTTTGTGCCAGGGGTTTGGGTGTGATTGTGCCAGGGTTTTGGTGTGTTTGTGCTGGGGGTTTGGGTGTGTTTTGGTGCCAGGGTTTGGGTATGTTTGTGCCAGGAGTTTGACCCAAGCCATGATTTTCACCCCACAAGCTTCAAACCCCAGCATCAGAACTTCATCCAATTGGTAAAACAAGAAGGATTTGGCTCTGCAAGCACATCTGACCTGTAAGTCACCTCCTAGCAGGGGCAAAGAAGCCTAAAAATGGATCCTAAAAAAGCCTTTTTCCGTTTTTAACCCCAGTAATTTGCCTTTCACATTTAATTTTGCATTTGGCTTTGCACAAAGTCAAGCCAGGGATGCTCCCAGAGGTGATGTCCTTAGGAGAAGCCCAGGCAGGAGCTGGCAGCTCTCCCCCTCTGACATCTCCCAGCCGTCCCCAAGCTCGGCCTCCCACAGATTTTATTGCAGGCGAGCTCCGGGCCATAAAAGGCGAATAAAGCAGCGAGAGCCGGGTGCCAGCAGCCGGCACCCAGCTGGGGACCGGGCACGGACCCGCCTCTCCCTAGCTCTGCTTTAGCATCAGCCCGTGAGACACAGAGCCTCCAGCTGCAAAAAGACCCCTCTGGCTGTGAAAAACCCCCTCGGGGTGCTGGCAGCATCGCTGCAGCTGGAGGTTGGAGGGCAGCGTTGGATAAAAGGCTCCTACCTCAGCGCCTTGCTGAACTCGGCAGGGCTGTGTGTGCCGGCCCCCCGCTCCCTGAAATAGCCGTATTTCTCCAGGAAGAGCTGCAAGAAAAAATGGGAAAGGTGTAACTCGGAGAACGTGTCGGCTTGGGAAGAGGGGGGAAAGGGGATGAGGTGGCAAACAGTGCTGCAAACCCGAACTGCCCCCTGGTTTTGCTTTGCATTGGTTTGTTTGTCAGGAGAAGCCACAACACCTCTGCCCAGGCTTTACCATCCAGCCTGGGCTTGCCATTCCCCAGCCACACCAGGATATCCCCACCCTCACAGGGGTACCAGGAGCAAAACCCAGCAGGAGCAGCTCAGGATGGGCATGCAGGGATGGAGGAGCATCCTGGGGATGGGGTGGCTTGGAGCCCTCTGGGAGTATCTGGAGAGGAGAAGGGATCTCATCCTTTCCCCCTGTGCTTGTATTTTCATAAAGTTCTCCTCCAGGAGCACAAAATCACCCGTTATATGTGAGGGTGCAGGGTGAAGATGCCAGAGGTGACATCAGTGCAGGTAAATGTGTGTGACTCCCTGGAGTAGCCATATTTCTCAGGAAGAGCTGCAAGAAAAAGTGCCAAAGGTGCAGCTCAGAGCACGTGTTGGCTTGGGAAGGGGAAGGAAAGGAGATGAGATGGCAAACAGTTCTGCAAACCCCAAATACCCGCTTGTTTTGCTCCTGGGAGCTCTGCACCTCAAGCAGCCGTGCCCATACAGGTTCCTGTGTGTCTCCTCCCCATATCATTTTATTTGGCTCTTAGGGTTTTTTGGCCACGATGGAGTCGTGGGAGGAAATACAGAGATCAGAAACCTCAGCTGCCATCCCATCCGCAGCCAGAGGCGACCAAACCCACGGCTCTGATCGCCCTGGCTCCGGGCAGGGATCCAAACAAAGCCGGAGTGGCCGCGATTTAGTGCGGGGTGAGCTGGGGCCAGGCTCAGCCTCCCCCATCCCCACCAGGATCTGCTGCTGCCGAGTGGGGACGCTCAGGGTGCAATTGGCTTTGCCAAACCATTCTTCTTCTTCTTATCGGCCGCCGACACGGACGGAGATTGCCTCTCTGAACTTGCTCCAGCGCTTGAATTGTATGTTAAAGAAAATAAAGAAAATAAGCAGCCTGGGGCTGCTTTTGGAGGAGTTAATAGCCGGGGTCACAGGAATGCTCCACGCCCGCCTGCCCCGCCGCCAGGGATGTCTGCGGGACACAAACAAGCTGCCCAGCATCCTGTTAGTGCAGCAGAGCCGCACTTATGGCAGTGAATAATAATCAGAATAAAAAGCGAAAGTGGCGGATTCCCCTCCCCGCATCCCAGAGGAGAGGTGTGCTGAGCACCAGGAATGCCACGGGATGGCCCAGAGAGCGCGGCTGGGGCCCTCGGGGTGTTTTTAAAGCTGTTTTCCCTTCCAGCTCATCTCGGGGCCGGGAAAGGGAAGGGGTTGGAGTGGTGATCTCCGCTCAGTGCTGCTCCTGACTGTGGGTGACCCAGCTCTCCTTTGTGTCCCTGCAGAGGAGGCAGCAGCTCCTCCTGGGCCCTGTCACCAGGCAGGCAGCAGGAATGGTTTGTGGATGCGGCAGCCCCGAGGTGTTTCAGGGCCTCTCCCTCTCCTCCTCCTGCCCAAAGCTCTGCTTGCCATGAACAGCCATCCTCATGTCACCCCCAAACGCATCACCCCACGTGGGCAGGCACAGCCACGTGTGCTCTGCCGCCCTCCTCCAGTTTCATCTCCTCCTTTACACCCCCTTCTACCTGGAGCATCCCCCTCTGGCAGAGCACCAGCACAGATTCCTGCCTGGACACGCTCTTTACCCAGCCCCACACAAAGAATTTGGCTGCTTTTCCCACCAAAGCTGCCTGTCTTAGCTGGAGGCACCAGCAGCTCATCCCAGCAGTGCCAGGCTGCAGCAAGAGGAGCCTGAGAATGGCCAGGGTCACCCAGACACTTCACAGTGAGTCAGGGGAAATCAAGTGCCACACTGGCAGGGAGAGCAGTGGTTTGTTTGTCAGGAGAAGCCACAACACCTCTGCCCAGGCTTTACCATCCAGCCTGGGCTTGCCATTCCCCAGCCACACCAGGATATCCCCACCCTCACAGGGGTACCAGGAGCAAAACCCAGCAGGAGCAGCTCAGGATGGGCATGCAGGGATGGAGGAGCATCCTGGGGATGGGGTGGCTTGGAGCCCTCTGGGAGTATCTGGAGAGGAGAAGGGATCTCATCCTTTCCCCCTGTGCTTGTATTTTCATAAAGTTCCCCTCCAGGAGCACAGAATCACCAGTTCCATGGTGAATCACCAGTTACAGGGTGAAGATGCCAGAGGTGACATCAGTGCAGATAAATGTGAGCTGAACACCTGGATGGGAAGTCCTGGCTCTCACATCATGGTCTGAACATTTTCTAACACAATTTTGCATTCACTCAGCACAACCTGAAGCTCTTTCCATGCCTGTAACCCAACACAATCCCACCATTAAAGCGTGAAAATGGTTTTTCCTCACCATGATCTCATGAAGGCTTGAAACCCCATCTGGACACATCAGGGTGCACAATGAAAAAAGCAACCCCTGTCCCAGCAGCTGCTCTTGAGCAGCACCAGAAGGTACAGAGGCCACTGGCTTTATCATTCCTGCCCAGAGCTCCTTGAGCTTTGCAAGCCCAAGCAAAGCAGCATTTTCTCTGTGGTTTCTGGCCTGTGCCACATTGAGGTTCTCACACACAGGCACCAACTCTCCAGCTGCAAAACCATCAGGAGAAATTCTATTATGTTTTCTAGACACATCTGCTGTCAGCTAAGGGTGATGGTGGTCCTGGAAACACGGAGCTGCAGGAGAGGGATGTGCTGATCTCTGTCAGATATTTATCCAAGCACAGAGCATACAAATCCAGGGAGCTTTTGGGGTCCAGGGGAACCCAAGAGCCCCTTGCCACAGCATCCTGTGCCCAAACCGGTGCTGAAGGCTCCCCCAGCACTGCACAACCCCCCAGAGCCCAGCCAGGCTCAGGCAGGGCTGGCTGGAATCTGGCACCAGCCCATTCAACCTCTCCAGAGGCTGCAATGCAAAGTCTGGCCGTGCTGGGAAAACCCCCTCCCTCCTGCCCCAGACGGGGAAATGCTCTTTTCCATACAATGGGAAAAGAAAAACAGCAGGAAACCGAGAGAAGCATTAACATGAAATATGCCCAGCTCCCCCTCTGCACGAGGGAGGGAGAGGAGCACAGATCCGGCTGCCTGGGAGCCAGGGATGGAGCAGAGAACCCGCAGGGACAGCAGGAGGAGGCTGGGGGAGACAGAGGGACCCTTCCCATCTCAGGGCTCTGATGTGGAGCCTGTTACAACCCTGGAAATCACCTCTGCCTCGGCCAAAGCCAAGGAAACACCTTGCCCTCCACCACAGGCATCCCGGGTGGAAGGCAGCCGGTGGCAAACACAATTAGCCCTCCGTGCCTGGAAGCCGGGATAAGGAGACAGCAGGATCGGCTCCTCCCCTGCAGCCACGCCGCCGCTGGCTCCTTTCCAGCCCCTGAGTACCCGAGAAGCCTCACACAGCTCCTGCTGACCGGGCACAAACCGCATCCCTCCCCTCCATCCCCGGCAGGGCAGGGAAGGGACCCCATCCTGCAAAAGACAAGGCCAAGAAGTGCTTATAATGTATTGTGATTAAGAAATAGCTGGCTTCTGATTGTGCTGGTGTGGATTGTAACATCTGTATTGTCTCACCCTTCTCATGAGACTGAAAATAGAGTAAAAGTTTTTAGAACACCTCTCAGTTGCTCCATCTCTGGGTCAGAAAAGGGTTTAATCTGACACAGGTGTTTTATGTCATGATTACAGGTGATACCACCACAATCTGCCCCTTCAAAGTCTTTTGTTTGAAACAATGAGACAGCCCAGGCGGATCCTAAACCCTGGTTCCAGCATCCCCAGGCTCATCCCACATCATCTCACGGCCAAACTGGGCACAGAGCCTCCTGCCTTTCAGCCTCAGTTTCCCCCAGCACACACACCAGCAGAGCTGGCCCCGGGCGTGTTTTGGCGTGGTCACAGAGGGAGCAGCGGCTCCTCCTGCCCATCGGCTCCCTGCTGCCTCCAGAAGATGGCACAGCAATTAAAAACGCTCATTTGCTGCCGCTCATCCCTGCAAAGCCTCAGGCAGAGCCCGCGCCACCTTTGTTTAAGTGTGTGTGTAAGTATCTCTATAAATATTGCATCTATGGACACACGAGCAGGGGCATTAGCGAGCACAGAGCCTGGCTGTGCTCCCAGTGGAAAGGCAGGGAAGCCTCAGCTGATTCCCTGCACTGGGGATGGAGTGTGGTGAAAGCCCCAAGCATCCCATCCCATCCCATCCCATCCCATCCCATCCCATCCCATCCCATCCCATCCCATCCCATCCCATCCCATCCCATCCCATCCCATCCCATCCCATCCCATCCCATCCCATCCCATCCCTGGCTGCTGGGATTCCTCTGTTGTGCCCTGGAGGAACCTCCTGTCCTGCCAACCACTCCTAAAATCTACTTTTTAGCAGCAAATAATCCACTTGCCACTAAAGATGTGGAGTTGGGGTCCTCTAAACTCCATTTATTTTCACACTCCATCTTGTAAAGCTGAGAAGCAGTAAGCCTGGCCTAGCTAAAGCCCCTCCTGGTTTCACTAATAGTCTGGATGTGGCTTGGAGCAACTTGGTCTAGTGGAAGGTGTGGCAGGGGGTGCAATGAGAGGAGATTTAAGGTCCTTCCAACCCAAACCAACCCATGGATCAGTGCTAACTCGTTGGGAGGCAGCTTTGCCCTGGCACCCTCAGCACCCCGATGGGCTGCAGCACCAAAACTGCTGAATGTGACCCAAAACTCTTGGGGAAACCAGGGAAGAACACTGGGCTTGGCCAAACCTTCCCCTGTGAATACCAGAGGGGCTGACAAACCAGTTTGGTCACACAGCCTGGTTGTGTTGTGGTGTCTGAGCAGGGAAAGGGGAAAGGGGAAAGGAAAGGGGAAAGGGAAAGGGAAAGAAAGGAGAAGGAGAAGGAGAAGGAGAAGGAGAAGGAGAAGGAGAAGGAGAAGGAGAAGGAGAAGGAGAAGGAGAAGGAGAAGGAGAAGGAGAAGGAGAAGGAGAAGGAGAAGGAGAAGGAGTCCTGCCCTCCACCATCTGGGAGCGGGGGAAGGCGCCGGCCCCGGCCCCTGCCCGGCGGGCGAGGTTTGCCCGAACAAGCGGGGATTGTTTTGGGGCAGAAGCAGGAAGAAAGGCGAGCTGTTCGTGCTGCGGTGACTCACGGCGTGGAAATCACACCGGGGATGGCCGGGGCACCCGGGGCCGCTCCCCACATCCGCGCCGGCGGCTCCGAGACGCGGGATGGGGGCGATGCAGAGCCCGGCCATGCCGCAGAGGGGGAATTCCTCCTCCTCCTCCTCCTCTCCTCAGAGGGGGAATTCCTCCTCCTCCTCCTCTCCTCAGAGGGGGAATTCCTCCTCCTCTCCACCTCTCCCTCCATCGTGCTGAGGTTGAAGTGCAGGGATTTTTTACAGGAAGGAGGCTTTCTCCGCCTTGTGTCAGAAGGAAGATGTGGGATGCTCTGAGCCCCAAGGGGCTGAGCTCCCAGCCCCACAGGGTCTGTGCGGTACCAGGAGCCTCCCTCCACCCAGCTGTGCTCAGCATCCTGCATCCATCCCAACAGCATCCTGCTCCCAAAGCAGCTCAGAAATGCTGGAGCATCTCCCAGCCCAAAATCGGAAAAATCTGAAGACCTTGGTTTGATAAGGGGGAGAATATGAAATATATCAAAACATATCTGGAAGCATCCACGTACTGCAAGATGCGCAGGAGAACAGCAGTACAGGGGGAAAAAATTGGAAAAAAATTTCCAAAATTAGAATTATTCAGTCTGTTAGCCCAGCTCTCTGTTCCCATTCCCTGCTTTTCTCAAATTCCTCCTCAGCTTTTATGTCACCTGGAGCTTCTCACACAAATCTGGGGCTTCTTTGTCCAGCTCCTCACTCCCACCACAGGCTGAGATCTCACATGCCCCGGGTGTTTTACACAATTCCCTCAGGATCAGGGAACTTTGGGCATTACCACCCCCCAGCTGCTGTCTGAGCACAGCCCAGCCAGACACAGCTCTGCCAAACCATGTGCTCTCTTACACTGGGCCCTCTCCTATCTGGAGATGATAAGGTGATTTCACATAGAAATGTTTCAAATTAAATTTTCGATTTTTCCTTATTTTTTAAAGTGGTTTTGGGTTTTTTTTTTGTTTTTTGGGTGGTTTTTTTTTTTTTTTTTTTGGTTTTTTTTTTGTTTTGTTTTGTTTTTTTTTTTTAACTGCAATTGGTACAGATGCAGTGAAAACATGGAAACCAGCCAGGAAAAGCACATAACTGGACATTTGACAGTCTTATGCATCTAAGTTTACACAACATATTGTTGCTAACTGTGGCTTTTTAAAAAGAATTAAAAAAAAAAAAAAAAAGCAAAAGCAAGCTTTAGAAGCAAAGCCTGGAAGTGCTCTGAAAGCCACAAATCACCAGAACTATTTGATGTTATGTGAGAATTTCAGCTTCCTCCTGAAAGAAAATTAACTGCTCAGTTTATTTAGACAAGTTCCACTCCCTAGTCCCAGCATTTCCATTGTGTGTGTGCTGTCCCCAAGTCCCTGGGCAGCACAGCACATCCCCTTGGGGAAACTGAGGCAGGGAGACAGGAAAGTGCCTTGCCCAGAACTCCCTCGGGAGGGATCTGCCACAATCCTGGGATCTGTTCTGAAGCTTCAAGGGAAAACAGCTCAGAAGTCATCAAGGAGGGCTGGAAAGGCAGTTTGGGTTGTTAAACCAGTTTTCCCCAATCAGTTGGTTCCCTTTTACAGTGAATTTTAAATTATTGGTTTCCTGAGCATTAAAATCTTTGCAGATTTATTTTCTGCAGGTGTCACGAGGGGCTGGGCTGAGGTTTGTGCACAGTGGGAAAAGCACAACTATTAATGAGCTCTCTGAAGCAGCATCTCCCTGCAGAAGGAGCCTGCGCCTCAAAATAAGCCTCTGAGCATTCCTGTGCCCTTTTCCTCTCAGAGCATGTGTTCAAAATCCCAATTAATTCACCAGGACTTGCTGGCTGGGGTTGAAAATTAAGCATTTGTACAAATGTACACTGGATCGAGGCCTAAACGAGAAGAAATCCCCAATATGAGCCTTTGTTCACCAGCCAGATCTCATACCTTGTCCTCCCAAAACAAACAGGAATGGATGGTGGCACAGGGTGACAATGACAGCAGGACAAACAGAGAAATCCAAGCAGAGGTGATGGGGACAGCCCTGGGGAGAGGCAGGCAGGGGAAGGGCTGGATTTTGTCCCCTCCTGGGGACCAAATGCTGGGAGATGGGGAGGTTTGCAGGTGCACATCACCTGTGGGGACACCTGGACACGGGCTGGGAGAGCTGGGGCTGTTCATCCTGGACAAGAGAAGGCTCCAGGGACACACAGAGCCCATCCGGTGCCTAAGGGGCTCCCAGGGAGCTGGAGAGGGATTTTAGGCAAGAGCAAGGACAGATAGGACAAGGAGGAATGGCTTTAAGCTCAAATAGGGCAGACTTAGATTAGATTTGGGAAAGAATTCTTCTCTGTGAGGGTGGGCAGGCCCTGGCACAGGGTGCCAGAGCAGCTGTGGCTGCCCCTGGATCCCTGGCAGTGCCCAAGGCCAGGGCATGGAGCAACCTGGGGTAGTGGAAGTGTCCCTGCCCTTGCAGGGGGTGAAATAGGATGAGTTTTAGGTCCATTCTAACCCAAACCAGCCTGTGACTCTCTGCCACAGCTCCCCAAGCACAGGTGGCCACACACACACCCTGGCATCCCGACACCAGCCTGTGGCACTGCCCCATCCACCTCCAGCTGGCACAGCCACACACCTGCGGCACACACACTGCTGTACCCTGGGCACACGGGCAGGCACAGGGGTCAGGAGCTCAGGACACTCACCTGTGCTGGGGATGGACCTGGGGGACACACTCATACCTTTGGCACGGGTACAACAGGGATATGGGCACACCAGGGACATGGGCACACCAGGGACACAGTGACACCTGGGGCACGGCCACACCTATGACACTGGCACACCAGGGACATGCACACCCAGGGCAAAGACACACCCATGGCACGGGCACACAGGGATATGCACACCCCTGGCGGGACACGGGCACACCAGGGACAGTCACATCTAGAGCCTGGGCACACCCATGGCACAGGAACAGGGACATGGGCATGCCTAGGGCATGGACTCAGTGGGGACAGGCACAGCTGGGGCACGGGGACGGGGATGTGGGCACACCAGGGACACACAGACCAGGAACACGCACACCGGGGACACGGCCACACGGGGACAGGCACAGCCGGGGCACGGGGACGTGGGCACACCACGGACACACACAGCAGGGACACGCACACCGGGGACACGGCCACACGGGGACACGCACACCAGGGACACACAGACCAGGAACACGCACACCGGGGACACGCACACCGGGGACACGCACACCGCTCCACGGCCACCCGGGACACGCGCACCCGCTGGGGACGCACAGCCCGGACACGCTCCCGCCCTCCCCGCTGCCGCTGCCGCTGCCGCTGCCGGTGCCGGTGCCGCCCGTACCTCCGCCTGCCGCCGCTGTCCCGGGGCCGGTGCGGGCTGAGCGGCCGCCAGCAGCCCCAGCGCCAGGGCCGCCCGCAGCGGCGCTGCCATCCCCGCTCCGCTCCGCTCCGCTCCGCCGCCGCCCCGGCCGCCTCTCCCCGCCCCGGCCCCGGCCCCGGCCCCGGGGGCGGCCCCAGCCCCGGCTCCGGCCGTGGGCCGGGCTCCGCTGCAGCACCGAGCCCAGGGGCTGGCCCTGCTCGGGCTCCCCCCGTGCCGCCCTCCGGGTGATGACCCCTGTGCCCTGTCCCCTGTGCCCCGGGAGCATCCCCGGCCCGTGCGGGTCCCCGTCCGCCAGGTGGGACGGTGGCTCTGCACGGATGGAAGCTGTGGAAAGGAGGAGAAAGCAATTCCAGCTTTTCCTAACCCTGCGTTCATCCATGGCCCAGCACGGCTCAGCAGCGCAGAGGGCTGGGCCAGTGCAGCCCTCTTCAGGGCTCTGGCAAAATCCACACATGAGAGCAGTGCTCTCTCAGGCTTTACACAATAACCACACACTCTGAGTTGTGATTTACACACTCAGGGTTGTGGGTTACACCCTCAGGATTGTGATTTACACCCTCAGGGTTGTGTGGTTTACGCACTCAGGGTTGTGTGGTTACACACTCAGCGTTGTCTGGTTACACACTCAGGATTGTGATTTACACACTCAGGGTTGTGTGGTTTGCACACTCAGGGCTGTGGGCTACACTCTTTCTGCTTAAATTTCCCTCCCAGGCACGGACGTGGTGGCCCATGGGCAAGGAGGGGTTTGCTGCACCATGTCAGTGTCACAGCTCTCCTGCAGCTCACACAGAGCTGATGATGTTGAGGGCTGCAGTGACAAGTCAACAGCTCTGTTTACTCACAGCAGTATTTTGTTTGACTATTTTGTTTTAATTTGACCAAAGCAAAAGGATGTTTTGATTCTGCTTTGGTTCAAGGGGAAAAAAAATAGGATGTGACTTGTATCTGCTTTTGTTTTCATGCCAGCTTCAACCCCACACCTATTTTAAAGCTCCCAGGCTCCTTCCTCCACTTTTTAATCATGCCAAAACCTGAAGTTACAGAAGCATTTGTTGAGTGCAGCTTGAAGAGAGTTGAAGAGAGTGTGTGACACTTTGCTTTACAGCTGGACAGGGATGCAGGGAGGGGAAGCAGGATTTGGAGAAAAAAAGTGACACATAACATGGAAAAATAGGGAAGTCACTAAGCTACATGATAGAAAATATGGGAAAAATGAAGGTTTTGTGGCTGGGCCAGTAAGAACTGACTGAGGAGCTGCTGGAGAGCACAGTGGGCAGTTGGCACAGCCTGAGGGATGGTGTGAGGGGAATACTCAGCCCTGGCAGGAGGGAGAGCCAAGGGATGGCCGCTCCTCACTCAGGTCAGCCTCACGCTTCCTTTCAAAACAAGAGCAGCTCTGTCTGCAAACGCATCCGTGTTTGCGTCGTATCTAGGAAGCAACTGATCCATCTGCTCTTCCACTTAAGAATATGGATGATGAGAAAGTGACTGGCTGGGCTCCAGCAGGAGCAGGAAACTCCCTCCTCTGCTCATTGTGATGTGGGGAAGCGTCTGGGAGGGCACCTGCAGCCCCCGGAGCCGCCAGCTTTCCGACCGGGCATTTCCCGGGGCTGCTGCCTCACTCCTCAGGGGTTTGGCATTCAGATGGAGGAGAATTCGGCCTTGGGGATGCCAAATCATAGTTGTGTGCAGACTTTTGGCTGGGAGTATAAAGATGTTTATGCAGCTGCTGTAATCAGAGCGGTATCAGGAACAGAAATATTATCTCGTGGAAAGGTGAACAGATTTCCGGCTTTTACAGGGCTAGGTGAAAGATCAGAAATGGGGGGAAAAATAAAAGAGTTTCAATCCTTGTAATTTCTACCCCAAAACTGAAACCTGACAAGTTAAGCCTGTGGCAGAGAAGCAATGAAGTCTTCTAGTAAAACATTCACTAAGAGCATGATAAATAGATCCCTACAAGGTCTGGTTGCCTAATCATCCCCGATTTCTTGGATTTCTAGAGAAAATCCCTCCTCCCTTGAGTTTAACTCAAAAGATCTCAGTGCACTCACTGAGCTCAATTTCCAGACCCTGTCCTAAAGACACCTCCCAGCTCAGAGATCCAGAGTGTTCCTAATTTAATAGCATTTGAATACTGACCTGTGAACATCACAGAGAACTAAATGTCATTACCACAGGCATGGGGCCTGCATGGGGGAGCCCCTTTTGTCCATAGGGGCACACCAAGAGCAGCTGGACATTGCAGAGAGAAGAGCTGGATCCCTGTCTGAGGTGAGATCCAAGGGTTTATAAACCAAGATTATGAAACAGCTCTTGTGACATGAGCTTTCTCAGGGCAGCTCTGAGTGTTTATCATAACAGATAAGCAAATAGCAACCCCATTACTCCTCTGTGGCAGCTCCTACCCAAGATGGATGTGATGCACAAGAACCTACCATCAAAAACCTCTAAAGCTCTGCACTGAGAAGAGGTTCAAGTTGTTCCCTTTCATCCTCCTGAGAACAGCCATTCTTCAGATGTTTGCTGCTGTGCAGCAGCAGGATGGCTCAGTGTGTGCTGTGCCAGGCAATGCCCAAAATCCTCATCCTGCTGCTGGAAAGTGGCCAGAGCCAGGACTTTGGATCCTGCCAGGTCAGACAGGCACAGTCATTGCTTTCCCTCCCAACCCCAGCCTGCAGGAGTCAAATTCTTTACCAAGGCATGAGCAGCTTAACGTTCCTTGGGCTGTCACAAGTGAAGCTTTCCTGCTCAGACACTGTTTTCTGGGTACTTCATTAGTGCACAGTGAATTCTCACAGGTCAAAGGACTTTCCTGTGTCCTTAAAATGTGTTAGAAATTCTGTTTTGCTCAGTATCCTGTCTCAAACAGAGCCAAGAACATAAACTTACCACAAGGATGTTAAAGAGAAAATGCAAAGTCTGCACAGACTTCCCTTGGCTTTACCTTCTTTGTGTGGAGTTCCTGGAAGTCAATGAGGTCAAGAAGCTGCATCCAGCTGATGAGGCCTCCCACAAACACACCAATTTGCTGGAGCACTTTGAATCTCACTGCTATTTGCTTGGCTAACAGCCAAAACCATGCATCTCTTTCCAGGATCAGGGTGGCACCTAAGTTCCAGCAAACATCATCACCTTGGTATGAAAAGTGGAGTTTAAAGCAGTTTTGAGTGCATTGTGGCAGCTGTATTTCATTACAACAGCTTTACAAGCAACTGCTACAGCAGCATTAGCAACATCATCTACTGGGACATCATCACACAGCCTCTGTTACCCTGGAAATGGGAATTATCAGTTCTAGATTAGGCAAAGCAGCACTGGCTGGATTCTGGCCTCAAAGCCCTGGAGACTTGAGAGATTGGCTCCAGTCACTGCCCCCATATCTCTCTCTAGGACTATGGTATTTGAGCAACTTAAAGTTGCATTTCTTCTCAGGGTGAGGTGGGTTTGGCTGCAGAGGCCCAGCATGGAAACTATTTGTCTGTTTCTGAAAATGTTTAGCTATTATTTTATATAGGAGTGGCATTTCAGCTCTCTAAGGATCACGTGCCACTCCTGCACTGGCATCCCTCTTGATGTCCTTGTTGAGCTTGGCAAGTGCTAGACCTGTTTTTATAAATAAACCACCAGCATTCCACACAGGACTGATTTCCAAAATGAAACCCTTGCCATGAAAAAAATGTATTATTGGAAGATGGAGCACAAATAGAGATCAGAGCAGAGCAGAGCTGCTCCCAGCTATGCTGAGAACAACCCAAACTGCTCTTTTCTGCTGAGATTCTCCTGGTTTTCCACCTCCTGACAGGACAGATCTACTGTCCTATCCCTCCTTAGTCTGGAATTTTAATATAGGAAGTCCTACCAAATCCTCACACAGTACTGGGAAGAACTACAATTCATTCAATCCTTAATATACTATATTTAAAAAGTTTTTTTACTTTCTTTTTAACCCCAATTAAAGCTTGTCCTGGCAAACTTTAGGCAGCTGTGGAGAAAACCTGCAGGACCAAAGGACTTGGCAGAAGCAGTTGGAGGGCAATGACAAAGTCAAACCATCAGCTGGGTTTGTATTTTTCACAGAACATCTTCCCAGGCCTCTCTGAGCTAATTTAACTCTCACTGCACCAAAGGCAAGTAAAACAATCCATCAAACCAGTACAATCTGTCCTGCTGATTTTCTGAAAGATCCAGCAGCTGCTGAAGGTGCCTTAAAACCATGCAAGAACTCAGGTGGTTTTGCCCCAGTGCAGAACAGAACATAAACAAGAAGTGCTCAGCATCACTGCCAGGGTGGAAAAGCTGAGAAGGTGGGGACAGCTCCAGTTTTGTGGCTCACTTGAAGACTCATCTACGTGGTAATGCTGGGCAGTGACTGAAGAGGAAAGTGCTCTTAGCCTGGGGGAGAAAGCAGGGTTGGAAGCTGAGTTGGCACTAAAGGCAGCTACAACTGTTACTCCCAATGCTGGAAGCACCAGCTCTTTGAGCCACCAAGCTCCTTCTCCAGGAGGGAAGAAGCCAGAGCCCCACCGGGGAACTGCAGAGAGCAGAGGGGTGATGCTGCACCAGCCCTGGCTTCTGCTCAGCTCAGCCATTCCCAGTTCTCCTGGGAGCTGCACCCTCAGGAGGTGCTTGTGCAGTGCAAGGTGTCAGCTCTGCTGGGGACAAACCTCAGCAGGGACACTGAGGCTGCTCTCAGTGGCTGATCCCTGCTGTCCTCCCATCCCATCCAGCTGGCACCGTTCCTGCATCTGCCAGCAGAACAGTGGGCAAGAGCACCCTCTAGCCTCTTCCCTCCAAACAGTAACTCCAGCTTCAAACCATCAGCATCCAACTTTGCTAGGCCAGCAAGACAATAGATACTGAATTCATCAACTTTCTGAACCCTCACATGCCATACATTGGATTTTATACTGTCACTAGTACATACATACCTCAAATTCCACTGTTTTAAGAAAAGTTTCCATAATCTGAGAAAAATGTCTTTTCTAACACAGCAGATTGCTTTCCAGGAGAAACATGGAGAAGGCCCAGCATTGACCACATTTACAACCCTGGAAATGCTGGTTTGGACTTTGTTACCATGACCATCAATGCACACCAATCTGGGGAGTGGCTCATAAACCTCAACAAGAGCAATTTCTGCTCATTTCTCAGGAGATATGGCCCAGCCCTATGCCCAGCTGTAACCACAGCCCCCAAGGACCTGTATTTATAGTGCTGCCCACTGGAATGTTGGACAGCCAGAGGTTCTCTCTCAAAGGCCTGTGGTGCAGAGGCAGCACTGCCATGACCTGGCTGGGGCAGTGCCACCTTCTCAGACTGCTCCCCTCTGCAGTGACCTACCTGAGCAGGAGGGATAATTCACCTCCCTCCTCTCCTCTCCCTTGGCTGCAGAGCTCAATCCCAAATGCTCACAATGCATCTACTGAACCTCACCTGCATCTGAACTCCAGGATGAAGCAGCTGCACACAACAATTGTTTCCATCACCCACATTCCAAAATGAGCAGGATGTAGCTTTTTTTAAAGCTATCCCACCTTAGATTTTGAGCTGTTCTGCCCCCTGGCAGCAGCAGAACACACTCACATTGCTTCTGCTTGCTCCCCTCAGGGTGCAGGGCAAGGTTTGCAGGCACCAGAGGAGGGAAAAAGGAAAGGAGCAGGGAACAAGTCTGCAAATCCAGGCCAGAGGATATGGACAGCAAGGAGGCTCATCACTGTACTGCCTGCAGATTCTATGAACACACAGAGCTTGGGTCAGAGCTGCAGTGCCATTCCAAACAAGTGCCTATTTACTGCTTAAAACATACCACAGGAACACTGGGAATACGTAAGGAAATGCATGCAACTCAAGAAATTGTGAAACAGTAGGATTTCACAAATAAAACAATCAGCATTTATTGTTGTATTACAAAACACTTCATATTTTGGCAATATTTTACAGTTTATCTTTTCCTTCTTAGGGCCTGTTGAAAAGGTATGGGGTGAGGGGGGGAAGAAAAGAGGAGAATGTGGAAATTAGGATTAAATTTCAATGTCTTGCTTAAAAAAAAATCCTCCCAAACCACCCCAGTCCCTCCCACCAAAATAAAAATCTAGTTTCACTCAATTCCACTATTGAAAGAGGCCATGGGTGAAGCTGCAGGCAATTTCACTATCAAACGCATCAAGAAGACAAACAAAACATTCACAGTGGTCTTCAGTATGGTCTGTTGCGTTGATCATTTCTGAAATCATTTCTGGAAAGGGAAAGAAAAGGTTCTAAGCAAGTAATAAATGAAGCAAATAACAAACAGTCCCTTCAGTCAAACATTTCTGACATTCTGTGTTTACAGAGAGCCTCATCCAGAAACATTCACAAAACTCAACAGACTGAGTGGCTCTCTCTGGAAGCTCCTGTCTGTAGTGAATATTTTCATGGCAGTTGTACTTGCACACATAAACAACACTTTTCCCACAGTCTCCATCAATCCCAGAGCCAGGCAAAGGCAAAGGCTGCTCTTACCTCCCTCCCATTTTGCCCCCATAGCCTCCTCCCCTGTCGCCGCCTCGGCCGCCGCGCCCTCGATAGCCCCGCTCTCCTCCATAGCCACCTCTGCCACGGAAATCTGGGGAAAAACATGGAACTGCATCAGCTTCTTCAGAAAGATGCAGGTGATAGGAACAGAGGTGTAAGCTGCTTTTGCACACCTCCTGATGGACGTGAATCCTCTGGTCTGGGCTCCCCACACTGGTTGCAGGAATTCCTGCGAGCGAAGTTCATGTTGCCACAGGACCTGGAACAGACAAGGATTGCCCAGAATGAGCTGTGAAGGTGAAGCACACGTGGAACATCCCATCCCAATTAAAATGACACTTACGGGTTAGGACAAACCCAATCACCATTTTTTGGTTCCCCACTTCTACCCTGGAAGCCCCCACCTCTTCCATAGCCACCTCGTGAACCTGCAGATAAAATTATAATCAGAATAAAGTTCTGTGAAGTGCACATGACAAACAGGTATCAAAGATTGTCACTGCCTTCAGACCCTCAGTGACAGACACACTTTTCAAGTGGAAGGAGTGTTTAATGCAAATATATTCCCACTATTTATTATAAATTCTTTTTCAGCAGTAAAGGGAAACCTGATCTGCTTGAATTGCCACTGGGTAAATACAAACCCACTACATGCATTAATAAAATTTCTGAAAGATTTAACAAGGTATAAGATCAGTCACTTATGGCCAGACTTGGGCACAGAACAAAAATTTAACAATAAAAGAAGTCTGGATTAATCCCAGGATGATTCTGACACAAGGAGAGGGACAATGTTCTTGTTTTCTGCATCACAAAACTAGGAACTTTTATACAAGTGAAGTTGTTGAAGAATCCTTTTCCATCACTCTACAGAAATGCCTGATTTCAGAACTATAATTTGTTGACAGTCACTGCCCAAAGCACGATTCCTGGAAAATGGTAATGAATAGCCAGTGGATTACTGACAAAACTGTATATGCAGAGAATCAGGGAGATTGATACAGCCTTGATTAAAGGAAGCAGAAATCTAAATGCTGCTCCAAATCAGCAGCAGCTGAATTATGTACCCTGCTTTATCCCAGCAGGAAAGAGAATCTCAGAGCTTTGCTGTAACAAGCAAATACTCACTGGGAATTCCCCCCTATATATGTGGGGATGGCACAGCTCAACATCCCTGTTACACTTTCTCTTTAAAAGCAAGGCAGACAAGACCTGGAGACTTTCCAGTTCTAAAGGAAAGCATAAATTCTGTGCTGTGCAGAAGAGATTACAGATTTCAGTTTACTTAACTGGGTTCAATCCTTATTACTCCCCTTCCTGGCAGAATCCCAAAGGCTCATATATTTGATGAATCACTGCTTCAAAGTCAACTTCTCTTTAATAAATCAATCATAGTGCAAAAGCATTTAACTGTGCAAAACCAAGGACTCTACAGACTTTAGCCCCACCTCGACGCCCGCCACCTCCACCTCCTCTCATGAATTCAGGTCTTCTGGTTGCAAAAGAAACTTTGATAACATTGCCATTGAATTCTTTTCCTGTGGGAGGAGAGAAAGGATCAATACAGCTCCCAACAACACAGCAGCAAACCCAGCAGAGCAGAAGTGATTTGCACACCCAGACTGAACACAAAACTCTTGAGACACAGGGAAGCTGCAGTGAATCTCTTGGTTTTGAAAGCACTGGTCCAAAGGTGAGATGGAAGCCCTGATGTACTTGCTAAACTCTCCTCAAACCCACAGATATTTTAGTTTAAATGAGATCTGTAAGTTGCAACTTAAAGACATAAGAATGTTTAGAAGATTTTTGGCCATGCTCATGGGGAAGTAGTTTGGATGTTTGAACTGTCTGTAATTCTACCAAGGCAAAAAAGGCTTTTGTACCACTCAATAGCCAGCCCAAAACTCAACTAAGTGTATTTAAATAAAGTTCATGGTTTTCAGTGACTGGATTCTTCATAGATGCAATGTTTATCACAGACAAACAGCACTGCACATGTGCCTAATATAGTCATATTTGCCTTACCCTCTTAACAAAAGTCAATTTGCATTTTATTAGCAAATACAAACTCAGACAAGCATGCCATGCCAATTTTTTAAAGCAGTATCATTTCCCACCAGATGCAGAGCACGACCTTTTGTTTCTACCCAGTATCACTAAAATTCTGTGAACACACAAGGTGACAGGAGAAGGTACTTTTCCCTCACCCCCTTGAGTTTATTACTACAAGAGTGTCACTGTACTTCCTGCAGTCTGAGGAGTTTTACATCATTTGTAAATGATGTAAATGATCATTTGTAAATTATATACATTATATTTTACATTTTACTGAGGAGTTTTACATCATTTGTAAAGGATGTACATTATAATGTAATGTAAAACATTACATGTTGTAATGTTTTACATTACAATATAATTCTGGGATAAATCCAAAATTTTAAAACCTTGTTTTTCACTGTGCATATACAGCACTCAGCACAAGATTGCCAGAACCATTCCCAAACTCTAAGAATGCTCCCACAACACTAAAAATATCAATGCAAGACTGTAGGGAATCCCTTCAGCTGCTAACACAGATTACAGCCCTGTTGGTCTAAACAAGAGGTGACACAAACACCACCTCTTGTACCTTGTGCATGGGTGACTGAGATACAGCAGCAAACCCTCAGTTTCACTGCACATTTTTGGTCTAAATCACTATCTGCTATTTAATGAAACAAGAGAAATCCAACACACACAAGAAACCATGAAATATAGCTCTTTATTTAAGGGGAAAAAACCCCCAAACTAACTATAACCCTAACCAAAACTCCCCAAAACAAAACCAAAAACCCAAGCCAAAAGCTACATAAATAGCAGCATTGGGCCTCCAAAAGGGGAATTGATTTGCTTCTTCTACTGCCTGTTAGATTCAAAAATGGCCAAAGGAACAGGTAAGTCTCACCCACCATCAAACCAGTCGATTGCTGCTTTAGCAGAAGGAGGGTCATCAAAAGATACTGTGGCTTCTCCCTTTGGCTTGCCAGTATCCTTGTCTGTGTACAGATTTATCATGGGTTTGCCAGTCTTTTTGTTGGTCTGAAAAGAAAGGTTGTACACTTGGCATAGCAAAAACAGTGGTGAAATCAGTTCAGAGCATAAACTGTAACACTAAGTATCTTTACTGAGAATATTCTCCTGGAGCTGGCCTGCAGAAATAGGGATTTGACTGAAGGATACTGACTGGCTGTTCTCCATGAAGTAATGATGGGCTCAGTTTTAACAAAAAAATGAGGTCAAGTGCACAAAATCCTAATTTAGAATGGCAGAACCAGAAGCAGCAGCCCCAGAACAGAGGCACACATGCTGCAGTACGAGGGTGGCACAATGGATAGAGTGTCAGGGCTATAAAGACTAAAGAAGAGACACAATGCAATCTAAATGTCACTAGGAGAAAGGTGCTAGTGCTGCCAGCTTACAAATGAGCTGTCAGCTGGGAACCCAGATAAAATATTATCTACAGCTGCTGGGGAGTCAGAGAGAACTCTGCCTTGAATGATACCACTACACTCCCAGTACACCAGCTCCACCAGTTCCCTTCCTTCTGACCCATGATTTCTCATTTCACATACCTTTATGATACCAATCTGTTTGAAATAGTCTGCCACTTGATCTGTTGAAACATCCTCTCCAAGTCCTTGCACAAAGATGGTGTTGTTATCAGAGTTGTCAGACTCTGAATCTGTGGAAAATTAAGCTACATTTACCATGTGTTTTTGTGGGAGCAATACTTTGAGCTCAGCTCCGTGCTGCCCAGTAGAAGACCCTTAAATCCCACAGACATTTTGTGTGAAATAAAAGAGGAGCAGGGAGCTTAATTTTGAGGTTAACAACATCAACTGAGTACATTGGACAGCTGACCTGCCTTACACCCAACATTCATGCAGCTGGGCATCCCAACCCACCAGAACAGTGTGTGTTTTAAATAACACAAGCTTAGCAGAAGTGTGATGACAGTTAAAGCAGCTGCTTGGCTCAAGCACATTCAGAATTCAACAGGAAATTCTTACTTGCTGCATTAGCATCCAAAAATTCACATGCACTTTAATTAAATATATTTCTTTCAAGGAAGGCGTGCTTTAGCTAGGTTTCTCTTGAGCCATGGGAACTGCAACCACATCCATCTTTCTAGATAAACATTTTAAAAGCAGTGACCTAAGAGCTACAATCCACTCCCACTCACTGCTTGTTTCCTTACCAGCATCTGATCTTGGTCCATAATCCCTTTGACCTATGATATGGGTTTGACCAAAAAAAAAAAAAAAAAAAAAAGAAAGAAAGAAAAAAGACTATTTTTAGCACAACACATTCAAGTGACCTTTTTAGCAACAAGAAAATATATAAAGAATGTATGCAATGCATCTAAGATCTAAGACATTCACCAGAGATTTAGAGAATATTTAGATTTAAACGTTCAACAGAAGGCGTCTGTAGGACGTTAACGTGTTCTTTAACTTGCAGCATGTGGCACTTGCCACACTGATGCTGTGCTGGTGTTTGCTTGCAAATGCTGGTTGTCACATCACCAAGCAGTTTCCCACTTTTTTTTTTTCTACCTCTAGTACCTTTCTAAGAAGCATTTGTAACAAAAATTAAAAAAAGAAAAGAAAAAAAAAATCCGGTGAACGTCACTGTCTCCACAAATTCTCTCATGCAATTTGACAAAGCAGAAATCCAGTTTATTGCTACAAGTTTGGCTATTAAAACTCGTGAACACACCAGCCTCACCAAAACTCTATAATGCTTCTACTAGATAGTAACAAGATATTGGTGGCTTTTAGATTTATAAAGAATTTCCACTGAAACATTTTTGGATACTCGGCACTTACCACCGTAATTTTTGAAGCCACCACGGTCACCACCACTGCAGAGGAAAAATTGAAGAAATGATTTCTTCCTTAAGTCTCTACGTGCTGAGCCCAAGGCTCAATCTACAGTTAACTGATGACAAGTTGAGAATTACTGTCTGGCAGCTAAAGCACCATGTCTATGTTCTCCTCACTACCCATTCATGTTCAAAAATTAAATTACAAAAAAAGAAAATCTCTCAGGGTGCTGCACTGGAGAAGACAAGCCCTAAGGAGTATTTTAAACTAACCCATACACATGTGGTTGGTTCAATACTTTCTCCCATCCCATCAGCCAAAATAACAGCTATTCAAAACTGGGGTTTAAAACAAAAATGGTATTTTCATGAAGATTAATGTGGGCTTTAATTGTAGATGTAATTGCTACTTTGGAATAATTAGTACTTTAGTACTTTCCTAGATGTCAAAAGAGCTAAAATTAATCTCTATTGTTATGCATTCATAATAGAGGGGGTAAATTAGCAGAATGAGCCATTCTCTGAGCAAGGGTCTGTGGGGACCTACTGTACTACAGCACTTGGCATTACAGAGAAGGTGTGTGTGTATGTGAGCTTCAAAAGCAGAGGCCGTGAAGTTTTATTTCATTCATTCTGAAACCTGTGGCACAAAATGTAGACCAAGTTAAGAGAATACACACATCAATTTTCAGAGGTTAAAAGGGGATTTAAAACAGGTGGTTATGCCTCCAATTATGTGCATGAAAATAAACCCTCACTCTTTTTTCACTGGATAGGTTTGTACTGGAAGGATTTTTCACAGCAGCATTTTTAATTGCATCCATGTTATGAACATAAGATAATCAATACTCAGAGCTGTCAGAAAAAAACCACTGGGTTTTTGAGAAAGTCAATAACCAAATGTCAGAAGGACTCTCTCATACTTCCATGTACAAATGCCTGCTTGTCCTCCTTGTCCTGAGGGACACAGCTGCCACCTCAAAATCAGGCAGGATCACCTCATCCCAAGAGCTTTCTCACCATGAGGGGAGCTCAAACCCACCAGTGTGAGCTCAAACCCTGCTGCAGAGAAATATCTCCAGCCTCTGGAGCTATTGTGCCTCCTCAGCAAAGCACTTTGTGACCAGAAATCACTCCAGGTGTTAATTCCATCTGTCTGCTCACACATCAGCC
The DNA here is from genome assembly GCF_012460135.2 of Molothrus ater. Classification (NCBI taxonomy): domain Eukaryota; kingdom Metazoa; phylum Chordata; class Aves; order Passeriformes; family Icteridae; genus Molothrus; species Molothrus ater. The sequence continues at coordinate 5,419,849 of NC_050498.2, read as the reverse complement.
CAATCAGGGCACACAAGCACCATCAAAAGGCAATGCAGTAAAATTAGGGAGTCATTTCTCTGGCACTCTGTCCATCTGTTACAGCAAATGGAAAGTCATAAATGGAAGCTGCTGATACTTAACATTTATGAGAGAAAATCTGCCCAAAGTGAGGACCAAATAAAGTTTCAACAGGTTATTATCAAACCTGGATTAAGAGACACTCTTTGGAGGGTGACAGACACCTGGAACAGTTTGGCACAACAGACAGTATTACTTTTACAGTGACTTTTCTTAAAATAAATTTTTGCTGCTGCAGATTTTATTGCTGTTCCACAGAAGAAATCTGAATGCTAAATTGCAGTGTCATTTATTCATTAATCCACTCTGCTCATTAAAGATTTTACATGCAGCATCAGTGCTGGTCTTTACTCAAGGCTGTTTTCAAGGACTGATGATTAAAAACACAATGGTGATGATAAAATTTACTGTAAATACCTTTCTGCCACCTCCAATTCACTTCAGCTAAAAAAAAACCAACTTCATTATGACACAACAATTTTTAGTAGGATGCCTGTTTTTCTGGGATTTGAACTCAGAAACAACAACAGTGAATAATATCAACCATCTAAATGTTATGAAAATTTTCCAACCTCAGATTATGGTCCCAGCTCATCAGGACAGCAACATCCAGAACAAATATATTTTCTGATGTGGAAGTGTATGGCAGTTAGAAAACCCCAGCAATCTAAAAACTTACACAAAGTAAGTTTGTGTCAACACATCCAGGATTTTGCTGGAAGTGAAGGTTTTGTAGGATGCTGGGGTGAAAATGTGTGCACCATAATCCTGAAAAGAAGGAGCTGAATATACAAAATGTAAAGGAAGTCACAGTCCAATGCCTTTATTCTGTGATACAGCAGTTCTGCACTCTGCACTAATGAGTGCAATCAATAATTTTAATCAGTTTTTTAATTAATGTCTACAGAAATACATTTTTGCCCAAGTATGCCTCAGCATGTTGTCTTCTGCTTAGTCACACATGACCAACACAACAAAAATCTGGAGCAATCTACTGATAGACACCTTTGACAGTAGATTAATGCTTTCCTACATTTTTATGTGGCATTTGATATGTGATTTATGAAGCTGCAGTTTGTCACCTTCCTGCAATTGCTGGGCAAAGCTAGCCAAGACTCCCTGGGATCAGGCAGATATCCTGCAGCAAGTCAAACACAGAAATTGCAAGCAGCTGATGCCACAGTCTCAGATTTGCCCCTCATTGAGACCCAAAATTCAACCTCAGCAACTGAATTAGTTCCCACATTATTGCCATAAAACCTGTGGAAAATACAACTGCAGCATTCACAGCCCACTGCTTTACCAGGCCTGCACACAGACCTCAGACATGGGTGACCAGATGGAATTTGGAGTCTTAATGTTCTGTGTCAGAAACAGAAACAGGCAGTTAAAATTCAGCAGTGCCAGCAGCTAAGATAATAAATAAGAGGCTGAACTGCAGGCAGCCAGAACATGACAGGGCACCACTCGCTGTGTGAACTTGCTGCCCCAAGTCCTCAGTTGTTCATTTCTCCCATGTTCAATCATAGATTTATCATCCCCTACTAGACTGCATCTGGATATTGCTTAATCCAGCTGGGAACATCTCTTTAAATTAAAGTACTGGTAATATGGGGAGTTCAACATACAAGAAATGCAGTTTTATAAATATCAGATACTGGCAGAAGCAGCACTAAGAAATCAGGGACCAAATTCAGCCTGCAACATGTATCTGTCTCACCAAGTGTGTCCCTAACACCTAAGAGTGTATTTTACAAACAAGAAAGGAATATTTAGTGCACCAACAGTCACTGACAGATGGGGTTTTTTCCCTTGCTTATATTTATTGCCTCTGTTCACATTTTTCCAAAGTCTCCATAAGGCTAAGCTCGAGCATATCTGTTACAAGTCAAAATATCAATTCTGAACACAAACCACACTTGTAAAACTCATCTGCACTATGCTGCAGTTTCTTTATATCACATTTATTCCCATTCCTAATAGCTGATAAATTAAGCTGCATAGGTAATTTGTGTTTATAGTAGATCACCATAAATCTGCACAAGAGAGAAAAAATAATCTCTGCTGAGCAAAGTCAGGATTTCTATGACAAATCCTAACACAATGGCAAATCCTTTCTGAACTGCATCCCTGTGGTTCCCCCAGCACAGGCTGTGTGAGCAGAGCCAAAAGCAAAGCTCCTCTCACATGCTTTGTTTGCTCCTGTGTTTCCCACTTACAGCCTTAACCAAAACAATTCAGTCCCCCAGCCACAGTAACCATTAATTCCTTGTTTTCAGATGAGGAGTCTAAAAATTGGGTGAATTTCTTAAAGAAAAACTCTGCATTCTCAAGACTTGCTGTTCCTGCTTTCTAACCAAAAGATAACAGTCTTCTAACTATGAAGAAAAGAGAAATATTTTACTTCTTAGCGAGAATAAAAATTAGGAAGATCATAAATTTTTCAACCTTCAAAACAATAGGATGGGGAAATTCTACTAAAATCCCAAAAGATGCAATTCAAGACCATTAAAAAAATCTCTAGGATAATTCTGAAACCTTAAGTTATTAAAACTAAAAATGTGAACTTCTGACACATGACAAAATATGTGTTCTTCACTAGACTAATATCAGTTAAAAAATGTGAACAGGAATTTCTCCAAAGAGATTTTCTTCTCAGTGCTGGGTGACTTTACACAGGCACTAAAGAAAAATGAGTGCTGGAAGCATTCAGTCCAGGACATGAACTGGTTGTCAGAACAAAACTACACCTCTAAAGCTTCTCCTTGTGTCTAAATGTCAGACAAGGAAGAATAATTATTAGCTAAGAACAAGAGATCCATTCCTTGTGGTCTCCCATTTGATGCTGATTTCTTTGTAAAGTCAAGGAGCAATTTTTACATGTTATTTTCTAAGCACTGTAAAAGTCAAAGCCTGTTCTTATTCCATGCCCTGCTCAAGGCCAGCTTGGATGGAGCTCTGAGCACCCTGGGTTAGTGGAAGGTGTCCCTGCCCATGGCAGAGGGAGGGAAAAGTTGATTTTTGAGGTCCCTTCCAACCCAAAACCATTTTGGAATTCTGTGATTACAGCATCATTAAAGTATCTGTGCAGACAAGATTTTTACATTATCTCCTGATGGCTATGGAATTTTCATGGTTTAGAATTAAAAGAGGATCAGAAAAACTGAAAATGGTGGCTACTGAAGATCAACCTGATATTCCTACATGTATTTTCCCCCAAGAAATAAACATATAAATAAGAGAAACCCAAGAAAATAATCCCCCCAAAGAACCCCTGCCCTTAAACCCCACATTTTCACAGGACTAAACATGATTTCTTACCTTATTACAAGTTATTTTCCCCTTCATTATAGAGTTTGTTATTTAATTTAACCTTTTAGACTTCTCTAATAAGCATGTCTGGTAAAATACATATGTCAGGAGAATCCTCTGTCACAATTATGCAAAAAGACTGAATAAAATTATATGACACTGTAGGATCCAGAAAACTTCCACAAAAAATACCATTAAAGCCAACATCACTTAACAGAAGCAGACAGAATTCCTAATAAATGCCTTCCCACTTCCCTGAATTTTCCTCCACTTCTTCATTCACTTCCCCTCTCTCCCTTCTTTTGGCTCCATGATCTACATGGATGTGTGAGCAAAAGTTTCCTCACATTTTGGAAAAATATGGCAAGGGGCTTTATTTTCACAGACATTAATACATTTGACTTTAACTTGCAAAGACCCAAGTTTGTTTCAAAGTGACAAACTCTATCAGCAGTGTGTTTTTTGAAGCTCACATTCATTGCTATTATTGGAAAGGGCTAAGCTATGAAATTTTTTTTTAAATAGTTTTTATCACAGGAATATGGAAAGTCCTCATCCACAAAGTAAATCCGATTAAAAAAAAGGTTCAGTTTTAACTGAAAATTAAAATTAACTTAGAAATTATTTTGCTTGTTATTTTTGTTTTATGTGAGGTGCTATATATTATAGAAGTCTTTGTTATATACATTTATGTTTATTTATAGTATATAAATTTGTGGTTATTATAAAAATATTACAGAAAAATACATTAACTTTATATTATATAAAACCTCAACAAACATAAAATAACACTAATATGATTTTCTAATTGTGTTACCACACCTAATTAGAAGAGGTAAGATCCTCCTACATCATTATAAACAATCCATTAAGTACAATTTAGGAGCAACTCAGAAGCAGACAGATTTTAAATATGATTTAAAAATAAGTACATTTAAAAGTAACCAAGTAGTGAATTATTTTATTTAAATCAGATCAGTTCCAACAGAAAACACTGTGTAATTATAGAGTTTTTAATCTGGAATTTAGGAATAACCCAGAGCTGTGCAGCCTTTTGAAGGGTAAGTGGTGCTGACAAGCAACACCTCAAAGCTCTCTGGAAGCTTCAACATTCTTGCCCTGCATCAGTGAGCCCTGAGCACCTCCAACCACTCAGAGGGACACAAAGGGGAGCCAGTTGTGTGAGTTATTAATAAATAATATGTCATATGTTTCATTCAGTAGGCTTTAAAGCCAAGGTCCCAACTGCAGACCTCGGCATGAGATCATCTGCAAGCACAGAATTAAATATGTGCATAAATTTTCTTGACAGTGCAGGGCCTAAGGCAATGGGGAAAGGGGTGACAGCATTGTTAGTGTTTCAGATCTGCCCAAAATAAACGTGTTCAGACTGACAAATAAATCAATAATAAAAGATGTGTATTTTAATAGAAGTTTATAACTGAAAAAAGCAACAAAAGCTAAATTATTCAAGGCCAAAATACTTCCCTGGTAAATGTGAGCTACCTTAGGTAGGAATTTCATAAATTTTTCTCAATCACTGGCTGTTGGTTTTCTCATCACTGAAAGTAAGTGATGGGCTGAGGCAGTTTTTGTATTGCAACTCATGCAAATAAAATGCAGCTGTGTGTCAAAACAATCAAATGCCTGCTCTCAATCTATGTGAATGTAAAAGCTGCTCCCCTAGGCAAAACCCATTTCTGTGCAGTGCAGAAAGGTTTAATTTTAGAAACCTTCCAGTTTTGGAAATCTAAACCTGAACCACCTTAGGAATAGACATATAATAAACAAAAATGAAAACCAAATAATAGGAATAACTAAATAATAGGAAACAAGCTGCAGGCACTGGAATGAGATCACTTACCTATATCCAGACATATGACCTCTTCCATCCATGTCATATCCCCCTCTACCTCCTCCCTGTGACCCGCCATATCCTCTATTATCTTCTCCATACCTGCTCTTTTCACGGCGATCATCTGGGAGGAGTCAAACCAAACAGAGTCAATTGTAGTGCCAACTGCAGCACAGAGAAAATTCACACCCTGCAATTCCCACCTCCTCTTCATTTACATCTGAAATGTATCAACTCCTAAATCTCTCTGACATTCTCTGCGCCAAAAAGGGAAAAAAACCAAACCAACTTTGCTCGGTTATCTCCAGGGTCACTGAGTATATCAGAATGTAAAAACCACTCTGTAATTACACTCCACTTTCCAAACATTAAACACATATTGTCTAAAATACACTTTCCATTTGATTTCCATACAGTCCTCCCAGTTTGCAAAAGACATCACTGAAGACAGAACAAGGATAAATAGAGTGGGTTGTGCTGCTGGTGTGAAGTTAATGCAAAAAAAGGCTTCATCTTAAACTTCTCCTTCTATCTCACAATTCACCTACACAGCATAAAGCTGGAATGTGAAGTGCAGAAGCTCTTCATGACTGATCAAGACATGTCACCCTCGTGCAGGAAGAGGGTTCAAAATAGCTTGGGGAAAAAAAAATCTATCTAGAATTTGCAGAACTCAGGGACAGAGTCTCTGCAATGCTGTTCCAACATACCTAAATGCAACCATTTTGGGACTCCAAGAGATTTTCATCTCCCTACTTTCAATGTTTTGAAAGTTTTAACAAATAAAACATCCCCCAAGAATATCAACATTGAAAGGAATTTAAGTATCCATCAAATCAAACTGCTTGCAGAAGGAAAAAAATCCAACCATTTCACAGAGCTCCTTCATGACTGATCAAGACATGTCACCCTCGTGCATGAAGAGAGTTCAAAATAACTTGGGGGGAAAAAAAAATCCATCTAGAATTTGCAGAACTCAGGGACAGAGTCTCTGCAATGCTGTTCCAACATACCTAAATGCAACCATTTTGGGGCCTCAAGAGGTTTTCATCTCCCATCTCAAAACAATGTTTTGAAAGTCTTAACTAATATACATCCCCCAGAATATCAACATGGGAAAAAAATTAAGTATCCATCAAATCAAAAACTGCTTGCAGAAGGAAATCCAACCATTTCACAGACCTGCTCAATTTTATTAGCCAATACTGAATTCAAGCAGTCAATTTTACCTTGGCTGTTGTGGCTATAGCTTCCCTTCTGGGACTGGTAGGATTGCTGGGAGTGCCCATATGAGCTTTGGTGCTGGTTATAGCCTGACTTTTGGTCATAAGAGCTCTGGTGGCCATAGCCAGACTGCTGGTCATAGGAGCCCTGGTGGCCATAGCCCGACTGCTGGTCATAGGAGCTTGACTGCTGGTCATAAGAGTCTTGGTTTTGTCCATAGCTTGACTGCTGGTCATAAGAGCTTTGGTGCTGACCATAGTTTGACTTTTGTTCATAAGAGCCTCTTCCACTTAAAACAAACAGAATTGGAATTAATAGCTAAATGTTCAGAGAATGGAGAGGAAAATCATGGTTGAAAATTCATGACATTGTTAAAAATTTCCTAATTGCAGTTACTTCATTATGTAAATTAGGAGCATCACTCCTCTCAGGAGGTGTCCCAGTCCAACAGTTGCTTTCCCCCCTCTCCCCAGTCCCATGAATGGCTGATTGTGACCTACTGAACACCAAATCCTTCCCTCTGGACCTGCAGGGAGAGCCTCAGTGCTAATGCTGGACAGCGCAGCTGAGACTTGCTCCCTAAAAATCCCAACATTTTGCTTTCACTGAATTGCAACCTCTCTCTTCTTCTGGGCCTTCTACAGTTTATCAAGAATTTTTCTAACTGTTCTGGTGGCCTCTAACATACCTGTGGTTCTTCTCATTTCAGTGCCATCTAAACTATCCCAGCAGCCCTCATCAGAAATACTGAGCAGCATCACATCCAGGATGCTCCAACACAATGCAGCTCTACATTCCAAGAGGGAGTCATAAATCCTCTCTAAGATTAAGATTAATGACTTTAGAGCAACCACAAGGGAATCTCACCTACACTACACTTGCCTACACCACCCTACTTCAGTAGAAACTGAAGTATTTTGAAAATCTAGATATATGAGACAATAGTTCTCTTAGCCTTTCATGGCAAGGCATAATATAGATTTATGAGAAATAAATTGCATCCAGGGAACACTGGCTGTTACTGATTCCTTTGTTTCCCCCAGGTACTAAGCTGTGCCTTAGCTGTCTTTTTTTTCAGTAACTGAAAAGAATCTCTGACCTCTACCACCTTTTCTTCCCTTTTTCCCCCCTGCTTCCATCCTTTTTTGAAGGATGAGGCACTAGATCTGCCACTCTCCAGGATCTGGCAATCTTACTTGCTAGTGAAAGTATCTCAGAGAAAAGGAAAAAAACCACAAGAGCCTCCAGGAAGTTTCCAGCAGCTTTTCAAAGCACTTTCAGATGTAGTGCATTGGGTCTAACCAATCCCAAAATATCCCATCTGTGTAAATACCATTTAATCTGCTCTCTCCCACTTCTAGCCTAGATCTCAGCTTTAACCTTGCTAATCCCAGTGGTAAACAGCTTGTGAAGATTCTTGTTATTATCTTCACTTCAAAAAAGTCAGCTCTGCTTTAGCCTTTCACCACCAAAGGAAGCATTGCTGGAAGCATCCACTATTTGCTGTCCTCCCTTCCCTCCTCTAGGATGTGACAGCTGCAGGTTTGTGGTACCCTCCTCAAAGCTGCTACCATTTAATGTCTCACTTTCTCCATGTTTGTTACAACCCGAAAATGAGAAGCTTCCCTTCAAGGTCTTTTCTTCATTTTCTAGGTCACAAACTTGCTGGAGAACCTATGTGCTGTATTTTTATTCTACTGGACATCTACAGAGTTAAAAAGTACATTACTACCTCTGTACAACTCTAATAAATACTCAGAAAACATAGCAAAACAAAACTTAACTGTGTACCTGCCTTTGTTACAGAAGCAAAAATGACATCTGAGTGAAAGAACCTATTGCTGGCAGATTAAGATTTTTTTTTAAATATTAAAATGTTTTATAATAAGAACTACAAAACCAGAAACCAAACAGAGCTTTGCTCAAGACCAGATTGTTTTATCACCTTGCAAAGAATACAAAACCATTTGGACCTTGGACACAAGAATGAGGTTTAGGACTCAACAGAGTATTTCAGAGAGGTCACATGATGCTCAGCAAAGCTCTAACACAAGCAGTGACCTGGGGTGGAGGCACAAAGCCTGTAAAGCAGACAGGGAGGTATTCTAGCATTAAATGGCCTTTTTAGTCATCCTGGGAAGTTGGGTTGTATTTTCCAACATACTTTCAAAGCTGTATCATCAATCCTCCTGAAATTGAATCCAACACAACATCACAAGTAAAATACATTTGCAATAGCACAGAGTGCAGCATGTATGGGCATATTTAATTTCCTGATGAGGATATAAACCCACCATGTTCTGAGAACTCTACTTAGTTGGAAAACCAAAATATATTTCTTACATGACATTTTTGAGCCCTTTCTCTTTCAAGAAAAGGCATTCTGAGCCAGATAAGCAGTCTGCAATCTGAGAGCAGCTAAGAGTTCCATTGCTAAGAGCTTATTTGAAGTTAATAAAAGAGCACTGTAAGTTTATACAAAAGAATGTGATTGGAGAGGGATTTGATAGGTCTTTCTCCTAATCAAAACACTCTGCCAAGCCCATTCTTCATTGTAGCCACAATCCAAAGACTTTCTAAAGTGCATGTCCCCATATAGCTTGACTTCAAAACAACTACACCCATCCTTCCTACACAAAAAAATATTCTTCCTGTACCCCCTTTCAGACATTAAACATGTTTCAAGGACGTTGATTTTCAACTATTTGTCTTCTTCTCAGCAATGTTAGCAAGAAATATATTATAGCTCTATTTATTTATTATTTATAACTAAGACTGCACAACTACTAGACAATATCTTAAATAGCTACTGATAAACTCTGCCTCCTTACCCTCTGGATGACCCTTTCTGCTGCCCCTGGCTGCCATAGGACTGCTGGTTGTAGGAGCTCTGATTCTGATTTTCATAATTGGATTCATCATCATATCCCTGGGAATCTTGTCCATAACCTGGAAATGGAGGAAGAAAATTTTTAGTCAATATTCACCTTTTAAATCCTGCCAATGAATGTAACAAGCTAGCCAAACCTGATTGATTTTGTCCATAGTTCCCATGATAGCTTCCATAGTTCTGTCCATAGGAGGAATTGTCTCCACTCTGCCCATAACCAGAATATCCCTGTAATTTCAAGAATGTACTCAAATAAGTGTAACTTCCACAGCAGTAAATCACAGTTTCCTTGGCTAGACACAACTGCAAACATCAAGCACAGCTGAGACTGGAATTCTTCCTGGCCCAGGAACAGTTTTTTTCACTCAAGGAACATCTGCTTTGAAAGCCACAATGTTTTTTTTTAACATACCTGTCCTTGTCCATAATTCTGACTGCTCTGATTGCCATAGGATGAGTAGCTGGAAGAGAAAAATGCATTTAGGAAATGCTTAGAGTGCCCTCCACACAGGCTGGAAAGTAAAGGTATTTTTGGTGTCTCTGAGTTTCTCTTCATTCCAAAATAGGTGTTTAATCCAAGTGCTGCAGTTTCAGGCATATTAAAACTGCATCAATGAATTAATGGTTGACTGTCAGAAGCCAGAAGAGCTTATTTTAATTTCTGCTGTGTTTCAAATATAAATTTTAAGTACACGAAAGCTGGGTTTGCTGTAATTTTATATTATACTTACTCATTATTCTGCCACTTTAAGCCTTCATGAACTGACAGAAGAAACACATGCTGAAACTCACCAAACTGAGATACAAACCCAAACTCAGGCAGTGCTACAAGCACAAAGCCTCATGATCTTCATTAGCACAGGCAGCATTAGCCATGATTTTTATACTTCCATAAAAACTCTTGTCTCACTGATTAAAATATGCCCTGCAGCCTTGGGCCATGTAACAAATATCCTAACCTTTGGCTAAAATCTCAGTGAACAGCTTAAGGCAATCACATGGAAAGTATTTCTCCATATTCATGTCATTTCAAAACTTCTCACTGTTACCAGATGTCATGCCAATTTACATCCATTTACATTGCATGACTATTGTCTTCTTTTCAGGAATACAGAGTGATTTCTCTTTGTTTTGTAAGACATCTTGAGAAAGGCCCAGGTGTAAGCTTTCTGCATCCTTAATTCCAAACACCTATCAATAACTCTATCCTGAACAAGCAGGCATCATGCTGGGAATACTAAATGGTCTTTCAGTCTGCAGATGTAATTGCTAACAGCAAAACAAAAATCCTCACATACCTCTGCTGGCCCCCAGACTGACTGTAACTTCCAGAATCTAGAAAAAGAAATAAGTCATATTGAGAATTTCCAATGAACATTTTAGTCTCTACTTGCTGGAGGGGAAAATCTGGGGAGAGGGAGAAAGGTTCAAGTACACTGGATATTACAACTGCTATCCCTGCAGAATGAAGCTTCCTCTTCATTAACAAAAGTGAAAATATGAAGAGTGGAATGACAGCAGCACAGGGTCACAGGGTGTGGGGGACACAACACACTTGGAAATGTCCTTTTTGAAGGAATTCTGTTTTCAAGGCGTCTTTTCAAATATCCAGAACTGTACAACCCCTCTAATGGCTATAGAGTACAGCGCCATCATCAATGAGCAGAATGCAGCAGCTTCATTAATCAAGCAAAGCTAAGTAGGTCAGTGCAGCTGAACCCCTTTTTGGGATGCTCTAAGAAAGAGCTCTGCTGAGCTAAAGGGCACAAACACAGGCAGAATGGGAGATGGAAAACCAGGGATGGAGGAGCCACCACACTTCCCTTTGCCCCTGCTGCAAGAGGAGAATCCCAGCAGAGAGAAGAGCAGCACGTGACAGATGCAGCACACAGAACACACAGACACACACACAGAACACACACAGAACACACACAGAACACACACACAGAAGACACACACACACAGAAGACACACAGAACACACAGAAGACACACAGAACACACAGAAGACACACAGAACACACAGAAGACACACAGAACACACTGAGGCTCCCTCAGCTCACATCCATCCCAGCTCTGCAGAATTCCTCACTCTGCCCCGTGCCCTTCCAGCCCCTGCACTGCTCAGGCTCCATCCAGCTCCCTTGCTAGGCAGGAGGAAATCTGCATGAAATTCCCACCTTCTTGTCAAAAGCCAAACTTTCTGGATAAGCACTGCAATATTTCTCTTCAAGAATTTACAGAAATACTCTTGTGCCACGGTGTAATAAAATCTATCAGGAGCTTCTCATGCCCAGCTTTACCCTTCCCCCCACATTCTCTCTCCAGCCTCTACCCCCAGAAGTGCCTAAAACGCTGACACTGAGAATTAATTACAAGGCAGGGTAAATGTCATAAATGACTGTGACCATTTTCCAATCAAAACACTCATCAGATTGCTGAATGTGCTCATTATACCTCCCTCAGCAGGCCATAAATCCAATCCTGCCCGTGGTTACAGACACTTAACCAGAGCTTTGATGAGGGCATCACCTGAGGTGATGGATGTGAGATGGGGGGGATGACCCCAGATATTCACACACAAAACAGCATTTTTAATGGTAAGGTATCTCCTCAAAGCAACACAAAGTATCCAATTTCATATTCTGTAATATGAAACATTTACCAAAGCTAACATGAGATGAAAGGTTAAATTTCACATGTCCTATAAAGCAGTTTCACTTAGATGTGAATTTCTCCTCCTTTTGCACTGCTACATAAATATTGCATTGCTTTTTCATATTAAAAAGCCAATGTAGAGGTGCAATTCAAGTTTGTTTTTAAGGGGTAAAGTAAAATTTTTACAATTTCTATTTAAATGATCACAAAGATTACTATTAAGCAGGTAACCACATTGTGAAACATGGTTGTGGTTTAACATTTATATGCCATTAATACTGCTAATTAAAGAATATTAATGGTAGTATCAGAAAATTGCATCCTTGAGTAAGGATGTAATTAGCTATAAATTTAAGAAATGCATTTCATGTCCTTAGCTTCTCCTTAACAAACTTCCACCAAACCACAACATTTCGGAAAAAAAAATTGAAAGCAACCAGATAAGGAGCCTGTACAATATGAAAACAGAAAAGTAGAGGAATTTCCTTTATTTATACAATTTTCTACATCCTCTGCTTGACCTCTTACAGACTTCTGATCAATTTATTTTTGTGGGCTCAATGGGGACAAGAGTCTGTAAGGATTTTTGGAAATAACAGTTTATTCTGGAAATTCCTACACTATTTTTTTTAATGTTTAAAAAGTTCATGGAAGGATTTCCTGTTGACGAAGTGGGATGTAGAGGTTAATCACCTTGCATTGCCCAGGGGGTCTATTCCTCTCAAGATACAACAATCTGCTGTGTACATTTGAAAACCGAGATTTTCTTATTAAGTAATACATATAAAGGAGCAGCAGTACCTCTCAATATCCTCCAAAGAAAAAGAACCTCGTGTTTGAACATCACTAAAAACAGAGGAGACACTCAGGTGCTTCACTGGTCCGTAGCTGACAGATGAGGGGAAAGTGGATGTAATTTACTGCCAAGCTTTACTCATTTATAGAAAAATTCGTGATTTGGACTCATTTTAGTACCTTTGGCCACATTTGCTTTTCCTGAATGAAAGGATTCCTGTAGCAGCCCTTGCTTTGTTTGTATTGTCTATCACTCACACACGCAGCACGAGACAACGCCAAAATGGCTCGACCACAACAAAACATGGCTCGCTCCACAAAGCACGGGCAGCCTTGGAATTCCTCCTCCCACTCTGGGATACACCAGTACCCACACCTAGCCAAGGCTTCCCTGCCGGGGGAGCAGCCATCAAAGGGGATGAAGGAACAGCACATTGTGCTCGGAGAGGCCCCAGGGGAGGCTGGGCTGTGTCAGGTCACCAGGGAGAGCAGATCCTGCCTCTGTGCTCAGCTAAAGCCTCGCTGGAAAACAATCCCAGCCAGAGAGGTGTTAAACCCACAGGAGGGGGTGAAGCCCCCTCACTTCACGCTGTGGAGAGCACACAGAGGGCAGAACAGACACACCGGGACACAAAGGTGGCACACACCGGGACACAAAGGTGGCTCCTCTGCTGCAGGGTGAGGAGGACATTGCCCATGTAAAGAGGGGCAAGACCCAAGGGAGGGGGTGCCTGCATTCCATGCGGGGTGCTGATCCAAAGGGGAGCACACAAAGCACGTTATGGAGAGGGGCACGACACAAAGGTGACCCCCAGCTCACACCGGGATGGGGTCACACAACCCCATCACAACATGATGGGTGGAACCACAACCCAAAGTCGGGGTCCACATAGGAGAAGAGCTGTGACCCAGAAGGGGGAGCTTCCATCTCACACCAGGGGGAAGGGAACACAACCCAAAAGTAGGGGAGCCTACAATGAGGGGTATGAACCAAAACAGGGCCCACATCCCTCACATGGGGGATACACAACCCAAGACGGGAGGGCCTACACTGGGAAGTATGAACCAAAATGGGGTCCACACTCACACTGGGGGGGCTGTGGCCTAAAGGGGGGGCTCAGACCCCAAAAGGAGGGGTGCACCCCAGCATCACCCGAGCACAGGAGCCCACAGGGCTCCTGCCCCCAGGGCCCCTCCATTGCGACACGGGTGGGGGGCGCGCCCGCCAGGCCACGCCCCCGCGCCTAAAGGGGCGTGACCCGAGCGCCTCGCGCAACGGGGCTCCCCGGGGAGGGGGCGTGGCCTCGGGGGCGTGTCCACGGGGGCCACCGGCGGGGGCGTGGCTCCCCTCCCCCTCACCGAGCGCAATGGCGGTGGGGGGGCGTGAGGTAAAATGCGGGCGCGTCCCCCGCAACATGGCCGCGGCCTTTCCCACATGCGCCACATGGCGCTCGCTCCGCCCGCCCTCCCGCGCCCCACCGCGCCCGCGCTCGGCGGCGGGAAGCGGAGCCGCCGCTGCCCGCTGAGCCCGGCGGGGCTGGCGGCACCTACCCGAAGCCATGGCGGCGGCGCTGAGGGGCGGAGGGAGCGGAAGGAGAGCAGGGAACGACCCGCCCGCCGCGCCGGCCGCGCGCACACTGAAGCACCCGCAGCTCGCGCGGACTGCGGGGCCGGGCGACCAATCAGAGTGCGCGGCGCCTACCACTCGCTGGGGAAGCGGGGGGGAGGTGAGCTGGGCCGTGCCAAGGTACAGCGGGCGGGGGGGTTTGTACTGAGCGGAGAGGGTGCGAGGCTGTGCGGGCGCAGCGTCAAAGGATTAAATTAATTAAATTAATAAACGCGCAGGGCACGGTCAGGGTGCGCAGGGGGAAATGGGGGTTTGCATGCCCGGCTTTCCGCAGCAGCAGCTCCCCTATTTCCCTCAGTACCCCACTTGTGCATCACCGTTTGTAGCAGATGCTAAATGGAGTTAGAGAAAACATCCAAAATCTGGGTCCTAAAGGAAAAATAAGAAAGGTTTGCCAGCGTTTCTGAGTATCCTAAAAAAGCCAAATATCAACTTGGAGAATGGTTTTCCAAAGAAAGGGACGGGTCATGATCTTGGGAGCCAATTCTATGAAATGTGAGGGTTTGCTTCAGAGAGGAAGAGTCATGAAATGAGAAGACAGCAAAAGCGACGTTGATTACTTAATCTGATTATTTTTAGAAGTTGTATTTCTTGTTTCACATCAAACCACCTTCTTGTGAGAGTTGGTAAGTTAACAGTTGCACCTTTCTGTCTAGGGACAGTCTGCACATGCACTCAGAAAACAGTGAGGATTTACCCTGGTTTTTTAAATTTTAACAGCAGCGAGGAATTTTCTCTGATTTCAGCTGAATGCTTTGAGCAGATTTACAGAGAAGTTGGGCTGTTTCTTTCCCCCCTGGGCGTTAGCAGCAGGAGGCAAATCCCACTGCCACAGCCAAAAATAAGTTTGGGCAAAACAAGCAGTGACTGGAATAATTAATTAAAGAAAAAAAAAAAAAAAAAAAACAAAAAAAACCCGAAAAATAAAAGGGGTTGAGCTCCCTGCCTGTCTTTTGGTTTCTCCTTGAGAAACTTCATCTCCTCTAGCCATGATGCCTTCTACAGCTCCATGAGCCTTTCTGTGCCAACCTGGCAGCTCACAAAGGGATTAGGGCAGATCCCAAACAGTGCTCCCTAGACAGGGGATGTGGGGGGATGTAGAGCCTCTTGGTGTTTGTGCATTCCTCAGGGGCTGAAGGCTTCTCATATGTGGAAATTGAATTAATTCAGAGACAGTTTCAGGCTTTTGTGCCTGCCTGCCTGCTGATGGATCTGTGCTATGGTCCCAACCAAAAGCTTTGAAGCTGAGATGTGGGAAAAACATCAGCCCTTCTACCCTCTGCTCTTTCCCCTCGGCTGGAAGTGATCCCAGCTGCTTCAAATCCGTCTCCACGTTGCAAAATCAGAGGTGGTGTGGACAGTGGGTTTCTTCTGATCTTTCTTTAGGGTCCCTTCCAATCCAAACCCTTCTGGGATTCTGTGAACCAGCAGCCACAAGCAGAGTTCACAGGGTCACTGAGGGTTAGAAGTGACCTCTGCAATCATCCACTCCAACCCCCCTGCCAAGGCAGGGTCACCTGGAGCAGGTGGCACAGGAACACACCCAGGTGGGATGTACAATTTTCTCCTTTTGTGCAAATATACTCTTTTCCTACTACAATATCCACAATATCCAACTACAAGCTCAAGAACCACTAACTGTGGTTTGTTCTAACTAGGTATAAGGCTGGCTAATGGTCATGATCACGGGGAAGCTTTGGAATCAGATGAAGTTCTCCCTACTTCATTGTGTTTGGAGGTTTTTATCACAAACAGGACAGCACTGTTGGGGTACATTCCTTTTATTGCAGCATCAGCCTCATTGCATGGTTGAGACAACAGAAAGATGGCAAAAGCTCACCCACAACCAGCAGCAGCCAAACTTACCTTTACTATTTCCCACATTTCATCATCTCCTTTTGTCCACAAGACTTGCAGGAAGTTTGGTATCTTCATTTTTGAGCTGCTGATTCCTCTCCTAGATCTGACCAGAACTGGCCAAACGATGAAGCCAATATTCTGGGGAATTGAAGGCAGACAACACAAACCTGCCACAGGTTTTGGTATGAGCATGGCAGGAGCAGCTCTGGTGTGATGTTCCTCTGCATCTGAAGGGAAACACTCAGCCTTTGAGTCCCATGTCCAGTTCTGGGGCCCTCAGTTCAGGAAGGACATTGAGGGGCTGGAGCAGAGAAGGGAACAGAGCTGGGGAAAACTCTTGTGAAAAACGCCAATCGCTTGGTTTTAATATTTTAAAAGTTTAATAGTAATAAAGTGGTTATAAAAATAGCAATATAATTAGAGTAATAATAATTTGGACAATTTGAATTAGGACAATATGAGACAATAGAAACAAAGAGTTGCAGACAGTCTGGACCTCTTTCTGGGCAAAATAAGCCTGAAAAGGACCCATGTTAACAGAGGATTAACCCTTAAATGCAAGAGGCTGTTGCATATTCATACATCTCATACATGATGCATAAATTCCATTCAAACACAGGATTCTGTCTGGTCAGTGTCAACTTCTTCCTCTGAATCCTGACAGCATCTACAGGGATGAGTGAGGTAGGAAGAAGTTCATTTCTTCTGATAATGGAGCAGTAAATTGTTTTTCTCTGACAGATTTAGGTGTCCTGTGGCTGCTATCTCGCTGTGAGTCCTTTCTTTAAAAAAAGTATCTTACATAGCATAGTTTCTATTTTAACATTATGTTATAGCCTAAAACTATATTTAACACACTACTTAAGAAACTTAAAACAGCATAACTTTCTAATATAACATATATAATATTCATTTTAATATTTGCAAAAAACCAATCATAAAATACACATTTTTCACAGAGAGGACCTTCTTGTGCTCTACAATTATCTTACAGGAGGTTGTAGCCAGGTGGGGGTTGGGCTCTGCTCCAAGGGACAGGGTGAGAGGATTTAGTCATAAGCTGCATCACAGCAGGTTCAGGCTGAATATGAGGAGGAATTCCTTCACAGAAGGGGTGATTAGACATTGGAGGGGGCTGCCCAGGGTAGTGGTGGTGTCCCCATCCCTGGAGGTGTTTACAGAATGTGCACACGGTGCTCTGGGCTAGTTGACATGGTGGTGTTCATCAGTCACGGGTTGGACTCGATGATCCCAGAGATCTTTTCCAGGCTGATTGATTCTCTGCTCCCCAGCAGCCAGACCCTGAGGCTCGGGGGAGTGGGTGGTGGCTTAGATGGGCCTCCCACACCCTGGGGCGCAGTGCGGGAACACCCGGCTAGAACCCAGCCCTGAGCGGACCTCAACCTCTCGCTGCGATATTTCTCCTTCTGAACAGGGAAAAGATAACAATAATTAAATAAAAATTCAAATGAGGGGGTGGAGATAGAGAAAGCGAGAAATACCCCCCGTCACCATGGTAACGACCGCACGGCGCCTCCTGTTGCCTTGGTAACGGCCAGGCCTTCCGGCGGCGCCCGGAAGCGGCGGGCGCGCGGGGCAGTAATGGCGGCGCCCTCGGCCCCGCCGGCCGCCGCCGCCCTCACGGTGCTGCTGTCGGTCGGAGCCTCCGCGCCCGGGCTGCTGAGGGGTATCCCCCTCGCCGCCGCGCTGCGCCCCGCAGCCCTGCAGGACGGGGAAGGTGAGCGGGGCCGCCGGCGGGCGCAGCCGCTGCCTCCTTGGTCCCTCTGCCCGCCTCATTCCGCGCCTTCCCCAAATCCCTTTGTGTCCCCTCTCTCCAGCCTCTCCTTGTCCTGCCCTGGACGCCGTGGTACCCCCCAGCCCCCATTTCTGTGCATTTCCTCAAGCCCGTCTCCGAGTTCGCTGCTCCCCCCCGTCCCTCTCTCCGTGTCCCTTTTCTTCCCTCTCTCCCTGTCCATGTCCCTTCCCGCTCTCCGTGCGCTTCCCCTGGCCTGCCCCGAGCCTGCTAGGCACCCATCTCAGTCCCTCGATGTCCAACTGCTCTTCCACACCCTCATCTCTGTCCTTCGACAGTCAGCCCAGGGGATAACGCTACTGGGAGCTTCAGGGATTTGCATTTCTCAGTCCCTCTTGTATTCCCAGAATGATTTTTATCACACTTTTAATTCCTGTGTTCCAGCTTGCCCCCGTGCAGTGATTTCCTGTATCAGTCCAGGGCTCTGAGCTGATGGGTGATTCCACCAGAAAATATCATGGTGACACCAGACATTTTTGGTGGTGAAAATCAGCCTGCCAGCAATTTAAGAAGTGTTTATCTTTTTGCCAAAATCATCAGTACTGTAACAGTTATTTTTATGTCTCTTGCCTTCTCTTTTAATGAGACTGAAATTTACTACAGATGCTGTTGCTTTTTTCCAGGCAGCTTCCCAGGAAGCAGCAAGAGCCAGCCCATATGTTTGTGACACCCAAGATAGCACTTTTTCCACTCTATCTTGTTATTTATGCCTGGTTTTAAAGGCCTCAAGTTCCTTCTTTTCTCCACCAGGATAGAAATGAAAGCTCTTAATTAATCCCATGGGCTCACTCCCCCTCTGCTCAAGCCTGTAATTGTTTTCTAGCAGCCCCAGTGCTGTCTGTGCCTGTCTGAGGTGCTGCTGTGCTCAGTTCACAGGTTGATCACCTACATCTTCATCTACGAGGACCTGATCTCCCTGGCCTGTGGGGCTGTTATCATCTGGTACTTTGCTGGCAGCTTTGAGAAGAACGTGGGCACAGTGAAGCACTGCATCCTCACTGCCACTTTCTCTGTGCTCTCTGCCCTCCTCTACCTCTTCCTCCAGCCCCTTGTCTCCAGGCTGCTGGAAGTGGGAGATGCCAAGGGCTTCATGCCCGTGGCTTTTGCCATGCTGGGGGTCTCCACCACCCGCTCACGCATGAAGAGGACTCTGCTTTTGGGGTGCAGAGTTCCTGTGCTGCTGGTGCCATGGTTTGGGCTCTGCCTGGCATGGTTTGTCCCCCACTCTTCCCTCTTGGGGAACCTGTGTGGGCTCCTGGTTGGGGAAGCCTGTATCCTTTCTGAGTGGGAAGCCTTGGGCCAGAGTGAGATCCTGGTGGGAAGTGCTGTAGTTCTCACTGCTGGCTTTCCCTGGACTCTTGCCCTGCACTGAACCCTCACGGGCTTTTCTCATGCTCATCCCATTCTGCATTTATGTTCCACCTCACACTGCCCCTAACCCTCACTGGCTTTTCTAATCCCATCCCACTCTACATTTGTGTTCCACCTCACACTGCCCCTAACCCTCACGGGCTTTTCTAATCCCATCCCACTCTACATTTGTGTTCCACCTCACAATGCCCCTAACCCTCACTGCCTTTTCTCATCCCATCCCACTCTACATTTGTGTTCCACCTCACAATGCCCCTAACCCTCACTGGCTTTTCTCATACTCATCCCCTCCCATTCTGCATTTGTGTTTCACTCCCCCTGCCCCTTCTCAGTGCCTGCAGAGAAGGTGGAGCTGAGGAGGGGGATGGTCTCTGAAGGTGCTGCTGGTTAGAGCAGGGAGAATTCCCCAGAGGAAGTGGTTTGGGAACAGAGGGGGCTCTGTGTGGCTGTGTCAGAAATGAGTGTGTTGTCCTCAGCTCTCCTTAACAAGCTCCTGATTTCAGATGGTCTTGGCTACTGTTTCTGCTTGGATTTTCCAGAGTCTATGGGCTCTAAGCTGGACTGGGTGTTCCCTTTCACTCTGCTGAAGAGGATACCAGGGCTGAAATACATCCCAGGGTCCTTAGCAGAGAGAAGAGCCTCTGGAAACAGCATGTAAGTACAGGAGTTCCTGTGAAACATTTGTAGGGGAATTTTGAGGTGTGAGCAGAGGCCTTAACTCATCTCTAAAAGCTGTATTGTACCTCTCCTGTTCACAGAGTGGGTGCCATGGGCAGCAGAGTCACCCAGTGATGTTACACTGGTGACATTGGTGTGACTAATGAATCACCACACATTAACCAGATCTCTAAATGGAGGTTGTAGACCTCTCCTTTGCTGCAAGGGCAGCGTGTACACATGGGAATATTGCAGCTCTGGCTGACAGGAGAGCTAAGTTGTGTAACTGCCCCAGCTTTAGGCAATTGTTCCTGGCTATATGGCTCCCTGGGCCATGATCCTTATCTTTATCTGCCCCACCTTTCCTGCCAGGAATGCTGTGAAGTGAGTTGTGTCCAAACCTACTTAGGACCAGAGCTTTGTAAATTAAGGATGGCACTTACAAAGTTCAGTGCAGACCTTTTGGTGTCCTTTAACCTTTCAGCAGGTTTTCAGTGTCAAGGCAATGTTGCTTTACAGAAAAGAAACCTTGGGGCCCAGAGCTGACATGCAGGAAAGGTTTTAAGTTTAATACAAACCATGAGAATTCACTTGTACTCTAAAAAGTTTCAAAATGCAGGTCAAATATTTACTTATTCTAAGGTATCCTTTCAGTTTCACAGAGGAAAAATAGTTTTCTATTCAGGGTTACATTTTATGTATTGTTTAAACCATCAGCTTGCTGTAAAGTTTTATTTGAAGTGGAAGCATTCCCAGGTGTTTGCACTGCCCTCACCCATGGGAAACCATAAAAGCAACCCTTGCCTGCAGCAGGGGTGTCCCCCAGTCCATCAGGACGTTCAAAACGTGTGAGTGCTTGCAGGGGAGGCCAGAGAGGCCCAGAATTTGTTTTCCCTCTCTCCCTCCTGTGCAAGTGCAGCTTTTGGGAGGAGAGGGAGCCTGGTTCTGTGCTGAGCCTGTGTCAGCACCAGTGCCATCCTGCTGTGCACAGCACCTCAGTGTCTGAACCTGCCTCCTTTGGTGAGGTGACACAGGCTGTTGTGACACAAAGGTATTTACATGAACGTTTGACTATCAAGCAGGGCGTGGGAAGGTGTTTCTAGGATGCTTCCACTGCTGCAGCTGAATTTGCATGTCTGTGTCTTAGATACAACTTCTGTAAATGCTTCTGGAGTTTAATTTTTATTATTTTGATGATTATTCCAAGCAAGAGCTCTTAATAGTTTGGGATTTGTTTTAATCTTAAATTTTCATAAGGTTCAGGCATCAAATGGCTGCAAGAGAGGAGATATTTCTTTGAAGTCCAGGCCTTGGCATCATGTTTATGTCCACAAATAAAAATCCAAACTCAAACCCACACCTGAAATAATTAAAAAGAAATCTCCAAGCCTGAAAATCCCAGCATGAGCCAGTCTCTTCTTCTTGCTGGGAACTTGGCACCCATGGCTTCATGAATATTGCCTGGATTCTCAGCTCTCATCCTCATGTGCGTGGGCTGAGCAGCACTCCTGAAGTCCCAGAGGCTGAGGCTTGCAGGCAGATTGCCTCTCTCCTGATGGGTTTTGGCAGGATGAGTCATGCCTTCTGCTGGCAAACCCTTCCTAGCCCTTGCTTCTGAATGATTAATTTTATTTCTAACTCTCTCTTTTATTTCTAACTCTTTCTTCCTTCCTTTTTTTTTTCTTTTTCCTTTGCTCTATACTCTGGGCTCTTACTCGCACCAAAGGCCTTTTGTGTTTTCTTGATAAATAACACTTGGCAGCTGTAACTTCTCCTGATTAATGACTTGGCAGATGTGTCACTCACAGGGCAGGGAGGATGTGCACAGGAATCTCAAAGCATGTTGAAATTTGGCGTTGTGTATTCCTTGCACAAAGAGTCTGGGGCCAAGAGCCAGGCTCCTTCAGTGGGTGTGGAGTGAGAGTGGGTTGGGACTGGGAACAGCTGTCCTGGGAGGCCACTAAAGCCATTTTTTACTCAAGTGCTGCTTATAATAAGGGCTTCTGTTGTAGTGAATCCCTCTGATGGGTTGCAGTGACCTCTCTGAGCGCTGGTCGGGAGGAAATCTGCCCCCAGGGCATTTCCAGCACTAATTAGGCAATGGCAGTTCTGAGCACAGTGTAACTTTCTGTTTTCTTCCTGCCCAGGATTAAAGCCGTGCCTGGCACTTACCCCACCCAGAGCTACCACTGCCCATCGCCTCTGGCTCTTCCTGCTCACCCCAGTGCTCAGGGCCAGAGCTTTCATCACAGCCAGGCTCTGGGACAGCAGGCACCTCAGCATGGCCCTGCTGCAGGACACAGCCTCAGCTCTGCCCACTGCCAAGCCAGAGGTGCCTTTGGAGAGTGCCCTGGGCAGGCCCAGGCTGGAGCCTCACCAGGACAGTGCTGCCAGCTGGGCAAATTCTCTGTCCCACAGCGTGTGTGCCCAGCTCAGCCACAGCCACCCACAGCCATGGGCCTTCAGCAAGCACCAGGGTATCCAGCAGCCCCAGTGGGCCCTGTTCCAGCTGAATTTACCAGAGTGCAGGTGTACTGATCCTCCAGAAAGCAGCAGGACTCACACAGGGCAGGAGTGCTGTGTGAGGCTGGCACAGCAGTGCTTTGTTGGGATCTGTGCTGTGTCTGGGTCAGTGTTGGTAGCTCCAGTGAAGGCCATTCCCCTGCATTTCCCTGTTCCCTGGCACAGTCTACTTGAATATTTCCTTTATAATTTTGTTGTTTTTTTTTTACTTTTTGATGTGGCTGGAGGATGGGAACTGTATCACCTCAGTGAACTTCTCATCCTTTTTATGTCTTTTCTTTGCTGCATTTAGCAGCTGCCTTTTTCCACAAGTCCACTGGAGTTCCAGTGCACCAGGTCCCCAGGCCAAGGCAGGAACCTCAGTGGCAAAACACTGAGAAAATCTGGGCTTTAACTAAGCTGCAGCAATAAGCACTTCCCATTTACATTCCTGTCTTTTTTACAGGTTTGATGTAGCTAGAACCCAAAAGAGTGAGAAACATATGAGCCTTAGGTTGTAACTTAAAATTAAATGGAGGAGGACAATGTCTGTTCTACTGGTGACTTGTCCTCTTAAGAGAGTGCCTTGAAGGGGGCTTGTTACACCAGCCTGGGGCAGGAGGATAGAATACAGAGTACCTTCTTCTGCCCCAAAACACAGCTCTGAAATGCTGAAGGTCCCGTGCCTGCATCAATGGATTGCCTTCATTTTCTGAGAGCATTGCACCAGCTCAGCCTGTATCACCAGCACTTGGCAGCCTCAAATGCCTGTGAAGTAGTGAGACACTTTTCAATAAGGGATTTTGGCCCTTTGTGGAGCAAATATTTATAAATCCAAAGAGCTGGGAGGGACCTTAACAATGGGTTAGAAGAATTAAGTGGAATGTAGCAGTGCTGTTGGGGGTGTTCACACTGCTCAGCTTCAGAAATCTCACCCACCAATATTAGCACAATCTCTCTGTTTTTTTCAGAGCTGGTGGGCAGGTGTGTGGGAGAGGGGAGTTTTCAGCCAGGGATTTACAATAGGATTCACTGTTTGCTGCCTGAGGCTATAATGAAGGAGTTGCTGGGATTTGAGCTTTATTCCCAGCTGTGTAGCTCACTGTACAGTGCCCAGGAGGAATCTGCTGTCTCTGTGTCTGTAAATCAGCCAAGATCTCAACAACTGCCCTTGACTCTCCTTGGAGTTTTGCTGTGCTCCATAAAAAAGTGCTCCATGAAGCACAAAGTGCCATTCCTGCTCTTGGAGATGTTCTTGCAGTGCCTCACCCATCCCCAGAAACTCAACAGCCTCAGGGCTCCTCCCTGCTCTCACTGAGCCTGGCCAGAGGCTGAGTTCTGGCACATTCCAAACCACATCCCTGCCTCTTTGATTTTTCCATCATCAGGGTGAGAACAAACCCTGAGTTGCCATCCAGCTGCTTTACTTCTCCAGCAGCCCCTCTGGAGTCACTGCCATGGTCCCATCTGGGATGCAGGGGCTTCCTTTGGGAGGAGACCAAAGTCAGTGCTGAGAACTTGCACCTCACAGGAGTAAGACATGAGTAAGAAGCTCTTCTTGTGAAGGTGAGCACCCAGGCAGGGCTTTCAGCAGTACTTGGGAACCAACTTGGAGTTGGGGAACAACTCTGTTTCATACCTGATTATTTCCTCTGTGGGATCACAAGTGGACTTGATTTCATGGTCCTCTTTTTCCTGCTGACAGCAATTGCATTGTTATACTTTTAGTGTGGAGCAAGAGCAGGATAAGGAGCTTGTTTGGAATTTAAAAGCATGTTTTTAATACCAGGAAAGAAATGCTAGAGATAACATTGAAGTGTTGACACTCCACTCCTGTTAGTGCCTTGATTTTTCCTCCTTGTGAAATCCTTGCCTGTAAACTGAGGAATTTTACCACTGATTTTTTTCCAGAAGGGTGATGAGGATCAATAGCAATCACAAATGTTGTGTGTCTCCAAACTGTGAACTTGAAATAGAATCTGAAAGATGGACTGGTTTTCTCTGGGTGCGTTTATAAGTGGGGAGCTAGAGCGTGCCCCTTGGGGGATGGGTGGGGTGGGATCAGTGGGGCGAGATCTGTGGGGCAGGATCAGTGGGTTGGGATCAGGAGGATGGAGTTTGTAGGATGGGTTCTGTGGGGTGGGATCTGTGGGATGGGATCAGCGGGGTGGGATCTGTGGGGTGGAGTCTGTGAGATGGGATCAGTGGGGTGGGATGGGATCCCTGGAGGGGGATCTGTTGTGGGGTGGGATCCGTGGGATGGGATCCCTGGGATGGGATCCCTGGGATGGGATCTGTGAGGCAGGATCAGTGAGATGGGATCAGTGGGATGGGATCAGTAGGGTGGGATCTGTGGGGTAGAGTCTGTGGGATGGGATCAGTGAGACGGGATCTGTGGGGTGAATCCATGGGATGGGATCCCTGGGGCAGGGTCAGTGGGGTGGGATCAGTGGGGTGAGATCATTGGGGCGGCATCTGTGGGGCAGGATCAGATGGGACGGGATCAATGGGATGGGATCGGTGGGATCCCTGGGGTGGGATCAGTGGGATAGGTTCTGTGGGATGGGATCAGTAGGATTAGTGGGGCGGGATCAGTGGGGTGAGATCATTGGGACGGCATCTGTGGGGCGGGATCAGTGGGGTGGGATCAGTGGGATAGGTTCTGTGGGGTGGGATCAGTGGGATACGTTCTGTGGGATGGGATCAGTGGGATGGGATCGGTGGGATTAGTGGGGCGGGATCAGTGGGGTGGGATCAGTGGGATAGGTTCTGTGGGGTGGGATCAGTGGGATTAGTGGGGCGGGATCAGTGGGGTGGGATCCCTGGGGTGGGATCAGTGGAGCAGGATGGGCTCAGCAGTGTCAGGCCGGTGGCTTAGGACGCGCAGTGAGGACGAGCGCTGGGCACAGACGGTACTGCACGCTGGGATCCGCTGGAATCCCGGTGTTTTTCCTTGTCCACTCCATCAGTGGTGCGGTGAGGGAGTCGCTCTCCCCGCAGAGCTGTCCCAGGGATGTGTTTCCAGGGAGCATTTCCTGGCTTTATTGCCAGGAAGCCCTGTAAGAGTCGCCACCCCAGTCCCAGGTGGTGCAAACCTCCCTCCAGGAGGGAAGGAGCAGGTCCCAGCCATGAACCTTTCTGTGCTGGGACAAGACAACTGCCACAGCCTTCCAGGTGAGCCCTGAGGGCAGGACTGAGCACAAAACCTGAGTTTGGATTTATTTTCTTTCTGCTCCCAGATATTTCGGGAGCTTCTCGGTGACTGTGGCAGATCACTTGGTCTCTCTGATTTCTACAGCTTCCACCATGTCCCCAAGGAGTGTTCAGAGTCCAGCTGCACCTCCTGGTCATGTGCAATGTGTTGGACCTGTCTTCAGTGCCCTTCATTTGGGTGTTTGTGGAGATTTCTTCTCTGTTCCCTGCTTTCCTGAGGGCATCCATTCCACAGTGAGATGCTCTTGGGCAGTGGAGTCCAACAAGTCCCAGTTCCTCAGGGCTGGGTGTGAATTCAGAACTCAACACCCAGGGAAGTGAAGTTGCTGAGAGAGAGGAAGCAGGTTGGGATGAGAATTTGCCAACTGTGTCGAAGGCTGAGAAGGGGATTTAAATTTGAAGAGAGGGAGGTAAAAGTCATCAGCTCACTGGGCTTTGGCATCTGCCTATCTCAGCTCACAGTAATGTTACTCATCACACATTGCAGTACCCACTCATTTCCTTGGTGGGGAGACAGAGAATTGAAGTTCCTAAAGCAGGAAATGAAATTTAAAAAGAAGAAAAAACATCAATAACCTCCCAGTTCAGCCGGGGATGGCTGCCCCTGGGGTGACTGCCCTGGGAACGTGCTGTCCCTGGAGGTTGTTATTCTGTGCCTCTGGCTCATTCCTAGTAAAACTGCCCATGCCAGGACTGTGTCTGTGACCACTGGGTGTGCAGAGAGTCCAGAAATCCCCATGGGTTGCCCCCATGTCCTCAGAGGGTCGCTGCAGAGGGACAGTCTGGGGACAGTGCTGGCAGCAGAGCCAGCTGTTCCCTGTTCTTGGAGTAGCTGTCCTGCCATGGGAGGGATGCTCTGGAAGTCCAAGTCCATCCCCTCTGCATGGTGCAAGGGAAAAGGGGTCAGGGATACACGAGGAAAGCAGAACTGACTTGCACCTCCATTGCTGCCCCATGCAGAAGTGAGAGGGGACCCACAAAGTGGGGAGGCCTGGCAGGTGACATTGATGCTGGCAGGAAAATGGGTCTGTGTTTGCTTTCCTGCCATTAACTTTTGGCCAAGCACACCCATGCAGACATCCTGACTGGGGGCCAGGTTCCCTGTGCCAGGGCTAAGACACTGCCAAACACCACCTCCATGGCTGTCCCATGATGTCCTCTGTTGGCTGCCACTGGGAGGGTTCTGTGGCCAAAAGTTCAGCCTCAAACTGTGCTGGGAAGGGAGGAGAGATGGGAGAAATAAGCAGAGAGACAAAGCACTGACCAAAGAGGACTCTGTGGGCTGCAGGACTCTGCTGCTTGTCCCGGGGGGGTTTGGGCTGGGTGTGATGAGCTCCCAGTCCCTTTCCTGTGGGGACAGAATGGGACAGGCTGTGCCATAATGCCAGTCTGGGCACCTGATGGGATGACCCCAGCCATGGACCTGCTCAGTCCTGCCATTCCCTCAGGGCCACTGGGATCTTTAACCCATTTCCATTCACCTCACAGGGGATGGTCACAAACCAGCCACCCCAGGGAGCTTCCATGGGGTCAGTCCCAAAGCTGCTGTGAGTGGCACCAGTGTCGCCTTGATTTTTTAAGATTTTCTAAACTTTCTGATGTTAACATTCTTGTAACAAACTGTCTCACACACTTTCTGTGAATAACTCATTGTTTTGCATTCTTTTATGGAGGAGGAGAAATTTGATGGACTGTTTGTTTGTCCAGTGACACTGGAGAGGTGGCACCGTCACCCTCCAATCTGCTGTCACTTTTGGAAAACTAGAAATGTTGGACTCAGAAAATAAACTTCCCTTTTTTCACCTTGAGAGCACCAGGACTCAGGTGACCTCACAGCCCTCGACCCTCTGCTCAGCTGCTGTCAGGAAACAGGCAGTCCCTGCAGCCGTGGGCTGTTCTTTGGGTCTGTGCCCCCTCCTCACACCTCTTCAGGTGCCTGCCAGGCCCAGCTCGAACTTTGGACCTTCCCCAAGTGTTTTATTGACTCTGGAGCGAGTGTCAACACAGCGATGGTGCCAGAACGGTGACTTTGGATGTGCCAGTGCCCAGCAGGCAAAGGGAGGGGACCCAGCCCGGGGTGACCCCACATAACCGTGGGACTGCTCAGTGGCAAGCTGGGCCTCTGGCTTTGGCCAAGCTGGAAACAGTGCAGTTATAACCCAGCTTTCCCCTCCCCAAAAAAACCAACAGGGAGGAGAGCAGCAGTTCCTGTGGGATCTGAGGTCTGGGTTGTGAAATGTCCCACTGGGACTGCTGGGGATGCTTCCAGAGCTGCTTGAGCAACTTCCACGTGTGGCAGCGAGAGAAAGACCACCCCAAACCATCCAAATCATCTGGGCTGTGGTTACATCAGGAGCATGTGCTTGCCCCGGGTGAAGCAGCCCCTGGATCCCACAGAGGCTGGCAGTGACTGGGTGCCAGCCCCCACCTCGGGGTCCCCTTGAGTCCCCACGGGGCCCTGGTGTGGACAATGACCCTGGGGGGGGCTGGGAGTCCCACACCATGGGCACCCAGCAGTGGCCACAGACAGGGCTCCTGGGTCTGCAGGTCCTGGCTGAGCCCAGTTAGTGTCCAACACTGACCCCAGTTCATGACCCCACAGTGCCCCAGTCTCTGCTCCCACTGTCACCCCAACTCTGACCCTGCCATGACCTCAACGCTTGCCCCCATACTCACCCCCAAACTACAATGTTCACCCCAACTCTGCCTCCCCTCTTGAGCTTGCCCCCAGACCGAGCCCCTGCTGGCACCCATGGTGGCCTCTGGGCCCAGTTCTGCACCCTGACCCCACCCATGGCCCCCTCAGTCCTGACCGTCCCCTGACCCTCACCTTACCCGGCCACTCCCGCCGCGCCTGTCCCTTTAAGACCCCCGTCCTGGGGCTGTACCATGCGCCGCCGCAGAGGGGTGATCTCCACCAGCGGGCGCGCTCTCCGCCTATTAGCGGGCGGCGAGGGCGGAGTGTTCCCCCGCGCGTGTGCCCGGGTGGTGCGGTCCGCCGTACGTGCCGGCCGCGCCGGGGCCGCGGGAGCCGCCAGCGCCAGACGGGCCGGAGCGGCGGTGGGTGTGGGGAGCCGCGGCACCGGGGGCGTGTGGTGAGGAGGGTGCGGCACCAGGGGTTCTCTGGGGCTGAGCTCCGCCGTCGGGGGCTTCTGTGCTGGGCAGGGGCTGTCCGGCATCCCCCGGTGGGGTTGGCGTGGCATGGGGGCTGTTTCTGTGTTGGGGGTACTGGCTGCGTGTTACGGGCATGACTGCGGTCCCCTGTGTGAGGGGTGAGTGGCACCGCTGTCGCTGGCGGGGACATCCGCCATGTGAATGTGGGGGGGACTGGCATGACCAGAGCCCCCTGTTCACTGGGAGGTGTGGTGTGAGTGGGTGTCCTGTTCCTGGGGGTTACTGAGTGTTTAGAGATCCTTCTTATGGGGAGGACTGGGATCACCCCTGTTACGTGGGCACTGTGCTCTGCTGTCCCCCTGTTTTGGACCGGGATGGCTAGAGCTCCGTATTATCTGGAGAATCTGATGTGACTGGTCCCCTGTTACCTGTTGGAATTGGGGTGACCAGAGCTCCCTGTTATCTGGAGAATCTGATGTGACGGTCCCCTGTTATTTGGGGGAATTGGGGTGACCAGAGCTCCCTGTTACCTGGAGAGTCTGATGTGGCTGCTCCCCTGTTACCTGTTGGAATTGGGGTGACCAGAGCCCCTCTTATTTGGGAATATCTGGTGGTGCTGATCCCCTGTTACTGGCGAGACTGGTGTGGCCGATGTGTAATGTCTGAAAAGCTCTTCCATTCTCAGAGGAAACTGGGTTTATAAGTACAAAATATCCTGGCTCCTTACAAACAGTGCTTGGTTCTCTTGAAATAAATAAATGTGTGTGTATGGAGGGCTGGCATGCGTGCACCCCCCTATTTTTTGGGGGGGAACCCCATCACATCTGTCACCCCAGGGGCTGTGGGGCAGGGGACAGACCAGCAGCCCTGGGAATGGGGTGATGCCTGCCCTGCCTTGCTTCCACAGCACTGAAGGGTTGCTCAGCCTTATCCCATCCCAAGGTGTTGCTGGTTTAAAGCCTTTAACGAGCTTAATTTTCTGGCACTTCCCTGGAGAACGTTATTCCCAGTGTTTAATTGATACCTTTGCTGCAGGCTGGGCTGTTCTGCTGTTGCTCCATTTATTTCACTTTATAAACTGCTGGGGTGTGGGAAGACTGTTTGCTCCTGACTTTTCCTGCAGGAGTTTCTTAGAAGAGTGAAATTACTCACCTAGGGAGTGTGCTTGTCAAAGGAAATGATGGGAACCCCTTGGTTTAGGGAATATTGAGGCTGGAGGGGGCGAAGGTACCTGGATGATGGTGTTGGGAGTTAGTCATCAGCGTGGAATTGGTTCCTGGGGAGTTGTCTTAGTTGCAGGAGTAAGCACTGCTGGTGCAGCCTGGAGTGTGCTTTGTTCTGCCAGTGCTTAGACCTTGGGTTAGCTTTTGGAGTGTGAAAGGAAATGGGAATGCTTAGTGGAATGTGTACAGAGAAGAGGGATCACTGAGGTGCTCTGATGTGAGTCTGGAAAAGTGAAATGAGTTTGTGTTTTAAAAAGTAGAAACATAAATCTGGCTGAGAAGCTGGAAAAGTGCAAGGAAGAAGGAGTGAGGTCTGTGTTTCTGAGTTGTGGAAGTGAATCAATGATAGCGTTGGTGGGGACATCCCCTCCACAACAGAACTCTACACTTTGTGTGGGCTGCCAGAGGAGCTGTGGAGTTTCAGAATTTTTTTTGCTTATTGAGGTGCAGTGGTGTACACATCCCCCTTTTGCTAGATGGAAGGGAATGGGCTTTGTTCCAATATTTCTGTAATTCTCTGAGAAATTCCGAGGAACTGTTGCACACACACAGAGCAGCTCGCTGATTAATCTGCTGCAAATGAGGAAATCAGTGTTTTGTCTGGGAGGGCTGCTAAGCCAGACCCTTCCTGGAAAACCCAGCATTGTCTCAGTACAGGTTTTTCTTGGGCTGGTTGACAGCACTGAGGCAGGGTGTGCATGGCATGGAGTGTGCCTTGGTTTTGCACCTGGATGTGACTGTGCACGAGAACTGTGTTTGCAGAACAGAGCAGGGAGGATACAGAGCTACAGGCAGAAACACCAGCTGAGTGCCTTCTTTTAATCCTTGAGCGTGAAAGCCTTGAAGAGTGGGCAGGAAGGAGGGTGTAGTGTCACAAATCTGGCTTAATCCCCTCTTAATTAGTCCTGCTCTAATTGTGACAGAGAAGAACCTCTTGCTTGTCATCACTTCGCAGTTGCCTCCAGTTCAGTCAGTAATTTCTGGGTTTGTGCTTCCTGGACAGCCAAGTGCCTTCTGCAACTTTTCTTTTGTTTCTTGCAGAGCAGCTGGAGGAGCTGGACAGGGCCATACAACCAAAACTCTTTGAACTGCCTCAAGGGAGACTTTCCCTGCTGCTCACCACCCTCCGTGCTGGAGCTCAGAGGCCCCACCAGCTCTTGTTTGCAGAGCCATAGGTGCAAGGTAACCCCTCTCTTTTGAGTGTCACAGGGTGTGGAGCATCTCTGGGTGCAGTTGGGTTTGGGGAGGGTGGCTGGCAGTGGGTGCTGGGAGTGATGCTTTCTTTACCTGCAGCAAAAGCAAAGTGTGGAGCTGTCAGACTGAAATCCCATTTGGTCTTTGCTCTCTCCTTTGCCTGTTGGGATACAGCAAAGTTTGTGTTTGCTCACTTCTGAAGGACTGGGGAAAAGGCTTCCCTGCTCAGGTCTGTGCTCCTGCCTTCTCCTCCCCTGGTATAAAGGAAAATCACCTGCAGTTACCTCTGTGGTCACTGAACTTTGTTCTGTTTCCTGACGTGGACTCTCCTGCCTCAAAAAACACAATTCTTAGAACTTGCATAATTTGCTTTCCCAACGTGATCATTTGATCCCAGTGATGAGATTACTTTGCACATGCTGCTGTGGAGAGTGAATCACCAGCCCTGCAGTGACAGGTGCACCTCTGCTTTTTTATAGGCCTGACAATTTCATAGGTCAGAACAAATAATAATTGCAGGCTGCTCATAATCTCTTGCTGTTTGTCCCTGAGTAAACATTTCAAGTTAATTGCATGTTGCTGTCACCCATGGAATCGAGATAGAGAGATCAGAAGCTGTGTCTGGTGGCTTCTGGAGGGCCACAAGTCCAAAGAGTGGCTGAGTTTGACCCGTGGTGGCAGATTATTGTAGTATTTTTGCTTAGTAATCAGCCACGTTCATGCCTGCAGTCACTCCTTTGCAAGGAATGGAGGTATTGATTTATTTATATTCCTTTCTTGCTGTGTGGAGTTTGAGATGGGGTTGGATTTTTCTCCTTGGTAAAATCTGGCTCTGGCAGTGCAAGGGAAGTCTGCTGGGAAGGTTTAACAACCAGCCTGGGGAGTTGGTAGGTCTGGTTTTGTGGTGCTGGATGTTGCTGTGTGGTTGTGAAACACATCAATTGACACTCTTTCACGGGTCATTGCTGCATCTCCTCTCTAACTCCAAGCTTTGGAGGAGCAAGTTGATAAAATGCCTGCAAGGATTGTGCAAGCCCTGGTTGTGTAACAGGACTCAATGCATAACTGCTGGAGGTAAGAGGAGCAGCTCCTGTTACAGAGGAACAAAAAACCCGTGTCAAGTCTCTTCTCTTTGTGTTGATTCTGCTGGGGCATTGGAGACTGTGGTTTTTGCAGCCTGGGACCAGCCTTTCAGCCTGTGACCCCTGAGTTCTCAGGTGTCTTGTGGCCTGTGTCATGTTTTGGGGATGGAGTTGATGTTCTGAGGTCTGCTGTGGCCATGGCTGTGTGTGATTGCAAGGGGCTGGGCTGGGAAGTGATCTGTGTTTCCCAAATCATTTCAAAAAGGTGAAGTCCAGGTCAGATTGCTGACCCATGGCAGGCAGGGAGGTTCTGTAGGGTGATTGCACATCCTCCTGATAGGGCAGCCAGAGCAGGACAGCTTAAGTGCTGAGATTCCAAGAGGTGCAAGGGTAATGCAGTGACACCTCCATCCCCTACAGCAACGAAGGAGATGGGCCTGTAATGTCTGAAAAGCTCTTCCATTCTCAGAGGAAACTGGGCTATAAATACAAAATATCCTGGCTCCTTACAAACAGTTCTTGGTTCTCTTGAAATAAATGAATAAATCCCCAAAACACACTGTTCTGATCAAAAGTCTTGACAACTGTGAAAACTTTGCAAGATGTGTTTAACCCTGTCCCTCTGGTGCTCTTTCAGCTGTTGGTTTCAAGGGAAACCTCTCAAAAGAGACCAGCATTGGAGGGTTTTGTTGTTTAAACTTTTCCTGGTGGAAGAGGTCAAAGTCTCTGGCTACTGACCCCATCCATAGGGCTCCTTTCCCAGTGGTGGCATAAGGCAAAGCCACAGGCTGTCACACCAACCCTCCACAAACTCAGGCAGAGGGTGAGCAAACAGCCTGTGGGGAGGAATGTCCAGCTCTGGCTGTGGCAGCACAGGCTACAGCACTCACAGAAGAGGCTGCTGAAAAACTGGCATTTTCCCTCTTGATCTTAGAAAAACATCTTCAGCAGGACCTGAGCCATGCAGAGCCCATGCCTGGATGGGTTTCTCCTGAGGTTTTGCAGCCCTCTGAGCAGTTGTTGGCCGAGAGGTGCCCGTGGAGTTGGCATCAGGGTGGTGTAGAACTCCTGCAGGCTTGTCCCTGCTCCTGAAGATTGGTGCTGGCAAGGCCCCTGTTCCTGTTCCAAGCAATTCCCGGGCTGTGGTGCTCTGGATTTGTCCCTCACTGGGAGGAGAGGTTGGGGAGCAGTGTTGGTTCACAGGGGGTCAGTTACCTGCCATTCTCAGGTTGTGTTTGTCCTGTAACCCTGAAATCCTGTTTTTCTCTGCTGGCTCACATTAATCTATGAAGGAAGGTGTCCAAGTGCCTAAGCTGGGGAGATCCCCCATGTTTAAAGGTTCAGAGTCAGGCTTTTATCTCATAGAAGGAAATGTGCAAGTTCAGTAATTCTAGCTTGCTTGAAGCCAGCTTGGCAAGTTTGAGTTCATTTTTGTGTTGGATAATGCCTTAAATCCTTTGGTTCAGTGCACTGGGCTCACTGCACAGCCCCACCTGAGCATACCCATAGCAGAGATTTCTTTTCTGCCTCAGTAAAACAGTTCTTGTTCTCTTCCTTGCTTTTGCAGCTGCTCTGCTGTCCTTGAATAAGACCCAGGGGCCAGAAAACATGTAAGTGTGACACAGTGGAAGCTCAAATATGCAGTATTTCAAGATCTAGAGTGACTGATGCACATTCTGTATCTGTCCTGTGTCTAAAATAGCAGTTTTGCTGATGTCTGAGCTGGTGTGTCAGGGTCTGGGTAGAAGACACCTTTCACAGTGAGAGTAAATTTTATTTCACAAAAAAACCCAGCAGTTTTTGTGTTCCCTTCCTTGCTTCAAGTGCTGCTGCAGCCAACTCCTCAGCTTGGGCTGGGATTTCTGAGCTGGTGGAAGAGTGCAGAAGCACTTTCCTGGTTTTCTCTGAGGCTTTGCTACTTTCTACCCTTCTTTATTGAGCTGGTTAATGGGAAGTTGTGGGAAATATGTGGGAAGAAAGGGATAGGGAAGCTGTAGGTGTAGCAATCCTTCACCCCAGGACCTGTGGTCCAACAGAGGCTGAAGGGGCAAGGAAAGCTGTGAGGTTTCTCACTGTGCCTTCCTTCCCACGAGCCCAGGACTCACCTGTGGGATGATTCCCACCCCAAGCATGGAGCCTGTGCAGACCAGGCCAAACAGGGCCACTTGTCTGCCCAGATCAGCATCCTCTTGTTGATGGGAAATGCAGTCTCTGTGTGCCAGAGCTGTGGAGAAAAGGCTGACCCAAGGCAGTTGTTAAATATCCTGGATCTGAGCAGCTGCTTCCTTGAACTGCTTTTGTTTTGGAAAGGCTGATTTTTCCTGCCAGGTCTCCTTTTACTAAAAGGGAAAGTAAAAAGAGCTCATTTGGAGCTGGCACAGGCTGATGTAAACAGAATTTCTTCAGTCTAATTTATTGCATTTCTAAGAGGAATAAGAGATCTGGTTTTGCCCTGAGGGTCTCCTGGCCCAATATCACACATTAACATGCAGGAAGTCTTGGCTGCAGTGGGGTTCAGAGGAGACCAGGCACAGGAGCCTGGGCAGGAATGGCACCTCCACCACAGCCCTGCTGTCTCTGCTGCTGCTGCCTCTCTCCTCCCTCCTGGGATTGTGTCTGTGGGGCTCCTCTCCCTGACAGCCACCAGTGACCTGCCTGATGTCATTAGTGGGTGAAAGAAGAGAGCCCTTGGCTGGTCACAAGACTGCATTCCTGTTTGTGGGCAAGTCTCTTCCTCTGCTGCTGCTGGGAGGAGTGGTGGGGTCTCAGTGCAGCTTCCTTTTGGTGCTGTGAGCTCTCCACAAACTTTGCAGACCTGTGAGAGGGCTGTCCAGGGGTTTTCTTTTTTTCCTCCCAGATATTTCAGTTGTTTAATTTCTATTTACAGTCTCCCTGTTTTGCCATTGTACCTAAATCTCGGGCTGCAGGTCAGTGCTGTACAAAGAGTCAGAGTTTTCACTTGGCTTGCTGCTTATCTTTTATGTGTCTGTTCTGAGGTTGAATTTTGGGGCTGTGCCATGATGCTGGTGGAAAAAATTGGTCTCTGATTTAAAATTGGGCTTTTTTAAGGCTTCTTCTTAAGGCTGATAATGCCCTACATCTGTCAGCACAAGAGGAAGGGCAGTCCCTGGGGCAGACAAGGTGAGAGGGGAAATCTGGTCACACACACACACACCTGCCTCTGCCTTGGGAATTGAGGATGGTCCTTCCTGGTCAGAAAGAGGGGTCTGGTGGCAATGGTGACATCCCCAGCCACACAGAGCTGCCAGCACTGGAAATCATCACAGCTGCACTTCCTCTGTGCTGCCTAACGTGATGTCTGTGCTGAGTCAGGGACATGAGGGTCACTGTCACATGGCTGCAGGAGCACGAGTGCCCTCCCTGCCAGCAGTGCCCCCTTGTCCCCTGCCCTGTGTGCCTCTGCAGGGCTCTCAGTCTGAGCTGGAGGAGGGCAGTCTGAAGGAGCTTTTTGAGTGTGTGTTGCTGTTATATCTGCAGTTAGCCTTGCATGGACTCCTGTTTGTGAAAATCTGGAAGGCAGTCCTTTGGTGAGTGTTGCTGGAGGGGCTGGGTGGGCTGGTGGAGAGGGGACAGGGGCTCCAGAGCTCCAGTTGGCACTGTGATGTGAGAAATGAGGGGATGGTGGGCTGGTGGAGGGGGGACAGGGGCTCCAGAGCTCCAGTTGGCACTGTGATGTGAGAAATGAGGGGATGGTGGGCTGGTGGAGAGGGGATGGGGGCTCCAGAGCTCCAGTTGGCACTGTGATGTGAGAAATGAGGAGATCTCGTTGCTGCAGGGGTGGTTTGGCTCCAAACCACTGCCTGCTGTCCCTGCTGCTGCTCAGCTGAGGCAGCCTGGACCTTGCTGTGGGCTGGGAAGGCTCCTCTGCCTGCACCCTGCTGAGCTCCCTTTGAATGTAGCCTGGCACTGGTGCCAGGGTCGGGCAGAGGGTGGCTGGTGGCACTGCACGTTTGTCACGCAGCTCCTCTTTGACTCCATCACCACTGATTCTCTTTCTGCACATGCTGCAGAGCACAGGTTCCACCTGCAGCTCCTGTGCTTATCTGCAGGTGTCCAAAGGGAAAAACCTTGGGTGTTTTGATAGCTCTGGGGGTGCAGCCCCTGTGCCAGCCATGCCAGGGCAGGCAGTGTCTGCAGGGTGTGTGGGGATCCCTCTCTGGTGTGCTGGGCTGCAGTCAGGGGCTCCTTGGTGCTCCAGCTGCTGCTGGGGATGGATGATCAGAGGTGGGGGCAGTGAGCAGCCTGGGCTCAGCAGTTTTCCTTCTCCTTCCCTGCTGAGCAAGGCATCTCCCTTCTTATGCTTCTCAAGGAAAAACCTGGGACTGAGTCTTTCCCTCTGCCCCTCCTATTTCTTAAATAAAATCAAGCCAGTGTGTTGACCCACAGAAAGATGTCCATCCCCATCCAGGAATTGATAACTTTTGTGTTCCAAAGTTTGCTAAAACCTCAGTACCTCCCAGGAGAATGCAGTGCTGAACACAAGGTGGGATAAGACAGATTTCTGCATACCAGAGCATTTCATTTGGGACCATGCTGATGTGTCACTTTATCTTCAGCTGGCCCCTTCCCTGGAGCAGCCCAGGGATTAGCAGCCAGTATCACACAAACCCTGTGAGATTGTGCTTGCTCAGCAGTTCTCCTTCTCCTTCCCCTCTGGGCGAGGCTGACTCTGCATGTCAGGGTGTGCTGGTGGTGGCACGGGGCAGAGTCAAGCAGAGAAACTTGGTCACTCATTTTTGGGGCAAGAGTCACAGGCTGCAGTCCTGGTCTGGGACTGGGAAGTCCAGCTGAGGTACTTGAAACCCATCACAGATACTACATTAAGAAAAAGGCTGCTTCAGTCTCAAGAGAGACAACTTCCTGCCCACATTGCCAGTTTAGCTTCAGAGCCAAGGCTTTTGGTCATAGGAGATACCACAGTGTGACTTCCACAAGGGGAAACCTCCCAGCCACCTTTTGTGATTGTGCTTCTGTGTCCCGGGGTGCTTTTGGTCACTAGGAGTTATCACAGTGTGACTTCCACAAGGGGAAACCTCCCAGCCACCTTTTGTGCTTTTGGTGCTGTGTTCTAGGGTGCTTTTGGGGGCATCTGATGCACCATCTTCTGATGCAAGGAAGGAGAATAAATCTCTTCAGGTTGCTGACCACTTGGCCTTCATCACTCCTGTCTTGTTTGTTGCAATACTGTTTCTATATATATTTAGGTATTTTTAACCCTGTGACCTTATAGACCCTTTAGTCTGTAGGGAAACCAGGGGGAATTTGAGGATGCCTGGCACTGAGAGTGTTTCCAGTCCTTTTTCTTTTTCCAAGGTGTGCATGAGAATGAGGGATACATTTCATTTAATATGAAGATGAAGTGTTTGCTAGCACAGAGATGTGCAAAGAAGGTCCCTGATGATTTGAATTATTGTGAGCTGCCATATATCAAGCAAATTCTCACATTCAGGGGCTGAAAAGCTGTGCTAAAACATAGCATTGCTTGATAGCAATCTTTCAAAATGTTGTGACTTTTCTGTGTGATGAAAATGCTCACATCTTGCTGAGCCTGATGGCTTTGCTGTGTGCACAAGCAGGGATCCAGGAACTGGAGCCACCATTAGAAAAAACCCCAGGGATATGGACATCTTGTCTTACCTAGATTGAAGATATAATAAACACTGTGGATAAAATGAGCACCCTTGAAACTGTTGTCAGGGAAAGTTTTACTCCTGTATCATAAATTTCCTTTTCCTTTTAAAAATCTAGTTGGATTCTACCAAGGCCCTTCCAGAGACTGCAGGATTCCCAGGATAGCTAAATTTCAAGTAAGAGTCAGGTTTCTTTTCACTGGAAGTTAGTAAAGGATATGTATTTGAAAATGACATGAAAATGTCATTTGAAAATGACAGATTTGCTGTGAACTTCTGGAAAATAATTGTTACAGCCAGCTAGGTGAGACTGAGATAAGCTGAGCAATAATCTTCCTGTGCTGGGTGAAGTGAGTTCAATAGTTCCTGAGTTAAGACAACCCTTTAAAAAAGAGAAATGAGGTCTGATTTCACATTCTTGGCCTTTCTCTTGCTATGCCTAAGCAAACCTTTTCCTGAGGGTAGGGGTGGTGAAGGGAAAGCAAAAAGAAGAATCTGTAGCTGGGATATAAACCTTGAATAACCAAATGTCCAGGACCAGAGGGAGCCCAAAATTAAAATTAATCAAAATTAAAGCAGCTCTTGTCACCAGGCCATGATCACATTTCCTCCCAGGGTTAGAAGTCAGTGTGGAGACTTTGTGCAGTGGAGATTGTGAATGAAGAGAGAACAAACCAGGCTCTGCTGGATGCACCAGAGCCATGAACCTTCTGGAATATTCCCTTCCCTGGCTGTGGGCAGTGAGTGGGTGGCCTGGCTGCAGCTGCAGGGCTCCCTGTTGAAGCCCTGGAGAGCTGCAGTGTGGTCAAGGCAAGGAGATAGCACAGCTTCCACCTCCACATCCCCCCAGGCAGCATTCCTGGCAGCTGCTCCCTGAGGATGCCTCTCTCCAGGGCAGCACTGCTTGGGAGAGCAGACCTCCTCTGGAGGCTTGAGAGAGCCAAACCCCTCTGCTCTGGGAGCTGCAGCTCTGCTGCTTTGAGCACAGTCATGAATTTTGGCTGGAGACAAAGCCCTCACCTGGCTGAGCAGAGCACAGGCTGGTTCTTGCCCTCATTCTTTGCCCACACAGGGCAGCTCATGAATATCCATGTCTGAGCTGTCTGGAGCTGGGAATTGCTGTGGGCCAGGTGCTGCTCACCACAAACATGTCTGGTTTGGAGCTCTCTGCACCTGCCCTTGGTGACAAGGGAAGCTGCTGTGTCCTCAGCAAGGAGCCTTTCCCAGGGCTCAGAAGGGAAAGAGCTGCAGCTCCTGCCCCAAACCAGCTCAGCATGGTCTCCATCAGCCTTGTGTTTATTCGTGGCTTCCTCTGAGCAAAGGCTTGTCATTGCCTTATGTGCCTTGGAGTTTTCAGGGAAAGTGAGTGAAAGACAGGCTGTTCTGAGGGTAATTTTACTGACATGGCCATCACTGCCCTGTGTGAGGGGAATTGTCCACCCTTGTGTAATTTGGGCAGTGAAACTGCTGCTGAACAAACCAAGCCACCTTGCAGAGTTGGAGATATTTACTCCTGCCTGTGTCTGGGCACTGACTCCTCCATCTCTTTGCAGAGTTGGGCTGTGCTGTGCACAGGCAGCAGTTGAGGCTCCCTAGGAACCATGGACCACTCAGGGGTTCTTTGCCCTGAGGTGTAATGAGAGTTCAAGTGATGAGTGAGATGGCAAGAACCAAAACCCCAAAACTCTGTGAAATGAAGGATTCACTGGCAGGTTTTGGCTGAGATTGGCTGAAATTCCTGCAGGTTGGGTGGCAGAGGGGGAGAGGAGAAGAGCTTGTAATTAAAACTTCTTTAATCAGGAATAAAAGCAATAAACCAGCAACATTTTTCCCCCACCAGCAGATTCCCCTGATGCTGATTGCCAGACCAGCTCCTTTCTGATTTACTGGAACCAGATGAGGAGGAGGAGAGGGATCTTCCTGGGAGCTGTGCCTTTTTGGCAACTAATTTTTTTTGTGGAGGCTTTAACTAACAGTTTAGTCTACAGTTGTACAGAAGTAACACCCAGCTCTTGCTTGGCTCCAAGCTCCAGCCATGGAAAGCCTGTTTGCAAGGAGGGAGGACAGGGTGACCTGTCTGATGGAGAGGAATGTGCAATTTGCTTGTCTGCAGTCACATCACTGTTATTTTTCTTCCAGCACCGTGCCTTGGTGTCTTCTGTGGGAATCTAGCAGGCAGCTTTGAGGTGGTGTTTGACTGCTCTTTGTAATGCAGTTATTTGCCAAGTTC
The DNA here is from genome assembly GCF_012460135.2 of Molothrus ater. Classification (NCBI taxonomy): domain Eukaryota; kingdom Metazoa; phylum Chordata; class Aves; order Passeriformes; family Icteridae; genus Molothrus; species Molothrus ater. The sequence continues at coordinate 5,379,519 of NC_050498.2, read as the reverse complement.
TCCACCAAATGAAACTTCTTGTGGGGTTGAGCACTCATTGGTTTCCAGAGCACCTGCCCAGGGTCACTGCCAGGTGGCTGTGGACCTCTCCCTGTGCTCCACAGGGTGATTTTTATGGCTGGTGCCCTGTGGCACAGGGCTGTGTGTTGTCTGGAGCTGGACTTCCCTTGTGTGGGTAACAACAGGGGGTTGATCTTTGCTGAAGGTACCTGGTCTCCCTCAATAGTGCTCCCTAAGCATCACCTCTTCTCTTCTCTTCTCTTCTCTTCTCTTCTCTTCTCTTCTCTTCTCTTCTCTTCTCTTCTCTTCTCTTCTCTTCTCTTCTCTTCTCTTCTCTTCTCTTCTCTTCTCTTCTCTTCTCTTCTCTTCTCTTCTCTTCTCTTCTCTTCTCTTCTCTTCTCTCTTCAGTCACTTTTATTTCTCAGCCATGGCATGTATCCTCTGTGACACCAGCAAGGCTCTGAGTCACTTTTCTACGTGCAAGTTCAAATGTCCATGGTCCCCTGGGTTGGCAGCATGCCCAAGTACAAAGAGAGAGTCACTTTGCCCTTCCAAATCAAGTTTAGAGTTAATTATCTGTCTGTTTGGACAGAGTGTGTCCTTGTGTGTAGGGAAGATAATCTTGCCATTGGGTTAGGGTCAGAGGGGTTCAGAGCTTTGGCACAGCAGTGGGAGGGAGGGAGGGATGGGTGGCTCCCCAGGGGAGGGACAGGGGCCATGGGGCTGCCTGGGTATTTGAGGGCTGGGTGTTTATCCTTGTGCTACCACAGACTCTGTGGGTATGGCTGTGGGCAAGTCCCAAATCACTTAAACTCTGCCTTGGTAAGTGTAAAGGAGCAATTCAAGGAGATGGAAGTTAAACTGGGGGAGATCATGGAGGGGACTGGGAAGCCAAAGGCCCAGGGAGAGATGGATAGTAAATCCAATCTGCAATGGAGTAAATCAGAAATATCAGCACAGCAGTGGGGCCAGGGCATCCTGTCACCTTGTGGGAAGGAGGGAGGAAGCCCCAGATCTGTGGGATGACTGAAGAGTGGGGTCATCCCTCAGTAACACCCAGGGGTTGTGTGGTGAGTGAGGGCTTTAGTAAAGGCTGGCCATGAGTCCCTATTGCTGGGGTTAGGAGCCTGGTTTGGCTCCTTGGCTGGAGTGTGGGGCTGCTCTGATGCTGCTGGCAGAGGGATGGATCAGCATGGATACAACAGCAAGGAAAAAGCTTGGTGGGACACAGAAGAACCTTGCAGAGCTGTGATGCAAGGCCTCTAGCCCAAGAGTTGTTGGGCAGCCTTGTGCTCCTAAGACAAAGTGTAAAGCAAAACTCATTTTCAGGGTGTGCTGTAATGCTGTCCCGTGTGGCTGCTGGTGCTCACTGTTTCTCCTTGCTCACAGTGCCTCTGAGTGCCATGGGGGAGCCCAGCATGGACCCAACCATTGCTGCTGACAGCCCTGCACAGCAGGACTCTCTCTTCAGCATGACAGACGTGTTCCTCATCTCCCTCATCACTGGACTTTTCACCTACTGGTTCTTCTTCCGCAAGAAAAAGGAGGAAGTGCCTGAGCTCCCCAAGATGCAGACAGTGTAAGTAACAACTCTCAGCCTGTGTGGCTCTAGTGGAGCTTTTCTCTCTTGTGGTGGGCTCTGGGAGGCTCAGCTGGATTGTGGGAGGTCGGTGAGGGGGCGTTTCTGTGCCCTCAGCTGTGGGTTCTGCTCACAGTGCAGAAATCCCGGTGGAAGAGCCAGGCTGCAGTTCTGCCTTACCCCACCGTGTGGCCCAAACTGGGAATTGGCCTTTCCCAAGCAAGGCAGGAAAGCCTCTGGCTGTACTTCAGAACTCTTAAGGATTTCATTCTTGGTGTTTTCTGATAAAAGTCACATTTAGGTAAATCTGGAGAAAGGTTGCTTGCTCTTAAGCAGGTTTCCTGTTGGAGATTTTATCTACCCTTGGCTATGAAGGAAAGAAATAGTTTCTGGGATGAGCTGCTTGGCAGCTCCTGTAAAACATGATTGGCTTTTGATACCAGGTTAGCCCTGGAGTGGGAGACTGAATTTGGAGGAGGAGAGCTTTGTTCTACCCTGTCTCCTGCAGAGGGCTTGGGGCCAGGAATGAGCCACACAGGTGGAGATCTGGGTGCATTTCATTCCTTGTCTCAGTCACATTCCAAACTTAACTCAGTTTTCTGCTGGGTTTTTTTAAGCTTGTGCTTTGTTTCTGGAGGTTGGAAAGTACATTTTCTGGCTGGGAGGGTTTTAAAGGGCAGCAGTGTCCCTGGCTGTGCTACCTTGTGCAGATGGGTGCACACATGGCTGGCAGCAGCCCAGCTGCCTGTGCCAGCCCAGCCTTACCTTGGGAATGTGTCCTGTTGGATTGCTGGGATGCTTTCCCTGCCATGCCTGCCAGCCAGGGCTGTGTGTGTCAGTGCACGTGGTTGCCTCTGGAGATTGTAAGAATGGCTGTGCTGGCTGGGGAAAGGGCACTGTCCATCTGAAATTGGATCCTGCCATGGCACAGCCTGGGCTCCCGTGCTCCCCATCCTTGTGACTGATTCCACCTGCAGCCCATCATGTGCAGCTCTTCCAGAGGCTGTGGTGACCTTGCAGGGAAGCTTTGACTGCTGGTTGTGTGTTACCACCTTGTTCTGCTGCAGGGCCTCAGCACATGGGTTCCATCCCAGCCTGGCTGCAGGCCCTGGCTCTGAGCTGCCTCACAGGCACTTTGTTACTTCTTTGGGGTCTGTGCTGCCTTCTCTGTGCCTGGGAGCAGCTGCTCCTTGTGGGAGATGTGGAGCAGCAGCACCTCCTGTTGCTGATAACCAGAGAGGTGAGGTTGTTCAGCAAGGTGTCTGACACAGCTGCACTTTGGAAAAGTGTCAGCCAGGCAGGTGCAGAGTGACAGGAGGCTGTGGAGTGTTTTTTTTTTTCCCCTGGACCCTGCTGCAGACCTGCTGTGGTCATTGTATCAAGCTGGTCCCAGGGCACTGTGACCCTAGAAGCCAAGGCTGGTGGCACATCCATCCTTCAGGACAGAGACAGTGACTTCCTGCAGCTTTTGCAGTGGGATTTTATGGGATGCCTGGAACCGGGAGGAAAATGAGTGAGAAAACAAGCTTGGTCAGCCTTGGGTTTCCTTCCCTCCTGTAATCCTTCAGTCTGGGGTGGAGTTTCCTTTCTGATGAACAAGCAAATCAGGATCCCACTGCCAGCCTCTGGATGTGGGGGGCAGGGAAGCTGTCCCAGACCCATGAAGGCAGAGAGGCCTCAGTGGGGCTGTCTCTGGCCGGAGTGGAGAGCCTTGACCTTTAGGGGGGTTGCATTTCTTCAGCTCATTCTCTGCAGCTCTGCCAAAGTGTCCTGAGCTGCTTTATCTGATGGCATTGGCTGATGGTTTCTGTTGTGTCACTTTGGCCCCCCAATTTCAGCCTCAGAACACTGGAGGATGAAGGTGCTGAATAACAATTCAGACACATCACAGTGGCTGCTGCTTTAGCAATGTGATTGCTAAAGTGCAATGCTGACCTAAACACAGCATCCAGCACCTCAGTGCCCTTCTGGGGTTTTTGAGAGCAGCACACCTTCGTAAAACCATGTCAGCTCAGCAGGGTCTGCAAAGAAAATGCCTTTTGTTACTGCCTTTGATTGTGGAAGAGCAGATGTGAGGTTGAGATGCCCTGTTCTGGGTTCTCTCTGCGTGGCCTGGGAATCATCATGATCTTGCCCCAGCAATGCATCTCCAGGTTCAGCCACAGCTCAGAGAGGGATCAGGCTGCTGATCTTCACCCTTAAGTGGAGCTGTTTTCCTGCCTGAAGTGCCCACGGAAGGGACAGAACCCAGCACATGCAGTGTCTCCTGCAGACGAGGTGTCCTGTACCTGTGACGTGTAACAAGTGTGTGTGGGCCAGGCTGGGATCCCACTGACTGAGCATTGCTTGTGTTTTGACCATTTTCAGACTTAATTAAAACCACCAGAGCAGCCCTCCCTGCTGCCTGCTCTGCAGATGTCGTTAGGGAGAGCAGCTCTGGATCAGCAGCAGCCACGGCCACCGCGCTTCCTCGCAGGGCCATTGCCGGGGAATGCAGGAATTTATTTTTGCTCTTTGGCTGCTCTTCCTCTGCAAGTTTCTCAATCACAGATTTCTTTCCCTTCTCCTGTCCCCACTCTGCAGACAGTCATCCTGGGGAGAGATGCTGGTGGGACAGCCATTGGTATGCTGAGTGTCACCCTCTCCCTTCTCCCCCCCCTCTTTAACATTGTTTGGGACAGAAACTGGCTTATCTCTATTCTGCAGCTATGCAGAAATCCATTCCCTGGTACTTGTAGGGCTTCCTGTGGCAGGAATTGCTCCAAGTCCTCAGCCTGATTAGCTCTCTGCTGCCTGTGTGTGTGAGAGAGACCATCTCTAATTTAATTTAATAGGATCCTGAGGAAAACAAACTCCTTTGAGCTGCGTCTGTAATGGCACTGCCATAGTTACCCAAAGCGTTGCTCACGCAGTGTCTGGAATCGTTTCATTCAGCTACAGCATCAAGCTTTTTTTCCCTTTTTTTTCCCCTTTTTTTTTTTTTTATAAAAGAATATATAAAAGCAGCTGTGATATAAACAGTTTCCAAGGGAACGAGGCAGGGGGAGGGTTTTGTGTCCCGTCCCCTGCTCCGTGCGGGTGGGAGAGGGACGTGTGCTGCGGAGGATCCTGGGAGGTTTCATTCTCCACTCCTAATTCCTTTCTGCCACTGCTGCCAGATGTTGCAGTTTCTCAGGACTGTGCAGATCCACTCAGTAACTTCCAAAGCCCCACCAGGAGGATTGGAGTGGACAGCACCACTCCTGCTATGACCCGTGCCGGGACCTTTTGTGCTGGCTCTCTTCTCCTCAACAAAAGGCTGATGCTTGGTTTTAACGCCCGGGAGGAGCAGAATGGAAAGGCCTGTGTGCCTGTGGCTCCAGAGCTAAGTTAGATCCGTCCCCCCACAGCTCCCTTTGCAGACACAGCTGCCCTGGACTCTTTGTCTGCCTCCTCCCTGCCCTGCCATGGGCTGTGTGTACTCAGCCCCGCGGGAAGAGCCGGCCGTGGCCAGGTGAGTTACTCTGCCTGATGGGCTGCTGGGGTCCTTCCAGCTCCAAAGCTGGGTGGAGTGGGTGCCTCCTCCCTCTGCAACAGGAGGAGAAGGGAGGGGAGAGGCTCTGCTTGGAAGCAGGCTGCTCCAGAGGAGTCCCTGCTGTCAGTGCTCGGTTTCTGTGCAGCATCCAGACTGCGTCCTCACTTCTGGATGTATCTCTGCTTTCAGCAGGAAAGCCATGGGAGCTTTCTGAAGGAGAAGTGTTCAGCTGAGACAGGCTTTGGTATTCCTGCTGAGCTTTTGGAAGCTTCCTCCCCTGTCCTTTTTTTCTCCTGAAACCAAAGTGACAGAGAGCCCTGGGAGTTGTTTGAGCTGTGGGCTCTCACCAAGGGTGGGGGAGCTGTACAAGTTACAGACTCACTCTGACAATGGGGTTAATCCCCTTCCCTCCACCCAGTGCTTCTTCTGGTGCTTGGAGCTGCTACCTTGAGCTGTCTAAGCTGTAAGAGCAGTCCTTGCTGAGGACAAACTTTCTCTTCCAAGTTTCCCTGGCAGAGCAGTGGAAATGTGTGTAGTTTCTGCCTTTGGTGCCTGTGTGTTTTCATTGCTCAGATTTTCAGGCCACCCTGATGAAGCAATTTCAGTGAGTTGTGTAGCCTTTTTTCCAAAGCCAGACTCATTATTTCTTCTGTATCTGAGCCACAGCCTGTTCTCCAGCACTCACTTCAGTGCAGGGTTGCCTCCTTTGAAAATGGACGAGCTCCATGTGCTGCTCCCTTTTTTCTTCCAAAGGGAGCTTGTTGAAAGGATCTAAAAACTTTTCTTTTTCTCCTCCTTTAAAAGCATTTTGTTTAGTAGTTAAACCAACAGTTGTTTTAATTGGATCTCATTTGCAGAGGGCAGGAATTAAAGAAGTTCACCAAGGAGATAAAAACTAAGTGAGAGCTGAGTCTTGAGAGCTCTCCCAAGCCCATGCCCTGGCTGCAGCGTGGGCAGGGCTGAGGCTGCTCCCTTAGGATATTTGTGATATCCCAGTTCCCAACAGGGGACAAATGACAACATGAGGAGGCTGTTAGCTGCTGAGAGAGCCAAGCGGGGTGTGAAGCAGCTCTCCTGGGAGCATGGCTGCCTTGGGGAGCTTTTTGGGGTCAGCTTTGCTTGTCCTTTGTGTGTGCTTTGTCTTTTGTATGAGACTGTTGGTGCTCAGAGCTGTCAGGCCCAGTTATGGAGCTCCTTGATCCCTTTGGGTAGCAAGGGGTGCTGGAAGGGATGTTTTATCAGTGTCCCCCACCCTGCTACTCTGTGTGTGTGTGCTCTCCACAAATGCCTCAGCACATCCGCAGGATCCCTCCCTCTGGGCTACAGAGCTGAGGAAACTGTTAGCAAGCTCTTCACATTCTTACATGGGCTGGAGCCAAAACCATTTGTTTTTTGCCTGGAGGCTTCTCTCTTCCCACAGGAGACCTGGCCTTGCATTCTTCCATTGTGGCACAGAAACGGGTCCCACGTTCCTCTTCCCTGCTACCAGAGCTGGGGGAGGACAGCGGGGGAGCTTCTGTCCCAGCCTGCTCTGAAAAGCTCCCAGCACCTAATCTGGCTGTAGTTATGGTCACCTCTGCTTGTGAGGCTCCCAGAGTCCTCAGGGCTGGGCTGTTTTCACTCCATGACACTGAAAATCCAAAGATGTGCTAAGGATAGCAAAGCTCTTCTGGCTCCCTCCCTAACAGGGCAGCCCCAGCAGTGTGAATCCCCACCTCCATGTTTCTGGCTCTGCTGGGGTTTGTCCCACTTCCAAGCTAGGGAAAGCCACATCTATTCAATAATGCAAATGTTCTGTGTAGGAGATCCATCCTGGGAATGGGAAACCAGCACAGAATGATCTCCACAGGACCGTGGCTGGCAGTGGTGGCCTTGCTGGGAGCTCTGTGGCTCTGATCAGCTGCGTGTGCCTGCTCCACAGGGCTCTGCAGCCCTGGGGCTCATGGCTGGCATGCTGTTTGGAGGTTCAAACAGCTGATTTTTAGCCCTGTTTGACTTCAGGTTTGGGGGATGTGCCCTGGGGAGCATGGCTCAGGACTGATCCTGCCTGCCCACAGTGGTGTGGGAAGGAGGGAGTTTTCCATTCCCTTCTTTCAAACCATGGCTTGGCCCCTGAGACTTATCTGGAGACCTGCTCCTGTGAGATCCTTTAGCTCAGCTGTGAAACCTCTCAGAGCAGTTGATAAAGGTTTCCTGGTGGGCAGGGCTGTGTGCCTGGGCTTTTCCTGTGGGGGAATTCACTGATGGGGGTCAGGCAGGAGCTCAGCTTTTCCCCTGTGCTCCAAGTCCCTGCTCCATGGTTGTGTGCAGAAGCCCTGTGGCTGAGCAATGGGCATCCCTGGGACCAGGTGAATAACAGTGCTCAGTAGAGATTCACACCCTTCTGGGCAGCTTTCCTGACGTCTGGAGGCCACTTTTCTCCCACTTGCTTATTCCTGACCTCAAAAATGAATGTACTCATCTGAAAAGATGTTCCTCCTGTCTTTCAGAGCAGCTCCAGTGAGAGACAGCAGCTTCATTGAGAAGATGAAGAAGACGGTAAGCTGCTTGTTCTGCCTCCAAGGGGTGCTGGGAAGGTGGGGGAGCTCATGTCCATCCCAGTTTCCTCTGGAACCATCCCATTTTCCTCTGGAAAGTGTCAGCAGGAGGAGCTGGTTTGGATACAGACACATGGCTGCTGCAGAGAGCATCCAGAGGAAGGCTGTGTGAGCAGCCAGGAATAGCTCTTTTAGTCTGTGCCTGAGAGTTGTTCTTAGAGAAGAAATTAAAGTAAAAATTCAGTGGTGGAAAAAAAGAATGTAATATGAGATCAAAGTCAGAAGGGAAATGGCAGAGACTTTGAAGTCATTGGCTGGCAGTTGTTTATCTGTGTGGTTGCTTCCCAAACTGGCTGGCTGTGCAATGGGAATTGTACACAGAACTGTCAGCTTTTGACTCTGCTGCTCTGGACACAAGAGGAAGCAAGGGCTGGATGCATTTTCCATTCTACTTCAAAGTAGCTGGCTTGCAGCAGAGCAAGAGCTCTGGTGCTCAGGCACTTGCCCAGAGCCTTTGGCAAGTTCTGCATTCCCATCCAGGGTGTTCCCTGTTTCCTGGAGTCACGCTGCAGCCTCGAAGTTGAGAATAAATCTGGAAAGTTTATTCTTTGCTTTGGGTTTTAGTCTGACCTGAATCTCCCCTCTGAGAGTGGCAAGAGTCATGTTCTCATTAACAGCTCAGCCCTGAGTCTTCTGCCAAGCTCTTGGAGTCCTGCACAAGCGCACACTCCTGGTTGCCTTTAGGTCGCAGTCCAGGATTCCTGATCTTAGGCATTTCCTTTGTGCTTCATCCATGCATTTGCCAAATGATTAATCACCATTTAAAAGGGATTTTTCTTTCTCTCCAGGGCCGAAATATCGTGGTTTTCTATGGTTCCCAGACAGGCACAGCAGAGGAGTTTGCCAATCGCCTGGCCAAAGATGCCCATCGCTATGGCCTCCGGGGCATGGCAGCAGATCCAGAGGAGTATGACCTGGTAATTTAGCCCTGAACAGCCTGGGGATAGTCACAACCTTTCAGTGCCCCCTAAAAAAATCCAATGACCCTGGCCAAGGGACAGTTGTGTCATTTAGGGGAGAAAAGATCAGCCTGAGAGATGCAGGTACGGGCTCGGTCCTTGCCGTTCTACATTCTCCTGGTCCTTTAAAGCCTTGCATGGAAAATCCCATTGCTTTTCTTTGTGGTGGAGCAGAAATATTGACTTGCAGTCCAGTAAGGGTGGTTTCCTTTATTTTCCCAGCCATTTTAGGTGGGTTTGGCCTTTCCCAACCCCTTCTGTAAACACGTGGTGCTGTTTGCACACCTACACTGTGGGAATAGGAATTTCCCAACAGCCTCAGTGTGGGATCCTTGAATATTCTTCTTTCCTCTGCTTGCAGTCGGACCTGAGTCGCCTCTCTGAGATTGACAAATCCTTGGCAGTGTTCTGCATGGCCACCTATGGAGAGGGGGATCCCACAGATAATGCCCAGGATTTCTATGACTGGCTGCAGGAGGCTGATGCCGACCTCTCGGGTCTCCGGTTTGCAGTAAGTGGCTCTATTCCAGTTCTTGTCTTGCATTTGGGCAGGAAGGCCAAGAGCCCTCCAGAGTGGCTTGGGGAAAGGCCCAACATGATGTCTGTGCCTTGTACACCTTGTCTGGGATGAGATCCCTGCTGTCTTCCTGCCCAGGCTTTGTGGACACCTGCAAATGTACTTTTGGAGGCTTTAAATGCAAATGTCAGAGTTTGCTCTCCACTCCTTAAATCATCAGGGTTCCCTGGTATAAACAGCCCCAAACAGCCCTGCAGGCACTGAATACAGGTTTGTAAATGAGCTACAGGCTGCTGCTGCTCTTCAGAAGCTAATTGAGCAGCCTGGGGCCAGATCTTCTCCCGCTAATTAAATCACTTGGAGTTGTGTAGCTCTCTTCCCGTGCTGAGCTGAATACTGGCTGAGAAACAGCCACCTCACCTAAAACCTGGCCAAATTCCTTAGGCAGCATAATATTGCAAATGAGAGTAAAATCCACTGGTGGAGATGTGAGGCTACTCTGTGTGAAGCAGTGAGCAAGGATTTATTTACTGTGTGGTTTGTGGGAGGCAAAGGCCAGCAATGGCTCTCCAGGCAGTCCAGGTTCTTACTGGTCCCACAAGGAGATATGCAGGAGCTCTTGGAATTGCATCCAGGCTCAGGGGAGGTGCTGGTGCCTCCTGACCACACACTCTCAGTGGTAGATTCTTACTGGAGAGCTGATGGGGGAGCTGGGAGAGGTCTCACTGTCTTTGTTCTGCATCCTTTGTGGGTGATACCTGTCCAGAGGATGTCAAATGGATGGGGGAAGTCCATCTCCTGCTTCTGCATGCTCATGAGTGTTCCCTTCCAGGTCTTTGGGCTGGGGAACAAAACTTATGAGCACTTCAATGCCATGGGGAAGTACGTGGACAAGAGGCTGGAGGAGCTTGGAGCGCAGCGCATCTTTGAGCTGGGGCTGGGAGATGACGATGGCAAGTGAGTGCCTTGGGCTGAGGGGCTGGTCAGAGCTGGCTGAAAGCATCTTGAAGAGACCTTGGCAGGGAATTGGCTCCACTACCAAGCCAGAAATAAGCTCCACAGGGCTTGTTGTTGGGGTTGACATGTTTGTGAGTGTGTGTGCCTGCTGTGTCTTCCACAATCAGCTCTCTGTGCACAGGGAGTGTTCTGAGGGATCCTGTGTCTGGGAAATCCCACCTCAGCTTTAAGTCTTGAAATGCTCATGGGACAACTGGAGCAGGCTTTGCAGCCTCCTCTGCCTTTGTGGATAAACTCACCCATCCCAGTGAGGCAGGCAGGTTAATCTCCTCGGGAGCTGTTTTATGGTGGGAGGCAGCAACTTTCCAACTCGGACAATGATATTGATATTTTCTTTTTTTTTTTTTTTTTTTTACCTCTCTGTGTTCACTTGAGCACCTTGGAACATTATATCAACCTGTGGCTCTACCTCTAAGCTCTGCAGGGCCTTGTGGGAGGGATATGCCATGTGTGGAAGGCTCTGAGCCTAGAATAATAAGCAGTGCCACAATGGAATAATGACCTTTTAGGAAGGTCATCTCATGCCAGGGGTGGGCAACAGGGAGTTTTTTAAAGACTGAGCCTAAATGCCTGCCAAGCCTTCCTTGGCAGAGCTGGGGAAGGGAGGGGAGTCTGGTGTAGCAGCAGTTCCCACTCAGTGCTCTGCAGGTGCTTTCCTGGTGATCTGTGGGCATGTGGAGGTACCAAGGGTGCCTGGGTCCGAGGCAAATGCTTTTTCCCACAGTGATGGGAGGAGGACACAGGGGTCTCAGGTGGCTTCTCTGGGAATGGGGCTGGGTTGTTGACTCTCTCTTCTGCCCTGGCTAGCCTGGAAGAAGACTTCATCACCTGGAGAGAGCAGTTCTGGCCAGCAGTGTGTGAGCACTTTGGGGTGGAGGCTACAGGAGAAGAGTCCAGGTGGGTTTGGGAGCAGCTCCTCCTGGGTGTCACGGACTGGCCACCTTGACTGGTGGCTGTGTCATCAGCCCTGGGCTGCTGTTCCTTTTCCTCTGCACTGCCTCCCCTTCCAGACTCAAGGGCACAAGTGAAGTATAGCAGTGAGTGGGGATGTTTGGCCTGAGCCTGCGCTGGTGTGAGTCTGAGCCCAGCTCTGGGTTCCTGTTCTGAGTGGGGAGATGATAGCTCTGGTTCCTTTGGGGCTGGTTGTGAGGCTCCAGGGAGGCTGAGGGTTCCCTTTGCTTTGGGCTTTCTGCAGAGTCTTCCTGTTTTCTCATGTCTCAAGAGGGGCAAAGGGGTGGAATTTGTTTTTGAGCTGCAGCAAATCCAGCAAAGGAGATGATGCTTCCAGCTGTACCTTGTGGGTTCCAATGTGAGTTTTTTCTCTTTTCTCTCCTTTTTCCCCCCAGCATCCGGCAGTACGAGCTGGTGGTGCACACAGATGTGAACATGAACAAAGTCTACACAGGGGAGATGGGCAGACTCAAGAGCTACGAGAACCAGAAGCCGTGAGTGCCAAACCCCTGGGCAGGCTGTGCCTGGGGCAGGGCTTGGCTGGTGGCTCCCTGATGTTTGTAACAGCACCTGCAGCACAGCAGCTCTCTGCCCAAGAGAAATGGGCTCAAAGCTCCACTGGGACTCTGAGATTCCCCAATTAATGAATCATTTATGGTGAGGAGATGGCTGTGGTCACATGTGCTGTTTGGCTGGTATATCCACAGCATCTGTCCTGAGCCTTTCCTTGCCTGCAGCAGCCAATGCATGATGGCTGCTGGCAGTATTGCTGTGGGGAGAGATGAGCTTTAAACATTAATTCCAGCCTGAAATATTTCTTTGAGATGTGACAGTGCCTCCAATCCCGTTGGATGTCATGTGTCCTTAATGGGAAAGAAGCTGTCAACTGCTGGGCTGTGCTGAGAAGGAAAAGGATCTGTTTTCTGTGGCAGTGTGGGGAGCAGCAGGCTCATGATCTGTTTTCTGTGCCAGTGTGGGGAGCAGCAGATTGTGATTTGGTTTATGCTGGGGTGCAGTGTGCTTTGGAACAGGATCAAGTCATGGGGGCCTGCTCTGGAGTCAGAGGGATCATGCCTGGACACAAGGAGCTCCATGAGCCTGCAGGAGGGAATCCCAGAGCACCTTTGTCTTTCCTTGCAGCCCCTTTGATGCCAAGAACCCCTTCCTGGCTCAGGTCACAGAGAACCGCAAGCTGAACGAGGGTGGAGAGCGACACTTGATGCACCTGGAGCTGGATATCTCCAATTCCAAAATCAGGTACTTCCCTGGGGGAGACTGCTCCTCTCTTTTGTCGGGAGCAAAGAAAAAGATGTGGCACCAGCCTCATCCAGCACTTAGAAGGGGACCTTGCTCCTTAGCACAGCCTTAACTGCCCCTTTGGGCTTCTGTACCAGGTACCCCCTGCCAGGACTTGCTCCCAGCTCTTGCAGTGCTTTGGGTCCATCCCATCCCACATCTCTGTCCTACCTGAGCAGTGCCAGTTGCAGAAATTCTCTAGAAGTCAATAAATGAGAGGGCAGCTGAGCTGAGGATTGCTCTCGCCTCTGTGTGCCTGGTTTGGGTGTATGTGCATAGGGGAATAAAGCCCTGTTCTTAAAACCCTCTCACTGGCTTAAATTCCTTAAATTGTTAGGAAGTCATGAATCCAGTGGCTTAACATAACAACTGCAGAGGTTTTGAGGAGCTTTGCTCTGTTCTGTTGGGAAACTGACCTGTCCTTGCTGAAACTCTGGCAGAACTGCTGTTAATAAAAACCCTGGGAAACCATTATCCCACAATGTCACTGCTGCTGTCACTGCTGGCTCTGTGGGTCCTGGTGGTGCAGGTCCTGTGCATCAGACCTCAGTGTTGTCCTGCTGCCTCTTGCACCAGCCCCCTTGTCTTCTGGCTGAGCTGCTGGGGGTGGTCAAGAAGTGGTGCAGGTGTTCCATGTGCTCTCCTCCTGCTCTGTGCCAGGTATGAGTCTGGGGACCACGTGGCTGTGTACCCAGCCAACGACTCCTCCCTGGTGAACCAGATTGGTGAGATCCTGGGCACGGACCTGGACACTGTCATGTCCCTAAACAACTTGGATGGTGAGTAGGGATGACCCCTGAGGCTCTCCAGTTCTCCAGCTGTGGCCTCTGTCCTTCACCCTCAGATCCTGTGGGGCACCTCCAGATGTCCCACAGCCCCTCTCAGTGTTGTGCTGTTTTAGCAGGGGCTCAGAGCCTGCCTGCTGAGATCAGCTGAAGTGGGTCAGTTGTGAAATGCGCTTGGTGAGCCCATTCAACAACAAATTATGTAACAGCACACTCCTAATTATGGAGCCCTAGCCCACCAGAGCATCCTTCAGCAGCCCTGGAGCTCCTCAGGGCCCTGAGTGTGTGAGATGTTCTTATTCAGTCCTGGGAGGAGGCACAGGCTTGGGGACTGAACTGCCAGCAGGGAGCACTTGTGCTGATCCAAGGAGCTGTTCCTGGTGAGCATTCCCAGCAGAGCCAGCCTCTGGCAGGAGGGAGATGGCAGCTGCTGCCCATCACAGTCCTGGAGCAGCACAGCCGGACCTGAGGCAGCAGATGTGCTGGCCCAGAAGCCTGAGAGAGCTCCTGGTTTCTAGAGACAAAGTGGATTTAAGGCATTGCTGGAGCCTGTGGCCCCCTGTGCAGTGTCCTGTGCTGTCATTCCTGTCCCCCAGCCTTGGACCTCTCAAGGCTGAACAGAATGGGTCTGGCCTTGGAGCACAGCTGTATGTGGCTGACAGAGCCTAAGGACACTTTTGAGGCCAGATCTGATGGAGCTGTAAGTGCCTGAGGCCGAATTAGCCATGGAGGGCAGCCCCCTGCTTAGCCTGGGGGTTTGCTGGACTGTTCGTGCACATCTCGGGGCAGGGAGCCCCTTGGGGAACACAGGGTGTGTTTTTTGCTGCAAAACTATCAGGCAGCATCTGTGAAACACAAAATGGGCTACTGGGAGATGGAGGTGATTCAGTGTGGAGCTGGGGCTCTGACCCACAGGCTGCTGAAGCCCACTCTGCTCTGTCTCCAGCCCTCACTGCGTGTGTAGCAGCCGGCACAAAACCTCTTAACACAACAGCACGAGGCGGATGGATTTTTATTTTTTCTTTTTCTCCCACTTCTCCAGAGGAATCCAACAAGAAGCATCCCTTCCCCTGCCCCACATCATACAGGACAGCCCTGACCTACTACCTGGACATCACCAACCCTCCCCGCACCAACGTGCTCTACGAGCTGGCCCAGTACGCCTCGGACAGCGGCGAGCAGGAGCGCCTGCGCAAAATGGCCTCGTCTGCTGCTGAGGGCAAGGTGGGAGCACTGCCCTGCCCACCTGGGCTGGGGGGGTCCCCAAAAGGCAGCCAGAGAGCCCACAGGGTGTGGAGGCCCTGGGGGGCATCTCCTAAGTTATGCCCCATTGGCTGCTTCCCCTGTTCCTCTGTCCCTATGTTCATGAGCCACTCCTTCACATTTCCCTGCTTGGCCCGTATCTTTGTACTACCCCCAGACCAGGGTCAGCCTCCAGGCCCCTGGAGAGAAAGCTGAGCTCTCCAGGTGTGTGTGCTGGAGACCTGAATGTTGTCATCTTATTGCAAAAGTTCCATATGTTCTTGGTGATTTCTCATGGGCAGCTCCTCACAGCACTGACTCCTTCACAGTACAGCCAACAAACTCCACCTCCCTTCTCCACCAGCTAACCCACTCTTTTGTGGTGCACTTGTCTTCCTATTGGACACAGCTGTAGCCTATTAAGGGCAGGCCTGTTCCTAATCTTTGGTGATGAGTACAGCTGCACTCCTCAGGTGTGAGATTGCCTTCTGCGCTATTCTCTTACATTCTGTCCCTCCACACCTGAACATCTCATGGTGCAGCTGAATTAAACATCTGTGGATATTATGCAAAGGCCCTTTTTGTTTCTTTACCCTGGACTTTACTAGCAGCAGTTCAGGCTCAAGGGGAGTGTTTGCCAGCCGTGTGGGGAGGTTGTGATGCCTGTGCTCTCCTTGCCTGCAGGCTCTGTACCTCAGCTGGGTGGTGGAGGCCCGCAGGAACATCCTGGCCATCCTGCAGGACATGCCCTCCCTGCGCCCCCCCATCGACCACCTGTGCGAGCTCCTGCCCCGCCTGCAGGCCCGCTACTACTCCATCGCCTCCTCCTCCAAGGTGGGTGTGCTTCCAGCAGGGAATGTGCCAGTGGAGGGACCTCTTCAGCTGCAGCTTCCCTCAGCTGGGAGCTTCTCCTGGTGACATTTACTATGAGAAGGGCAGATTTAGTGATCTTCATGCATGGAGTTATCCCAGCTTCCCAGAGGGTCTGTGCAAAGTCCCATGCTGCAGCCAGCTGTGCCCTGATACCACCAGACTCTCTGGAGCCCTGCTCCTCTTTGCTCATTTGCTTGGCAAGGTGGCATTTTAGGGGCTGGTCAAAAGTCCCTCTTGGCAACCTCCAGGGAAGCTCAGTGGTCCTGTGATGAGTTGAGGACAAGAGAGAAGCCCCATGAGGAGCACACAGGGAGGAGTAGCTGTCCCAATGTTAACATGAAGTTAAACTTATCCCACATTCCTGAGCACAGTGTGGGGTTGCTGGACTCCTTCTCTGCCTGGTTCCAGCATCTTTTCCCTGCAGGTCTGCTGTCATCTTATTGCAGGGGTTCCATGCTGTTGTCTCCTTATCACAGAAGTTTCACACCTTCTTGGTGTTTCCCGTGGGCAGCTCCTCAGAGCACTGACTCTTTCTTCTTCACAAAGCAGCCAAATGACTCCAGTTCCCTTCCCAACCAGCCACCCCACTCTTTTATAGCATCTTCGTCTCATTGGTCACAGCTGTGGCCTGTTCAAGTCAGGCCTGCTCCTAATCTTTGCTAACTGACCCAGCTGCAACTCCTTAGGGGTAAGATTACTTTCTACACCATCTTTATTTCCTTATATTTATCCCCCTACCCAGGTCCATCCCAACTCCATCCACATCTGTGCCGTGACAGTGGAGTACGAGACCAAGACGGGCCGCCTGAACAAAGGGGTGGCCACCAGCTGGCTCAGGAGCAAGGTGCCTGTCCAGCAGGGGAGCAGCTCCCAGGTGCCTGTCCAGCAGGGGAGCAGCTCCCTGGTGCCCATGTACGTGCGCAAGTCGCAGTTCCGGCTGCCCTTCAAGCCCAGCACGCCCGTGATCATGATTGGGCCAGGCACCGGCATCGCCCCCTTCATGGGCTTCAT
Organism: Molothrus ater; assembly: GCF_012460135.2. Lineage (NCBI taxonomy): Eukaryota > Metazoa > Chordata > Aves > Passeriformes > Icteridae > Molothrus > Molothrus ater. The sequence continues at coordinate 5,363,178 of NC_050498.2, read as the reverse complement.
CCAGGAGAGGGCCTGGCTCAAGCAGCAGGGTGAGTGAGTGAGTGCCCAGGGGCTGGAGCTGCTGCAGGGGTCTCTGGGGGCAGTTTGGTGCCTCCAGGGTGCAGCTTTGCTGGTCCTGTTGCGGGTTGGCCCAGCCAAAAGCAGAGTGCTGGGGCAGGGTGAACAGGGCTGAGTGGTTTTATCCACGCAAGGGTGTTCTGTCCTGCTCTTGGCCACAGAGGATGTTTGGGGGTGGACAGAGCTGGGCCACTTCTCTGATCTCTGCCACTATTGTAAATCAAAGGTGACTCCAATGAAGGGGAGAGAGAATGATGTATCTGACTCCATCATCAGAAGGCTAATGAATTACTTTATTATACTATACTATATACATTTCATCTACATTGAATCTGCCCTGCACTCTTGCTCACAGCTGCACAGACCTGCACTCATCTCTGGTTCTCTCCTGACAGTCCAACACACACACACACTTCTTGGCCCTGATAGGCCAAGGGAACAAAGCATCCTCACTTTGGGTAAACAATCTCCATATTGCATTCTACTTTAGCACAACACAGGCACAGCAAGCAAGATAAGAATTGTGTTTTCTGACTTCTCTGCTTGTCTCACAGCTTCCCTCTGTTCAGAGGGCATGTGAATACCACGTGCCACCACCACACCTCCAAATAACCACAGTCAGGTCACTCAGACTGGAATCCAAAGCCTGTTGCCACTCCTGGGAATCAGTCCTGAGCTTCCCCTTGTAACCAGAAACCATCGTGCAGCTCTGCGAGCCCAGGGTGGGGGAGAGCACAGGGCTGGGGGTGTCAGGACAAGGGGAGGTTGGGAAGGGGCAGGGCTGGGGCTGGCAGGGCCCAGCTGATGGGGGCTGTGTGACCCACCCTGCAGGCAAGGAGGTTGGTGAGACAGTGCTTTACTATGGCTGCCGCCATGAGCGCGAGGACTACCTGTACAGGGAGGAGCTGGCCCGCTTCCAGAAGGAGGGAGTGCTCACCCAGCTCAACGTGGCCTTCTCCAGGGACCAGGCTGAGAAGGTACCACACTGTTCCTCCTGCCACTTGTTCCTGCTGCCCACCATCGCTCCCATGGCAGGCAGGAGCACCCAGCACTTGCCCTGTCTGCCAGAGGCACGAGCACAGCCTTGCCTTCCTGAGCCTCCCTCTCAAAGGTCTGTGGTGAGGGGACTCTGCTCCTCTCCCCTCACTCCTCCACCTTGTTTCCTGCCAGGTTTATGTCCAGCACTTACTGAAGAAGAACAAGGAGAACGTCTGGAAGCTGGTTAATGAGGGGATGGCTCACATCTATGTGTGCGGGTAGGTTGGGGACAGGATGGGGATTTGGGGGCAATTCTCAGGAAAAGGAGTGTGACTCAGTTTCCCCAGCCATGCATTACAAGCCCTGGGAGGGTTCTGCTGTCCTGGTTCAGAGGAGGGCAGGGGGCTGGGGTGAGCACACCCTCCAGAGCGGGAGGTGGCTGTGTGGCCGTGCTCTGGTGTCTCACTCACTCCGTGTTTGCAGCGATGCCCGGAACATGGCCCGGGACGTGCAGAACACCTTCTACGAGATCGTGTCCGAGTTTGGCAGCATGAGCCAGCCCCAGGCCGTGGACTATGTAAAGAAACTGATGACAAAGGGCCGCTACTCCCTGGATGTGTGGAGCTAAGAGCGGGGCTGCCAGGGCCTGGGGAGAGAACAGGTCCCCAGGCATGGGCCAGGGGAGCTGGCAAGTGCCTGCTCACCCACTGCTGCTGTGGGTGACGGTGTGGCTCCCAGCCCACGGCTACCCCAGTGTCACTCCCAACCCTTCCTGGGCCTCTGCATTCCCTCAGGGCAGGCTGGGCACTCAGGGGGTGGAAAGGGTTGAGAGGGGCAGGGGGGTAGCTCAGGCTGCTGCCCAGGAGCTGCGGTGTCACCAGCACCTCAGGGTGCACCAGCGTTGGCCTTGAGGCCAGGGACAGCAGGGACACGGCCACGAGGGACAGACACGGCCAGGGAGTCCTTCCCTGGACACGAGGTGTTGCCTTATCCCCGGGGCTGGAGCCCAGCCTGGCCTGCAGGGACAGCAGAGGGGTGGAGAGGCTGTGCTGGGGCTGGCGTCGCAGCTTTGCCTCTCTCCTGCCACCCCTGGGATGTGGGGCTGGCAGCTGCCTCTGGGCACAGAGCTGTCCCATGGCCCCAGCAGCATGTCCCTGCTCCATTCCTGCTGCCTGCCCTGGCTCCAGCAGCAGCGGGAAGCTCCTCTCCCTGTGGAATACAGCCGGATTGGGAGGTGGGGTCTCAGCCCATGGGGGCCCTGCCTGCTCCCCTGAGCCCAGCCCCTCCCTCACACCATGTACGGTCATTTTTTAAATACGGTTTTTATTTTGAACATCTTTGTGATTTTAGCATGGAAAAAAACAAACAAAAAAAAAAACCAAAACAAGAAACAACGGAAACCCCAGACTTCCAGGCTGTCCAGTGATTGTAAATTATTTAAATACATTTACCCTTGGAATAAAAACCCTGTGTCTGGAGTTTGCTTCCTGCATCTCTCTGCTCAGCCAGAGAGAAGAAGGAGGCAGGAGGAGCAATGGATGATAACCAGGAGGAAATCTGGGGATGTGGTGGCAGCTCTGGATTTGGTCTGAGCTGGGGCAGCCCCTACCCTGAGTGCTGGGCTGTGGAAGGGGGAGGGAGGATGGCAGTGGGGGGCTCTGGACTGGGGTGCAGCTGTGCCCAACCTGCTCTTTGGTTATTCCAGAGCTCCCAGTGCTGGTACAGCTGGTACAGGGTGTCTCTTCCCCACCTCCAGGGACACTGAGGTTCTGCTGGGCTCCTTGGGATGCCATGGGAAGGAGAACCCCCTGCAGCTCAGGCTGGTGGAAGGGCACAAGGGAGATGACTTTCCATAAAATCATGGGCTCATTTAGGCTGGAAAGCCCCTCCAAATCATTGAGTCCAACCCTTAACCCAGCAATACCAAACCCACCACTCAACTGTGTCCCCAACTGCCACATCTACATGGCTTTTAAATCCCTGCAGGGATGGTGACTCCACCACTGCTCTGGGCAGCCTCTCTCAGGGCTGGACAACCCTTTTTTGTAAAGACATTTTCCTTAGTATCTGACCTAAACCTCCCCTGGTGGAACCTGAGGCTGTTTCCTCTTGTCCTGTTGTGACAATTGTCCTATTGCCCCCCACCTCCACCCTCCTTTCAGGGAGGTTGTGTCAGGACCCCCTTCCTGATGAACCAAAGCCACAGAGCAGAGTGTGGGAGCAGTTCCCAGACTGAGCCAGGGCAGCTCCTTCCCTTTATTTTCACATCTGCAGCCTCAGGAGCTGCCAGCCCAGGCTGCTGCTTGCACAGCCCCAGCTCCTGCTGCTCCCACCCCTCCCGTGCCCCAGCCACCCCTTCCCTGTGGATTGAAGGTGAGGGAGGAGCTGGGGCAGCCCTGGAATCAGAGCTGTGCACAGCCCCAGCTGCCCTTGGAGGGTCCCTGCCCTCAGCACACAGGGGCTGCCCTGGGTGCAGGGCTGGGGGGAAAAGGGGGAGCCTCCAGCACCCCAGGAGCTGTGGGAGGCAGTCCCTGGACACTGCCCTGTCCCAGTGGGGAGCAGCAGCAGCCAGAGGCCATCCCAGTGCCAGGGAGGGGAGTGGCTGTCCCAGGCATCCTGCTGTCTGGATGGGGAAGGCAGCCAGGACAGGAGGTGCAGGGTGCTCCAGGCTGCAGGTGAGGGACTCCAGCACGGATCCAGCCCCGTGCTGAGCACAGGGACTGTCCAGGAGCAGGCCCCAAGCTCTGTCCCACACCCAGGCCTCCAAGGGATGGGATGAGACCCCAGAGTCCGGACGGAATCGAGGAGATGGGGACAAGGGATGGAGCCAGTGGGAAGAAACAGTCCAGGCCCCCACAGGGCCCCTCTTCAATTCTCCTTCGTGTCCTGGTTCTTGTTCTGGATCTTCTGGTGGACGACGCGGAGGGTGGTGAAGAAGTTACCCAGGAAGAGGATGGAGAAGGGGAGGCCACACATGAGGACCTGTGGGAGGAGAGGCTGGGGTCAGCAGGAGGGACCTGCTGGGGCTGCCCCTGCCAGGGCCCTCCCAGGAGCCTCCTTACCTGCCACTCCTTGCACTCGGGGTGCTGCAGCATGCGGAACAGGGTGATGGCGTTGTAGAGCTGCCAGAACTGCAGGGCAGAGGAGAGTCAGGGCAGCTGCTGCTGCTGCTGCTGCTGCTTCCAGAGGCTCAGCCCCAGGCTGGTGCCTGTCCAGCTGCTCCCTCTGGGTATAAACCCCACACCCACCTCGTGTGGGGGCACTGAGACCCCATCCAGGCTCAGGGACAGAGGGCTCCCTCCCAGAGGACCCCAGCTGGGACATCGCCCCTGTTTCAGGCCAGCTGGAGCCCAAGGGCCTCAGGCAGCCTCAGAGCAGCCTTTGGCCATCAGCCTCAACAATGTGACTGAGGAAGGACTTGATTGATCCTTTCAGCAGCAGCTCAAAGCTCAGAAGGGCTTTGGAAGGGTTCTTACCACAGCACCCAGCAGAACCACCCCAGCTCCTCCCCACCTCACTTCCCCAGTTGTGGTGGCTGCTTTGGAGGGAAAGGGCTTGGCATTTGTTGGAAGCATTTCCCTGCTGTGGCAGCCTGTGGGGTCTGTGCCACGTCCAGAGCACCGAGCACAGCTGGGAATGTGGCACATCCCACTCCCACCCCAGGCTCTGACATCCTGCAAGGACTGGTGCAGCCTCACCTGCCCAAAGAAGAGGAAGGGAAGCAGGAACGTGAGGCCTCTCCACATCCAGGACTGGAAGCCCTCTGCAAAGGATGAAGGTTTCTGTGAGGAGCTGGAATGGGCTGGTGGACAGGGGATGGAGCCCAGCTCCTCCAGACACGGAGGGCAGGGAGGCTCAGTGCCCACAAGTGCCTGGCTGAGGAGGTCCTGCCATTCCAGCCTCACTGTGGCCACTTGCAGGGGACAGTGGCAGAGACCCCTAATCCAACACAGGGCTCTGGGCTGCAGTGCAGCTGGCCCTCAGCTCCTGCCCTCAGTGTCACAGGGGCTGGGGAGGTGACAGCCCACAGTGCCTGGGGTTTGGAGGGGTGTGCCATGTCTGAAGGAGCTTCCTGAGCAAACCTGGGATGCCCAGAGCCACATCCACTGCCACCTCACATCCTGAGGCAGCCAGCTGTGGGCTGGTGGTCCCAGCAGAGCAGGAGGAGGGGGACAATCAGCCTATGGGGTGGTGCTGCCCCATAGGAGATGCTGCTCTGGGGCTTTGGTTTCACTTGTAGTTTTACTGTTCCTGCCACTGATAAAAATGACCTCAAATCCAAGTGTCACCATTTCCTTCAGTAGAACCCACAGCTCCCAGTGAGCTGAGCAGCAGCAAGGGGCCATCCCACTCACCCACAGTCAGGTCCATGTTGTGCCTCTCTCCCAGCGCTCGCAGCCGGTACAAGCACCCACTCTGGTAGTAATACTGCAGGAACTGCACAAAGCCTGCAAGGAGAGCATGGCTGCTGTCAGGAGCTGCCCAGGGATCACCTTCCAGCCTCAGCATCACCCCACGAGGCCAAGGGAGCTGCCAGGTGATCTGGGAGCTGAGCAGCTGCAGCCAGGTCTCCGTGTGTAGAGCTCTGCAGGCACTCCCAGCACCTGGGGTCAGTCCCTGGCCCAGCACACGTGGCAGCACTTACTCTGGTACATGGAGAAGGACAGAAACTGGTTCCTGAACATCTGGTACATGAGCCCATCTGGCCTGTGGAGAGACAGTGCTGGCTGGGGGACGTGGGGCTGGGAGGGGGCAGGAGGCAGCCCCTCCATGGGACAAGGGACACAGACTTACCACGTCAGCATGACACCTGAGAGGAAGGTGGAGATGTAGTGATGGAAAACCCACCAGCCTTTGATCCTGGAGGGCAGACACAGAGAAGCAGCGTCACATCTGGAGCATGAACCCAAGCCAAAGGCAGCCTGGAGAGTGCAGCAGCCCAGCCCCAGCCACCCCAAGCTCCAGGGCTGGTTGGGAAATGGCTCAGAGCAGGACCCAGGGCCTCGGGGCTGGGCAGCACCAGGGCCCTGCCAGCTCCACCTGCCCGCGCCGCCCCCGTGGGAACGGGAGGTTCCTCCTGCCCCCTCCTGCAGCTCCCAGCAGGGTTTGCCACACACCCTGAGTGGGAGGGAGCTGCTCCCCTGTGACAGGCCCAGCTCTCCCAGCCCTGCAGGGAAGGCCAAGCCCCTCCCCGGGCCACTCACTTGGAGCCGTTGTTGATGAGGATGCTCTCGCGGATGGTGAGGGTGCAGTAGTACCACACCAGGAGGAAGTTGAAGACGGCGTCTGTCACCCTGTGTCACACAGAGCAGGCTGTCAAGGCACGTGCTGGGGCCACAGGCACGGTGACAGCCCGTGGGACACCCACCCCCAAGGGAAGGGACCTGCTCCCCACCACCGACCATGGCCACAAAGGCCACCCCACCTTCAGATGCTTTAGCAGGACCTCCTGTTCAGCTCTGGATATTCCAGGATGGGAGAGAAGGCAGGGGGGCTCTGGGAGGAGATCTCTGCCCAGCACCAAGCCAGACTCACCTGGAGTTGAGGAGGAACCGACAGGAGAAGGAGACAATGAGTAGGATGATGGTGAGGTAGAGCTTGAACTTCTCGTACTCATCTTTATAGGCAAACCTGCAGGGAAGCACAAGGACAGGCTTGGAGCAAGGGGGCTGCTGGAAATCTGTGTCCTCCCATCCCATCTGGCTGGGCAAAGTGATGTTTCTGGGAGACACTCGGGGAGAACCTTGCCTTGGGGGATTTCTGAGAGCAGAGCACACCAGGCTGCTCCCACACAGCTGGGACATGTCTGAGCAGCCCAAACCACCCCAGCCTGGGGGTGGCCCTGGAGGGGGAGCTGGGCAGACTGGGATGTGCACACATCTCCACTGGGAGGACTGGGGAGCAGAGGGAGAGGGGAGTGGCTCCTGGCTGGGCATCTCTGGCAAAGGAAAGGCTCTAAGGGGCCAAAACCAACTTCTGGTGTTTCCCCAAAGAAAAGAGGAGGGACTGTCCACTGTCTGTCTTTCCTGGAAGTTCCTGACACAGTGGAAACACGGACATGGCTTCAGTGGAGGATCCCATTAACTTGTCAGAGCTAATGGTCCAGCCCAGCCCAGCGGCAGGAATGTGAGGGGGAGCCAAGGATTTGGCTGATTCCTGGGAAATGATGCAGAAAAGAGCTCAGGAAGGGAATCTACACCAGGTGAGCCAAGCCAGCCCCGTGTCTGCCTGGGAAGAGCTGTTGTTCCTGGTGCCAAGGGGATCCCAAGGCAGGAAAATCAGAGGAGCAGCGAGGAGGGGCCGTACTTGGCCTGTTTGCTGAGCAGGGTCACGTTCACATTGCCGAGCACCAGACTCAGGTACAACCTGGGGAGAGAGCAGAGCGTTAGGACAAGGACCTGCCTGTGCAGCTGTCCCCTCTTGTGCCACCAGTGAGACCAGGGATGAGCCCCCAGGTGCTTCCACAACTCTCTGGAATCCCCTCCCATGGGTGGGGAGCACACACCCCACCTCCCACAGGCACTGGGGTGTTCACCAGGGCTTCTCCTCGGGCACAGCCACTGGGCAAGGGTGGGTGATGGCCATGAGCAGGCAGAGGAGTGAGGGAAGCACTGCTGGCTCCTGCCCAGATGTCCTTGGGGAGCCCAAGGGGAGCAGCACAGCTGTGACACTGCTGGGTGCAGGGTGGCAGCTCTGGGGGCTGTTCCTTACAGCCACAGGGATGGGGAGGGTGGCCCTGGTGGCCCAGCCAGAGCTGAGGTGCCTTCTCACCCGTTCTTCTTTGGCAGATAGGCCTCCATCTCAAAGAACACGTTCTGCCTCTCTTTAATCAGGCTCTGGGTCTCTTGGATGGATGCTTCCTGCTCGGGAGTCGCCTGGGCTCTGCATCTGGGGAGCAAACACAGGCACTGGTACCAGGAGAGCCTCTGGAACGTGAGTGGCACATGCTGGCACTCCACAAGTGACTGGCTGGGGCAAGGACAGCCCAAGGACAGGGAAGGTGCATGGGAGGCAAGTCCACAACTCCATCTGCAGGACGAGCTCCTCTGTCAGGCCGTGGTGTTGCTCAAGAGAAGGGAGCAGGGTGAGGCCAGATGGGTCTCTCACCCTCAGCAAGGATGGGGAGAGCTTTGTGCAGGAGGAGGGCAGTTCATGGTACCTTCAAAACTCTTGCAAGCTCTGAACTGCAAACAGGGCACAGGAAAGGGGGGCTGGGGAAGAACAACTTCCCCACAGCCCCTGGCTGCAGAGAGGTTTGCATCTGAGGCATGAGGGGAGCTCAGTCCTAGCTGCTGTCCCCTCCTGTGCTGTCACAGAGCACTGACTCACTTTTTGAGGGACAGGGACAGCTCCTTCAGCCGCTTCTTCTGCCGGGCGATGGAGCTGGAGATCCCATCCTGCAGCTTGGTCAGCTCCTCGAGTTTCTGCTTGTACAGCCTGTGGTTGTCCTGGGAAGGAGAGAGAGAACAGCACACATTAGACCTGCCTCCCCAGATACTCCTGTCCTCGGGCCCTCTATGAAAAATGTCCTTAATTTCACCTGTGCAGCTGCTGGGTGAGAGGAGGGGTGGCTGCTGAAGGCCAGGTGTGTCTGGGGACAGCCAGCCCTGCTTCCATGGTGATGCCCAGCCCCAGTCCCAAGCAGGACATGCACAGGATGTTCCTGTGCTTGGGACACCAATGACTGCACACAGCAGACAGGAAAGACTTGGGAATAAACCTTGAGTGGGCCAGGCTACAACTGTGGTACCACAGGGGCTTTGGGTGCTGGGACAGGATGAGCAGCTCTTTGTGCCTCAGCTCTCCCAGCTGGTGGCTTTGGGGCTCTGTCTGAGCTCCCCTGGGAAGCTGGAAGGAGCCTGTCCATGAGCTGGACAAAGGAAGGGCTCCCAGCAGGGCTGCAGCCAATGCCCTGTAACCCAACCACACCTGGATAAGGCTGGCTGCATTTCTCCACTATTTTTAGCAGGGAAAGGGGAGAGCTGCTGGATCAATGCTGCTGCTGCTTGTCCAGGTCAGCAGGAAAACAGCCTCACCTCAGCCACAGCAGCCTGACTGCCACCTCCACACGCTGCTCACTCCAACCCTTGGACTAGACCTTGGCACAAACAAATTCTAACCTCTGTAGCTCTTATCAACCACTCGATCGCCAGATTTTAAAAGTTGTTCCCAAAGGAGAAAGGTGAAACCAAGAGCAGAGGAGAGAACCCTTCTCCCTCTGGTGACAAGCAGCGGCAAGGAGGGAACAGATCCCAGATAGTCCCAGTTCCACAGCAGTGATTTATGTCCCTGATTTATCCGAGGACATTCCCTGCTTGACCATCGAGCTTTCCTGCTGCCACCTAGAGTCACCTCCCTCTGGCTCTGGAGTAAACCGTGAGCAAGTGGCTTTTGTGACAAGTCCTTTGGCCGTGCCAGCATCGGGGACAGCCCGGGTGAGGAGTGACCCAGGGAGGAAGGAGGTGTCCCAAGGGAAGGGCCGGCGCTGAGCGGCTGCACTCAGGGCTCGGAGTGGGCGACCCGGGACATCCACGCAAGCCCTATGGAGCAAGAGGAGGTTTCTCAAAGCCTCCCTTGCCCCAGATCTGGGCAACAACATCCGCTTCACCCCGGTCTCGGGGGGGAAGGAGGGGGAAAGGGAACGGCTGCAGCTGCAGCCCAGTGACCTGAGCGGCAGCAGGAGATGGTTGGCCAACCTTTCCCTGGGGTGACCCTGTGCGAGCTGAACCCTGCCCACTCCTTCTCCGGCAGGCAGCGCCCTGGGGATTACACAAAGCAGGTGGAAGCACCTCTGACACCGGTCACCTTCGTGGCACGGAGCGGTGACAGGGCACGGCGCTGGGGACACGGCTGAAGCGTGCCTGCGTTCCGGGAGCGCCGGGCTCCGCCGGCCGCTGTCCCCGCGGGGCTGCCCGGCTCCGAGCTGCCCCGAGAGCAGCGATAAGGGCTGAAACAGCATCTGCGCACCTCGTCCGGCCGTGCCACGCCGGGCACCGCCGCTCCCCGCTCCCAGCAGCAAAACCGGCAGATCTGAGCTCTCCACGCCACGTCCGCGGCGGGCTGGGGCATCGGACCGGGGCAGCCGCGCTGTTCCCGAGCCCCGGCACAGCCCGGCACAGCCCGGCACAGCCCGGCACCCCTGCCCTGCTCCCAAACGCTCTGCCCCAAGGCACACGGGGGCTGGGGCACGGGGGCCAGCACCAGGACTGCAGCGGGGACAGCCCGGCTCCCGCCGTGCCCGCTGGGGATGCTGCGGGGCACCCGCGGGGATCCCCCACCCCCGGTGCCGGTAACCGCGGCGTGCCGCGCTCGGCCGGAGCGCTCCCCCGGCCCGTCCCGGGCCCGGTGGTACCTGGATGCGCTGGTAGCCGTCCTGCAGCTCCTCCCACTCGCGCAGGCACTCGGCGAGCGAGGCGCCCCAGGCCATGGCGGCGATGGCGGCGGCGGCGGCGACCGGCCCGGCCCGGCCCGCGGCGACGGGCGGTGCTGGCCACGCCCCCTTCCGGACACGCCCCGGGGCGGGGCGGGGCGGGGCCTCCGTCATTCCGCGCTTCCCTCTGAAGCGGAGCCTGGAAAACCAGAAATTCCCTTGGAAAACCAGAAATACCCTCTAAATCAGAGCCTGGAGAACGAGAAATTCCCTCTAGAGCGGAGCCTGGAAAACCAGAAATTCCCTCTGAATCGGAGCCTGGAAAACCAGAAATTCCCTTTAAAGCGGAGCCTGGAAAACCAGAAATTCCCTCTAGAGTGGAGCCTGGAAAACGAGAAATTCCCTCTAAATTGGAGCCTGGAAAACGAGAAACTCCCTCTAAAGCTCAGCCTGGAAAACCAGAAATTCCCTCCAAAGCAGAGCCTGGAAAACCAGAAATTCCATCTAAAGCAGAGTCTGGAAAACCAGAAATTCCCTCGAATGGCAGCCCTTGGTGCCCTGGGCTCACTCCCAGCTCTCGGGATGCGCTCCCGGCCCTGGCTGCGCGTGTCAGGATGAAAAACCCAAACCCACTGCTAAATCCCAAACACAGAGTGCTGCAAAGGCAGGGAGGGTTTTCTGTGGTGTTTTATTTTGTGATTCAAAGAACAGAATTCGGAGTAAGAGAAAGGATGGACTGATTTAGGTACTGGTTGAGGTTGCATGTGACAGCACTGAGGGTTTAAAATCACCACCTCTGCCCAGGGGTTTGGCTGTAGGATTAGAAGGCAGCAGATGGGAAGGGTGGATTGTCACCAATCCAGCCAGCCAGGCTGAGGGGGCTGAGAAGGTACTTACAGGGCACAGGGACTTCTGAAACAGGGAAATTCTGTTGTCACCTCTCCAAACTGGAAGTGGGCACTGTCAGACTCTAAATTTCCTATTCCAGACCATGGCTAACAAACCCTTACAGTGATAACCCTACTGACTGCCTCACAGCTGTGGTTATAATCCCCTTTGCTTACAAAAGAGTCGAGCTGTGTCTAATGGGCCACATCCTGCAGGACTTGCATTCCCCAAACTTCCACCTCCTCCAGCACAGCTGAGTTCCCCAGGAAGCTCCAGATCTTGACCCAAAATGAACATGGAGCTAGAGGAAAGCTTTTCCATTACATTTGGGACTTTTTTCACACAGCTTTCAAGTAACTTTCTCCTCAGAGAGGGGAAGGGAAGTGGCTTTGCCCACGGGTGTTCTCTGTCAGTAATTTGGCTCAGACACGTCTGTGACTGGGTACCCATAGATTTGGGTCTCCCAGGCTGAGAGCTGCTCCACAAAGCCCCGGTTTGGTCTCATGTTCATTTTGCATTTCAGAAGGTATTTCCAAGCTCTCTGTAAACAGAATGAAAGTAAAGAAGTGTTAGGAGTTGAACAGAAAGTGACTCTTGGGCATTTTCACAAAGCAGCTACACTCAGTCAACACAGCTTTGTATTTGCTGCCTGTGCTGGACAGCAAGAACATGCAGAGAGGAGTTTGGCATCAAAGTGGGGACAGGCTGGATCCAGATGTGACCCTGAGAGAAACCTGTCCCCTTTCATGCTCTGCTCTCCTGGATATGAGGACAGCTCAGGCTGTTTTCACTACTGATGTTATTCTACTCTGCTGGAGCGATGCAATCCTGGATTTTCCACTCTAAAATGCTGCTCCTTCCACAGATGATGAGCAAAGCAGTGAAGTATCAGCCATAAAGGTTATAAAGCAATGGAGGTTATCACATTTTTGGATTGGTGTGACCTGATGTGGCAGAGCAGTTATGACCTTGCAGTTGTCCCACTGTATTAATTACAGCCATCTTAATTATTTGTTAGCTCCAAGTAATCACCTAGAAACTCTGACACACACAGGGCAGATCCCCCAGCATTACTCCAGCTCCATCCCTGGGTTTTCCTGTCAGTGCTCATCTTCCTGCTCATAAAAGAGTTTGACCCCTGCACTTGGAGGGTTGCTTAAGGGAAATGAGACCAAAGGTCAGCAGATAGTGCTCCATTGGTTTGTTTTTCTAATCTTGCTGATTCTGCAGGCTCTGAGGCTGATATTCCAATATTTACTCCTCTGGGTTCACAGTGTGGGTGTCTCTGGTTCCCCTGGACTCAATGGATTTACTCACATATTGCTCACTAATAGAATCAGGGGCTGCACATCCCAATTCTGCCTTGTTTTTGCCTTTTTGGAAGCTTTCAAAGATCTTTGCCTGGATTGGCTGGAGGATCACACAGAAATCTTTGCACTGCTTTTGTCTGCAAGAAACAAACTTGGCTGCCAGGGTAATCCCTCAGGAAAGCTTTGCCCAGCCAACAGTGGGCAAGCACTGCCCTGTCAATATTTTCTTTCTTTTTTTTTTTTTTTGGCATTTAGTTAAATGCTGAGACCAACCTGTTGATGCCAACTGAGGGGAATGGCAAGGCTCAGGCTTTGACTTTTGCACTGCCATTGGAAGCACATTCTGTGATTCAGTGAGTGAGTGGCTGTTATCAGCCTGCAGGAGCAATCACATCCCTGTTAGAGCAGGGGCTGAACCCTGTCTGAGCCCTGCTGGCACCCTCAGCCTCTAATTACCCACTGGCACACAGCCATGGAAAGAGCTTTCCTCTTACATTGGACATGTTTGCACAAAATCAATCACCTTATCAGATACAGACCCAGCTTCAGTGAAGTTTGGATCAATCCCTTCTAGCTCCTGAATTTTCCAAACAAGGGGGAGGTTTTCAAGGAGAGGCTGGTCAGTTGCCATGGGAACTCTCCTGCTCCCTGTCAGGAGCCACCAGGAGATGCTGCAAAGGGAGGAAGGCCTGGCACCAGGGGAGAGGCCACCAGGCTCTTGCACAGCCAGGCCATCCCCAGCCATCCTTCATTCATTTCTTTCCTTGTTCAGAGCTATGGAACAGCCTGTGCTGGACATCTGACCTGCACATCCCCTCTGGGCAGGTGTTATCCCATTGCAGATTTCTATACAGGGGTGTCTGTGGGAGGGGATTGCTTCTGGAGGAGTAAAAAAGGATTTTGGAAGGTGGCAGTGCTGAAGTCAATGGTGAATGAGAACCCTGCAAACATTGTGTTCTGAACTTCTCTAACACCATGGAATTAGAGATAGGATTAACTGCAGTAGCTTCCACTCTTTCCCTCAAATCCAGGAGATGAGTACCATGTTCTGTATCCACAGCTTTGCTTTTCTAGCCCTTTAGTTAAGTAGGAAAAACAAAAATATCTCAAGTTCTAGAGTAAGGACTCAAAGATCCAAAATCACACCTAATCCACCTCCTTAATGGTCTAAAGAAGATGCAATCTCAAATCATAATCAGTTCCATCATCAGGTGGGTATTGTGCATGAGTGCTGGGGTTTCAGGAGGAGCAGGGGAGTGCAGAGGCAGTGGTGTGGCACTGTGACAGGGACGTACCTGCAGGGAGAAGCGGCAGGAGTGCATCAGATAGGCCATGGTGGCCGTGCTGCTCCGGCTGATCCCCAGGCTGGAGAGCACCAGCACTGCTCCCTCATCCAGCTGAGCATCTGAGCCAAGAAATGCCAGTCACAAATTAGTGAGCTGGGAAACGGAGCCCCCCGTGGCACTCATTTGGTGACAGCTGACAGGGGGGCTGCATTCTTAGAGACAGGAGCCCTCAGGAGCCCTGACAGCAGCAGATGGGCACTGCCAGCTCCCATTTCTGTAAGCATTTGCCTTTCTTAAAAATCCCCAGTTAAAACGTGGCCTTGAAGAGCAGCAGCAATGACAATGACCAGTCAATGCTTCATTACACATCAGTGTCACCCTCACATCAGGGATCTGAGGAGATGTGGTCTTTCATGACCTACCAGCTGTGGTCAGCATCACAAACTCTCCCCAGACAGGTCTAAAGGTACTGAAATTTTATTCTGCCTGGAAGGTTGCATATTTAATTAATAACTTTTTAATTCTTTCTCTCCCTCTCTAGACAGAATGAGGTTTTTAAAATATTGGCAACTGAACTCCAGAATTCATAGAGCAAAACCTTTTCTTTTAGTGCTGTCAAGATGCTTTGTTTGGTTGTTTTTTTTCCAAGCACTAAATCAGCCTTTTTAAACTCAATTTCTATTGTGAGATACTACTTCTATCTGGGTAGAACTGGCCTCACTCCAACATAGACCTGGCATGAGGACATTCACACTCCTCTTGGAGTATGTGGAGAGCTTTAGTCTCGTGTTCTGGTTTGAGTAATCTGCTCTCCACTGCCAAACAAACAGTTCCACTATCAGGTAAACAGTGGAACACTTCCACAAGTGCAGCTAATAGGCTCTTGTAGTCTGGTTTGGAAACAGCCACAAATCATGTGTAATGTCAGAAGGAAACTTCTGAAATACTACTGGGGAAAAGCATGAGGCACAATGAAAGGCAAGTAAGTGAATGTCAACATTCAGGTGCACCAAATAATGAAATTCAGTTCAGAACTACAAAATTATATCCAACAACAAATGTTGTTTCTTTGTGTGCAGTTGTCATGTCTGATATTGTACTTGGGTTAAGCTCTGTGGGCACAGGGTGGTCTTTTGCTTCTGGCTCTGTCCAGCACAGCTCAGCAGGGCCTGGGTCTGTGGCAGATGTTATTTGATAAGCACAATAAAAGAGAACAACATGGTTGGACAGCATCAGGATGGAGCTGCAGGAGCCTGAGCTGCAGACACTGAGCTGCAGAGTGTTTTTTCTTGTCCTATCTGATGTAATCAGCTGAAGGCAGGTCCATGCTGTCCAACCTGAAAGTCCTCCTGGGCCCTACAGTGGGTCTGCACTGCAAATCACAAAGATTATCAATGCCTCATGCTGAGCTCTCTAATGTGTGTCACACTCTGCTTCAAATAAAGCTCTGGTGGCTGAAGATTTGGGCTGGTGAGAGTCAGAGGAGTAAGAGGGAATCCTGTGAAGCTCTGGTAGATTCCCAGCTGCAAAGATCTGGATGGAAAGCTCCCTGTTATCAGAGTGAGGTATCCTTTAGGGTGAGCAGGGACATCAGAGTCAGATGCTCTGTAAAATCTCCTCTCTGTCCATCAGGCTGGTTAGTGAGGCAGCTCTGGTATCCATCAGGGTGTGGGTGTGCTTACCCTCCTACCTGGGCTTCCTGTCACTCCCATCTAATATGCTACAGTGAGCAAGGGCTCAGGAATTCCACATCAGGATCCACTCACCTATGAAATGAGAAATGGTGGGGAAGGAAGAAAAAAGATCTGCTTCGAGTGAATCAGGAACAGGTACATGGAGGGATTTACCTTCTTCTGCAAACCTGGAAAAAGAGCACACAGACCCCATGGAGCAGAGGAGCAGCCTTGACAAGATGTGCTTGTTGGAGGCAAGGTGATCATTTTGTTTGCTGTTACATTTGTGAGTTTTTAATCATCAGCATCATTAACATGATAAGGGATTTATTGTGGTGAGGCACAGAGATGTTTGTAACACAGAACCAGTTTAGTCACTGATTTTCCATTTCAATGGTATCAGTATTGATGCTTTAACCTACAGATAGATAACCTACAGAGAGATAAGTGAAAACAGATAAACTGAAAGCAGATGTGCTTTCACAGAGTGTGTGGTGGCTGTTTTGTGGGGCCCCCCAGTTCCCTTCATGTGGTTTTCTATGGCAGTGACTCCTCCTTCCAGAGACTCAGAGGGGCAAAAAATTGGTGAGGAATTTCCAAAATGTAGAAGCACATCATGCAGAGGGCATGGGAATATTACCCACAGTGCAGAGACATTCCTCTGGAGCCAAAGGCATGTGAAATGTCTGCTGGTGCATATGTCCTGGGGTGGGTAACTGGTTTTGTTACTTTTTTTGGGTCACCACCTTGAGAAATGCCACTGGGTTTTTCACTGTGTGAAACTGCATTTCCAGCAAGGCTGTCTGCTCATGGACAGAGCAGGTAAGGAAGGAAGACCAAAAATGTGACATATTGCTGACTTAGCTCTTACACAGATGTGTTGGTAAGATTTTGCTCTGAAAGCTATTTAGAGATACAGGTTTTTCCTGAAGAGAGGTGGTATGTGATAGACTTGAAATACCAAGGGCTTCCCAGTCCTCCTCTTACCCAGTTCACCCGTGGCATGGTCAAAGGCTGCAGGACTGTGTTGCTGTTGTGTTAACTCTAGAGCAGAAATTAGAAAAGTGACCATGAAATGGCACTGGAATCTGCAGAGGTTTCCTTGGAAGGCCACAGGAACTGACTCCTCTGCCAATAAACTCTGTGTCACCTCTATTTTTCACATCACAGACTGGTGAGGGTGAGCCTTGAACTGTTTGACTTACAGAATCACGGGCTGTTCTGAGACGTTGACCAGTGCTTTGATCCTCAGATCTTTCTGAATTTGTTTGTCACTGGCCTGCTTGAAATTGCCCATATATAGCTTTGCAGGCAGTATTTCTACAGGGTATGGCTGGAAGGTGTCTAGTTCCTGCCAGAAAGAAACCACAGGCTCAGGTTAGAGAGTGTCTTTGCTGGATATATCTTAAACAGAAGTCATGTGAAGAGTTGAACAGGTACTTAGTCAGCAGCCCATGACATATTTTAGTGTAATGATTCATTCAATCACCTGGATTTGCTGGATTTTGAAGTCTTTGCTAGTTTTACTGAGAATAATTAACAGCCTCACTGTTGTTGTGGCATTACTTGAAGCAAATCCCAACTAAACAGGAGGTGGAATACATTCTTTCCATTGTCTGGAGGGGCTGCAGCAGGACAGATTCCTTTGATGTTCTCCCTGGTTACTGTTTACAAGGCTAAATGAAATCATCTGCCACCTGCAGAGCTGCAGGTGCCCTGGAGTGGCACAGCACAAATCCACAGCTGCATCCGGTGTGGCAGCCTGGAGGCTGAGGAGGAAAACACACAGGCAGCCAGCAGTGCCTCACATCCCTGAGGGGATGTGCCTTGGATGCTGCTCCAGGAGCACAGAGGAGGAGTCGAACAATTCAAAGCTTCAATTCTCAATTTAAGGAGGTGCCTGTGTCCAGCTGAGTGTGAGCAGGAAGCTCAGCAGTGAATTGCCCTTCACAGGGCAGCACAAAGTGAATTATTTTCTCTCTTGTGCTGTGGCATCCCCAGGTTAGCACTGTGTCATGGGCTGTTTCCTGGGAACCAGATGGGAACAATGGGAACAAAAAACACCTTGGAATGAAATGCCCTGTTGTCCAGCACCTTCTTGACCTGCCCTGCCTGTCCTAAATGTGCAATAAAGGGTAATTGTTTCTCATAAGCTAAATAGATTGACGTTTACAGGTGAAACCAAGCAATCAGGACTCAGTGTTTGAGTGGATGGCTGTTTTCTTCCTGGGCCTATTGAAACAAGGCAGTTGTGACCCTTTCTGATGAAAAGACATGGATCACAGTGCTTGGTAGGAATTGTACTTGTGTTTGAAAACATTTGCTGAGTACTATGCCAGATAACCACGTGTGAGAGAGCAGCCTGCTTCCTGTCACCACTTGCTACTGTTTGTTCAGTTATCTGTACTCTCCATAGGCCAGTTTTGGGGTTATCAGGGGAACATTCCCAGCTTGTTTCCATGAACTTCCTTTCAGGCAGTAGAAGAGGAAGAAGTGTGGCTGTAAAAGAATCAGTGGTGAGACTCAGAGCAAGCACAGTAACTCAAATTCATTTAATTCCTTTGTCTGAAGTTACTGTCATTCCACATTTGCAACACCATCTAACCTGAATTCAGCAGCCATCACCAGGTTGAATATTAATGTCATCTGCTTGGAAATTAGTCTCATCTCACCTGGGGCATCCACAGTGTCTTGTGGCTCTTCAGGAAATGGTAACAAGCTGAAAAGCGCCTGTAGCCTCCCTTCAGGAGGAGCACGGGGTGCCGGGTGAACTGCTCCAAGTTCCTGGCATGGAAGAGGGCATCTCCTTCCTCAGCACCTACAGAGACCAAAGAGCTGTTGGCCTGGGCAGGTTCAGTGTCTCCATCTGCCTCCCTGGCATCCACAGCAAATCCCTTTTCATTCCATCTCATGCTCTGGAGAAAACTTTGTTAAAAGCTCAACTTATTCTTTACTTGTTGCTGCAGGTCAGTTACAGGGGGGGTGCTGCTTTTCCCCTCTCATCCTGATCTTTTATTCCTCTCCTGGTTTCTTTCTAGGACCAGATTTCCTCTCCCTGTTTTACTTTGGGAAATGCTTGTAATAAGTTTCCATAATAGGGAAGTTTTATTAATTCAAATTTAATAATCTTAGTTTTATGGAGGCTCTTTTCTTTAGCCTGCTTTAGGCAAACAGGGAAAAAAAAAAAGCAAGTGTCTTAATTAAATTCTTCACAAATGTTTTAAACACCCCCCTCAGTGAAGTAGATTATGTGAGATGGCTGCTCCTCCTCCCAAGGAATCTATCCTGTTTCCCTCTAGCTATGTCTGCTTTAGAAATGGATCAGCACAATAGAAACCCAGCTCTGATTCTTCACACCTTCCCTCTACTGCCTCACCACTGAGCATTTAGGAACCTGCTTGCTTTATTCATTCCCCTCACACCTCCACTATTTTTTTCTTTAAAAAGTGATGTAAATCTTTGCTAAAACTCTGTAGCTTTTGTAAAGCTCAAACAAACAGAAGTGGTTCTGCTCACAGAAGGATGTGCCAAAGGATGTGTGAAAGCCAAACACTTCCATGGTTCAAGGAAAACTGAATAATGCCATGGAAAAGTTTCCAGCACTTCACATTTCTTGGTGAACCCCATCAAATCACCACCCCCATTAAAAGTAATTCTTTTAAAATATCATGAAGTGAAAGCCTTTTGTGACCCTCAAAGAAGGAAGTACTCACTCTGGGAACACACGGAATCTGAGCTGCTGATTTCAGTCTCTGAAGAAGTGCTGCTCCCTGAAAGACAATTGTTGGACAAGCCAAATCTCAGGGAAATGTGGCCAAAAAAAATAAAGAACCCTTTCCTCACATGCAACTAGGATGTGAGGATCATGAGGATCCTGTGAGGATCATCCACAGATGGGAAACCAGGGCTGCCAGGATGCTTTGAAATAAAACCTGCATTTTTGAAGCCTGAGAACATACACAACACAGTGAAAAAACAGAGGCAGGGCACAGTTTTTCACATAAATCTGGGAACATTTACATCTCTTCCAACAAGCTCATAACTGCTTTAGGTAAACAGGGAAAAAAAAAAAGAAATGTCTTAATTAAATTCTTCACAAATGTTTTAAACACCCCCCTCGGTGGAGTAGATTATGTGAGATGGCTGCTCCTCCTCCTCCTCCCAAGGAATCCACCTCATAACATTATTATTCCTCATAACATTAAATGAGGAATGGGAAGAATCTCAATCCAGCAGTGAGGACTGGACTGACACGGGTCACACGTACCTGTTTCTTCTTCCTCCTCCTCCTCTTCCTCCTCCTCCTCCTCCTCCTGATTGTCAGTGTCAGTCAAAAATCCAGTGTCGTGGTCATACACCACACAGAATCTGACATAGCCCAGCTCCTCGGGGTTGGGGATCACATACTGCCCTGCAGGACTCTGCCAAAATCACAGAGCAATTCCATCAGGGGCACGGCTCCACTCTCCTCTGCTGGCATCAGCACTCCTGACATCCTGCAAGTTACAACTCTGGCTTGGGTTTGTTGTGTTTGTACGTGTGGGTGGACACGGCACTGACAGCCCCGCTTAGGAGTCAGGAATGATGCAAATCCCGCTGATTGCTCCACCGGCAGCAGCGGTGCAGATGCCAGCGCTGGCCTTGTGAGGCAAGGCTAGAGCTGGGTGAGCTCTTGTGCAATGTTTTCCCTGATTTTCAGCTGCTGTGTGCCAATCCTTGGGGCTGCTGGAGCCACCTCTGCTTTGTGACAGAATACATCCCCCCAGTGGCAGCCGCGGGGCACGGCCGAGCAGGGGCTGGGACATTTCCCCTGGGTTTCAAACCAGTTCTGGCTTCCTGCTAATTGCTAAATCCAGGGGTGGCTCACACAAACAGCAATCCCCTCACCAGTACAATCCTTTGGGCTGTAACAATGTGGCTGTCATCGAATTCAAGCTGAGAACGGGCATCTGAAAAAAAAAAAAAACAAAACCAACCAAGACAGAGCAATTGGATTTTAAAGGTGGAATCCTCTTTGTATTTTGTCAGTGGGAATCCAGGCAGCACTCAGAGAAAGAGGTTTGGAAATGTGGCACTTGGGGATATGGTTTAGGGGTGGTTGTAGTGTTGCACCTGTTGGACTGGATGAACTCAAAGGTGTTTTCCAACTTTGATGATTTAGTGATTTGGGGTTTTTTTTAGAAACTGAGGGTTTCTGGTGTGGGTATAACAAACTCCAAGGTGGATGTGAGTCTGTGTGTAACACCAGCAGTGTTAGTCCTGCCCCAAGTGTGCTCCTGCAGCATTGCCAGCCTCAGTCCTGTGCTCTGCCCTGTGCTCTGCCCTGTGCTCTGCCCTGACCTGCCCAGCAGCTCTGCCTCTGCTGCTCCAGAGCTGTGGAGAGGGGCACTGCAAAGACCCCAGCCCCACTCCCAAACTGGCCAACCCCCTCACCAAAACACTGAATGACAGGCGCCCCTCTGGGGGTATTGGCACTATGCAGAATGGATGTGGTTATCAGGGATCTTTGTGTAATGGGTGAGAAATCTAGTCCAGTTCTAAAACCTCTGGGAGCAGCAGGGGAGAGTGTTTGTGCATGGGACTGATGAGAGCAGGGAGAGCACGAGGAAAGCCAAACAGCACCAGCTCACAGCACCTGAAATGAGATGGGAGGGAGGTGCCAAGTGCCAGCCCCCAGAAATGCTGAGAAGTGATGTCTGTGCTTTTCCTCACAAGCCCTGATGGCTCAGGATATCTGCTTGGGCTGAGCACAGTGCCTGGCTGCTGGCAGGGACAGGGGCAGGCAGGGACAGGGACAGGGACAGGCAGGGACAAGGCAAGGAAGGACCTGGGGCAGGCAGGGACAGGCAGGGGCAGAAGAAGCAGGCGGGGAAGGAGCAGCCAGGGCAAAGACAGGTAGGGACAGGGAGGGGCATGCACAGGCAGGAGGAGGGACTGGGATAGGCAGAGGAAGAGGCAGCAGCAACAGGGACAGGCAGGGGAAGCAGCAAGCAGGGGGAGGCATGGGGCTAGGCAGGGACAGGGACAGGGACAGGGAGAGGCCTATGCCGCGGCCTCACCCAGCAGGCACAGGTAGTTGGGCTCCGCCAGCCGCGATCTCCACCGGTACTGGTTGATGATGTTGTAGAGGTGTCGGGGCTCGCAGAACATCACCCCCGCCATCCCTCATCCGCCCGGCTGTCGCCGACTATCGCGACACCGCGCTCCCCCTCCCCGCCCAGCCGCACGCAGCGACGCCCGCCGGTCTCCAAGGTTACCTCAGGCGGGATCTCGCGAGACTTTCTCCCCCCCCTCCCCGCGGCAGGGGGCAGTCTCGCGAGAGCGGCGGGCGGGGCCGCGCAGGCGCAGCGCGGGCCCTGGAGGTCGTTGGAGTCACCGGAGCCGCCGCCGCTCGCTGTGCCCGCCGTGCCCGCCATGCTGTCCCGCCTCAGCACCGCCACCGCCCTGCGCCGCGGCATCGCCACCTCCGCGCAGGTACGGCCCCCGCACACACACCGCCCCCCGCCGCGCTTCCTCCTCCGCTCTGGGGCTGCCGCGGAGCGCGGGGGGAAGCCGGGGAGGAGCCCCGGTGCTGCTCGGTGAGGAGGCTGTGGAGCACGGGCGCTGCCGGTTGAAGGGGTGCGGAGCGGGGATGCAGGCTGGTTGTTCTCCGTTCTGGGCCTGCAGGGCCGGAGTTAGACGTAGTTCCTCCTGCGGGGCTCGGGTGGAACGCAGGCCTTCGATAGGGGCTGCGGGGTCGGGAGGCAGCACCGGTGCTCCTCGGCTGTAGAGCCCTGGGTCTGCTCGGTGAGGGCTGCGGAGCTCGGGTGGAGCCTGGACCCCTCCTCGGAGCTCGGGGTAGAGCTCAGACCCCTCCTCGGAGCGGGGCTGCGGGGCCGGGAAGGAGCCCGTGGCCTCAATGAGGGGTGTGTGGAGCCCAGGAGCTCCGCAGAGCGGGGCTGCAGGGCTCGGGTGTAGCCTAGAACACCTCGGAGAGGGGCTGGGAGCTGTGCCGGTGCCTCAGGCACGCAGGGCAGAGGGCTCGGGCGGTCTCGGTGCTGGGTGTGCCCGGTGACAGCACCGTGGCCCTGCGGGTGTCAGCCCAGCCGGGCTGTGAGTGTGATGATCCCGAATGAGCTCCCTCTCTCTGATGGTGTGCGGAGGGTGATGGGTTTGCTGCTTCCTCACTCCAGTGCAAAAATGCCCCTGCGTTCCGGAGGTGTTAAGAACTAAAGCTGGTGGTTGGTTTAGCAATAATCCTTCATGTGCTAAAATCCACTGTGCTGGCTCCAGACTACTCTGCTGTGGCTGCACAGATAGAAACCGACCTCTGTCCAGTGTTAATAGGTCTGGTGGGATGTAAAAGAGTGATTATTGCAGCTGTAAATAAGTGTTGTATAGGACAGCCTTGTCTATGGAAACTGTATTGATTAGCAGTGAGATTTTGACCCCACGGTGTCAGCTCCGTCACAAATGGGGCTCAGCAGTGACTCAAGCCAGACTTTGCTTCCTCTTAAAGAGTTTCATGCAAAATTATCTTTGTTGCAATAGCAAGAAAACTGGGTTGAGGTTAATCTGGTCCAGTTCCTGGGTAGATTTTTTCCTGCATAGCACAGTAATTAAGCTGTTCATGACGAGAAGTAGAGCTATTATGGCTTTTATCTGGAAACATTGTGATAAAGTCTGGCTTTGTCAGCATTAATTGCTCGTTACCTCTCCACAGGAGTTTTCCATCACTTTGGCAGTGTTGCACTTTAAGGTTGTTCTGGCCCTGGAAGGAGCTTTCCTCTTGTGGAGCAGCACTTTGCAAACAGGCATTTTTGACAGAAATTACACTCTGCCAGTCGGTACCTGAGTGAGGATAAAATTGGTCCACAGGGCAACCAAGCTGAGTTGATTTTACTTGATTCTCATCCGCGTGATCAAAGCTGGAAATTGTAGCCACTTAAAGCTCTCTGTCCTCAATCTGCAGGTGCTATTTTGGATTTATATCAGGTCTAAACATGTTCTTCACATATATGCAGTGGTTATTACATTTCTTGTAGTCCATTAAATGTACTGATTTGCCAAATGGAAAGCATATTTTTTTTATACTGGCAATGTAAACTAGAAAAACTACAAACCAGATTTGCCCTAAATCAGGCCTGGGCCCACAGGGTATCAGGTATTAGTCTCAGGCAGGCATTTCTTTTGGGGGAAGGGTGATCCCTTGAGTTCCTTTAACCTAGCCTAGCTTCCCTTTTGAGCTTCAGATCACAGGTAACCATTTCCTCCAACCTGTCCTACCAATAAACCTCGAGGAGGCTGCTGTGAGGGTCATTTCCTGTAGGCTTAAACCATCAAGTTTGCACAGTGCTTGGTAAAAAAAAAAAAAAAAAAAAAAAACCAAAAAACGAGAAGCAGAACTAAAAGTACTAAAAGTAAAGAAAGAGTGGTGAAATCCCCAAGGTCACTGCTGGGGGAGGTGAGTGCCAGAACAGCTCTCCAACGTGTTTGCTGTCTGTTTTGCACAGAACCATGCCAAGGTGGCCGTGCTGGGGGCCTCGGGGGGCATCGGGCAGCCGCTGTCGCTGCTGCTGAAGAACAGCCCCCTGGTGAGCAAGCTCAGCCTCTACGACATCGCTCACACGCCGGGCGTGGCCGCCGACCTCAGCCACATCGAGACCAAAGCCAGCGTCAAAGGTACCCTGGGAATGGCCTCGCTGCCAAAGGGATCCTCCCACAGGGGTGGCTCTGACCCTGAGTGCCCATTGCCCCTGAGGGGAAGTCTTCACCCACTGATCCTGAAGCCCAGTATCAATTTAAGTAGCTTTTTCCTCAAGCAGTGAATGATTAATTAAGGTTTAGCTGATTAGATTGACGTGTATAGAGATAAATATGGGCTGTGATTGAAGGGAAATTTGTGACATCTGGCAGGAAACATTCAGTGAAATTATCTCAGAGCGTTGAATTTAAAAGTTTGACCAGAAATAGGTTTAACACTCCCTGGGTGAATTCCATGTGCTTCTTTTCTCTTAGATTCTAATGAAATCAAAACTTAATCTGCTCATCTTTCTTTTATCTGAAGATCACCAAAAGGTGACATTTTACATGAATGTGCCAGTCTGCAGTTCTTTGGGGGCACTGACTCTAGTGCCAAGGCTTTTGGAGAGTAAATACACATAGCTGGAGGAACTGAGAGTTTGGAAACAGGTGAATGTGAGATTCTCACCACTCTCATTCTGGAAGTTTTGAAACAAGGATAAAAATAAGACATCAAATGGGATCCATCCATAATTGTGTTGCTTTGCTTTTCAGCATCAAGTCTAAATTGAAGGTTAAATTAAAAAAAAAAAACTTGGTTGCCTCTGGGCATGATTTTATACTTCAAAGTGTCAACTGTTTAATAACTATCAGAAACATAATACCTGAATGTCTTCCATTTCAGGCTACATGGGACCTGAGCAGTTGCCAGAATGTCTGAAGGGCTGTGATGTTGTTGTTATTCCAGCAGGAGTCCCAAGAAAACCAGGTAGGTTCTGTTTGTTGGAAAGCCCCAGGGCTGCTTTGCAGTGGATCTCTGCAGTTCTGCTGCTCAGAGCTGTGTCTGTTGGGGTGTCAGAGGTCTGTTCATGCTTCTGCCCCAGAGCTCCTGGTGCTATCAGACAGCTCATTCAGCCTCTCTTACACTGTCCCTTCTGAAATGGGCTAAATGGATTTCTGGAGTTCCTACTTGGGCCTGAGCTGCAAAGGCTTTTGATGCAAGTGATCCTAAATCTCCCTTAGTGTTCCTTGTCCCAGAGCAATGCTCAAGGAATAAAAACTGGTTCTTTGTTTAATTTCTCAGCAGAAGAGAAATAATCCATTTTAGTTTGTGTCAATTTTACAGCAACTTCTTGGGGCATCTCTGAATAAATGCTGTTAAACCTTTCTGGAATGTTTCTGACCTCCTCCATTTCTATTTTCCATTATTCTGTTAGGAACATAACGAAATTCTAGACTTTAATGCCTAGCTCTTCCTAAATATTCATTTTTCATAGTTAAAGTGGTTGCTGCAACAGCAGTGGGGGGTGGCACTTACACAGCCAGCAATATTTGCACACAGCAGTTGTCATTTAAACTGTAGTTGTGGAAGTGACTTAAAAGGGGGAAGAGAATTCATCTTGGGAGCAGTTGTGCTGCTCTGAGCACCTCTGGTGTGGGTTGTGTGGTCACAGTGCACTCAGGCAGTCTCAGTGAAGTGGGTTCTGTTGGGCTGGTTCCTCCTGGGAAGGGCTGATCTCTCTATTAGTGAGAGGAGTTACCTGTGGAGCCAATTCCTTACTGCAGCTGGAGAATTTGTTCTTGATCTGTGAAACCAGATGTGTGTCTGTGCAGAGCAGAATTTTGATTTTGGATTTTGATTGCATTTCCTGCCTGTGATGGTAACTGTGGGTAACTTGGAATCCTGCCCTGGCTGTGTTTTAGGTATGACCCGTGATGACCTGTTCAACACCAATGCCAGCATTGTTGCCTCTTTGACAACTGCCTGTGCAAAGCACTGTCCAGAAGCCATGATCTGTATTATTTCTAACCCAGTAAGTGTTTTCTGGAGACCTTGGAATGTAGAGGAAAAACCTCACCAAATTCCAGATACTAGAGTATACCAAATACTAGAGTAATCCTAATTCCTACTAATTTTGACCAGTGTCTTTAAAATCTGCAGTGTATTTGCAGAAAAGCCTGGTTCTACTAACCCATTTTTCTTGGCTATTTTTAATTCAGAGAAAACTTGGATGTAAAAGTGCTTAATATCTCCAAGTCTGTGTGACTGGTTATAATGCAAGCTGGTGTATTAGCTGGGATAAAAGCCTTAGCTCACTAAGGGAGGAGCCTTTGTAATGGGAATGAACAAATTTATTGTCTTAATGGTTATTTAAAATTAATGATTTTTATTCCAGCCTGACTGTAAATTGCTCTTCAATTTAGGCATTAAAATAATTGGCTACAGTTGATTCCAAATTGAAAGTATAGTTCAGATTGTTAATTTGCCTGTTAAGTTCATGCATTGGCTTCTTTATTAAACTGCTTTTAATCAGTGCTTGCCTCTTCTTGCTTGTAGGTAAATTCAACCATCCCAATAACTTCAGAGGTCTTCAAGAAGCACGGTGTGTATAATCCCAACAAAATCTTTGGTGTTACAACACTGGACATCGTCAGAGCGAACACTTTTGTGGCTGAACTAAAGGCAGGTCATGGTTAACGTACAGGGGGAGGGATACTGCCTGCTTTGATCATCAGATCTATGAAGTTCTTCCAAAATCACTGCAGAGAGCCAAAGGAGCTCAGATTTCTGTGCAGCTAGAGGCAAAGGCAATGATTCCCTGTCTCCCTTATTTAGAGGAGCCTGAAGATAAGGTTTCTTGCAAAATGTGGTTCAAGAGACTTTGACCTTTCCTTTTCATAGCTGAGCCCTGCAAGTGAGCTACATATTGGCCTTAATTCCCTTGGCATTCCCAGCCCTGCCATGCAGCCAGAGGAGAGGGTTGAGTTGTGGTGTGTGTTTGCAAGTCAAACTCTGTGCTGTGTGTCACAGGATACTCTGCAAAGTATCAGGAGCTGTAACAGGTTACTGCTCTTAATAGCCCTGCTGGTGTTTATGTTGTGCTGCTCTTTATCCAGCCCTGCAGTAATAATATCCTGTAACTGTATGAAGTGATCAGAGTAACCCAGAGTTCTGCTCTGTAGATGTGGCTTTGTCCCTGCAGTGCAGCTGCCTCTGGAACTCCTGCCCTGTGTGTCCTGATATCCAGGGCAGGGAGTGAAGTCACTTGTTTTTCTTGCCCGTGTGCTTCAGAAGCTGGAAAGTTTTGTGTTTCCTTCAGGGCTTGGATCCAGCTCGAGTAACTGTGCCAGTTATTGGTGGCCATGCTGGGAAGACCATCATCCCTCTGATCTCTCAGGTGAGTCAGGGTGACAGCTGTGTGTGGCAGCACACTCAGCAGCATGTTAGGGTTGATATAAAGTGCCTTTGTGATGGCAGGAAATGTGCCAGGATAGAGCATGCTATCCTGCTCTGTCTCTTCCTGCTCTCATGGCTGCTTTCCTTCTGGGATGGAGTGCAGGATGAGGTGGAAGGCAGCAGCCTAAATCTGAACCCACCTGGGCAGTGTAAACAGTTCCAGCTTTCCTCTAAGGAAAGGAGTTTGGGATAAGAACTGAGGGGTAGTGTGGGTGTTTAGGTGTCCTGGCACTGTTTGTGACAGGTATCTCATGACAGGAATACCTGGCTTCAGGAGAAAAATTGAATTGATTTTGCTGTGATGGAGTGGAAACCCCACTTGAAGCTCCAGCATTGAAAGGCACAGGTCAGGCTGTGCAGGGAGGCCTGTTCCAGCCATGCCTGGTAGTCTGGCCCTTCAGCCAGGCTGAAATGCAGTTCTGAAGCAGGTGCAGTCTCATGGGGAGATGCTGGGATGTGGCCAAGGAGCAATCTGGAGAAAAGCTGTGCTCTAAATGGGGAATAAAGTATCCTTTAGAGAAGAATTTTCTTGGGAATAAGAGCAAGGGCTTTGGAGCAGCTGAATGCTGAGAGGTGCTTTAGTTAAACAGTCCATTGGGACAGACACAACTGTGCTTAAGCTGCTGGTGTAGCTGTAACTGAAGGTTCAGTGAATTCCTAAATACTGCTGGGAAACTGGATCTTCCATAAGGCTTGACTTCCATAATGCCACCGTGACCCAAATATTTACAAGATGACTTTCTGAAATTCCTCAAGCTTGGAGGGTGTCTGTAATGCACAGGACTACACAGTCGTGAGGAGCCATGGCAAGCCCTGGTTTGGCTGTGAAGCTGTGGTTTGTCCCTGAGGAAGCTGGGCAGGGCTGGGTTCCTGTTCCAGGCCATGCAGTAACCCCAGCTCTGATGACTTTTGCAGTTGGTCAGTGTCACACAAGCTGGGGAAACCCATTTTGCCCAGTTGAGAGTTATTGATAACAACTGCAGTGGTACAAAAAATATTGTGTGTTTATACTGCATCTAGAGGGCTTCTGGTATTTGTAGTAACTTCTTTTTTCCCATCCAGTGCACACCAAAAGTGGAGTTTCCTCAGGATCAGCTGGAGAAGCTTACAGCAAGAATTCAAGAAGCTGGGACTGAAGTTGTCCAAGCTAAAGCAGGAGCAGGTGGGTTCTTGAGTAAAGCTCCCAAGTAAGTCTTGTTGTCTGTCTGTAGGGCTGCAGTCTTCTGCAGTTTAATCTTATTTACAGGTTATGAACTGCTGGTTGTCAGTCTCACTGCTGCCTAGGCTGTGCTACTAGAAACAGCTCAGTGTGTAACACTAACTATTAACTGATCCCACACCACCTATGGCTTTAAAAGAATTTTCTCTGTCAAATTAAGCTGTTTCTTTTATAAATCTTGTCAGTTAGATACATGTAGCTGGCCAAAAGCTTCTGCTTTATCTAACTGGCCATGAACTTGAAGTCAGTGACACATTATTACTGACAACACACTGGTATGGAAACCTTTGATGCTAAAGGAAGTATCAAATTTCAGTGTGATCTGTTCTGAAAGTGGTGTAACTCTTGCAGGATCTGCCACCTTGTCCATGGCCTATGCTGGTGCTCGATTTGCATTCTCCCTGTTGGAGGCCATGAGTGGAAAGCAGGGGGTTGTTGAATGTGCCTTTGTTCGGTCGGACGTGACAGAGGTCCCCTACTTCTCTACACCTCTGCAGCTTGGGGTATGTACTTTACATCACAAGCCTTATGAGCAGCAGCTACTGCTTGTGTCATGTGGGTTTTACTCAGGGGGTTCAGTTTAGCTGAGTGCCTGCTATTGCTGGAGTTAGCAGCTGAGTGTGCCTTTAAGAGTCTGCAGTATTTGGGTGTGGTGTTTAGGCACATAGCTCAGCTTGACAAGGATGCTGCTGCTTTTATCTGCTCTTAGACTGCAGGTCACTGAGTAACCAGAGGTTCAGACTTGGCTTAAGAGGTCAACACTAGCCTCAAGTCAGGCCTGTTTACTCTGGGCTTTCATATGATTAACCAGAGTCAGCAATCCTGTCTCCTCAGCTTGATCTGCTACAAGCAAATCCTCAGAAACTGAGGCACATGGGGAGCTGCAGCATGGATTAGGATTAATAGCTTGCTTTCAGGACCTCTGCTGAACTCTGAAAGCAGTGTTCTTTTGTCACCCATAACCTGGGGTGTGGAAAACAGTGATGCTGCAGCCCTGTCATGGCTGCTGGGATGCCAAGGGTGGTGTTTGCTGGTGAGGGGATGCAAGCAGAGGAGTATTAAGAGGGAATGTAGACATCTTGAAAACCTGTGAGTACCACTCTGAGGCAGTTTGAGATGGCAAGCAAAGGACATACACACCTCTTGCCAGATGGTGGGTGTGAAGTTAGGAAAGGTCAGTTGGTGTCAGTCTCCTCTTGAAGGAGCTGCTGTGGCTTCTGGTTTCACACATGTGAACAGTGAATGACACGTTTGTGAGGGCTCTAGAAGTTGCCACAGATAGTAAGAAGCTTCTTTCCAGGAAGTACAAGGTTGGCAGACTAGAGATGACACAGGTGCCAGGCTGGGTCTCTGTCTCAGCTGGATAATACTTAGTCAGAACTGTTAAGCTACTCTTTAGGTCATTCAATGAATGCTTAATCCTTAAATCCTCTTTCCCTCAGAAAAAAGGAATTGAGAAGAACCTAGGCCTTGGCAAGCTCTCCCCCTTTGAAGAGAAGATGGTTGCTGCAGCCATGTCTGAGCTGAAGGGCTCTATTAAGAAAGGAGAGGAATTTGCAAAGAACTTCAAGTGAAGACTTGACTACGGAGAGGAATTAACTTCCTTAATTTATTAAGGCATCATGTCACTTATCGACTTCTGATTCAAAGCTCATGCTTTGGTTGAAGTCTGTCTGTATTAGCTTGATGCTTGTTGCCAGTGCAGTCTAATCATCAATAAAACAGCCTCATTTTTTCAGTGTACCATGTGGAGGTGTCCTGGTGTGCTTGTCCTTTGGAAGGTGGAGGCTGCAGGTCTCTAAGAGGGGATTGGTTTCAGCAGGGATGGAATAGCCTTGGAAAGGGGATGAACTCATTACTCCCAACTCTGCTGCTGCCTGGGTTTGGGCTCCTTGTTCAGCACAGCCACTGGGAACCAGGTGTGACCAGATCAGGATGGCTATAGGGATAACTGAGTGAAATTATGTAAAAGATGTTTTTTTCAGGAGGTGGCATTACTTCTATTACCTTGTGTTACCTTAATCTCTTATGTAATTTGATTTTAAAGGAGTTAGTGAAAGAGCACAGCGTTTGAAACGTCAGTCCTGCACTAAGACAATAATTAAACTGCTGAGAGCGACTTCTTTCTAGTTAGGAACAAAAGCCTTGATTTAGCATCTCCATAAATTTCTCTTACATTCATCCTCTTGTGAATATAAAAATAAATGTCTGCAAGAAGATGGTGATGACGAGTTCTGTTGCTGACTTCTTTGAAGGTAAGCTTTAATGAAGGAAGTTATTAATTCACTCTTCCTCCGTGCTCTGCGCTGCTTACGCTGTTGCTTTGAATTGCTCTCATCCGTGTAGGTTGAATTCTAAGTTGAACAGACTTTATTTTGATGAGTGAAGGAAAAGCCAAAGCCCAGCACCTCTGGAGGAACTGAGGTGAATGTTGGTTTGAGCCAGAAAACATGGGGTAGTTGCTTACAAGATACCTAAAAGTCATAAATGCTCTTTGGTCACTGCCTTTTATCTTCCTCCCACATGTATTTTTTTTTCTGAGCTCTCTTTACCATGTTTTATTTTTTTGATTTTAATTAGTTCATCATTCTGAACCAGATCACACAGTTGTGACTGTTGAAGATGCATGGAGAATAAAGTGCCTGGTTCTTGTCCTGCCCTGTGGAAGAAGTGGGCAAGGAGGGCAGCAAGCACA